>NW_015642061.1:43517-61057 GCF_001515625.1 Sinocyclocheilus rhinocerous | reverse complement strand
GGGGTCGTCACATGTGGTTGCCGCAAGCCCTCCGGACGCTCCTTCGTCGAATCCGCCGGCCACGCCGTTCTCAAGCCCGCCCGTCGCTCACTCAAGCCGGCCTCTGCTCACTGTTGCAGAACAGTTTAACCCAAATATTCAGATGTGTGCAGCGCATTTTATGGAGGACTGTTTCCTGATCCTGGTAGAGTAGACTACAATGCCGGCTGTTCTGCATTATCCTTGACAACTGTGTTTTCCATCCTAGATATATGCGACTCAGCTCCAGCAAAGCGGTTTTCCACCCCTGCAACATGTGCCATTACGGCAGAGAGCTTCTCCATCAAAGGGTCAGTTTTGTTCTCAAGCACTTTATCTACACCTGCGAAGACTTCCAAAGTAATGAGCTTAACTATCGCGTCCTTTTCACCAGCGGTTAACAATACCTCAGCCATCTTGGCTGTATGTACGGGAGTCGGTAGTTTAGATTGTTTTCGTCTTCTGAGCGTGTAATTTAGATTCAGACTTTCTCTGACATACTTTGCCTCCGCCACACTCAGAATAACACCAATTAAGGAAGACTATTTGGACTGAAAAAGTTTAAATCAAAGGGCTCAGCAGCTGCCCAGCAAAAGTACGACTACTCCGCCATCTTGCGTCACGTGATTCCTTAATAAAGAAGTTAATTGCTCAGAGTTTGTTCATCTAGCTTCATGCAACAGGTCACCTGTGCCATGTTCAATACCACAGAATCTCGGAGATCTCAAATCGATTAATTAGCAGTAGTTATTACTCCACCACATGCATGCGACATCATTAACAACGGTCCTATCAAACGGCAGATATGCAACTGTGTTTGTGAAAGTCGTGACTGGCTAATTTGTTTTAAACAAAACATTGTACCATGGTGGTTATTCAGCAAGTTGCATCGTTGTACAGAAAATGCACCCCAGATTTGGACAAGGGGGCGGAGAAGAATATACCCGAACGACAGTACAACACACAATCCTTTATTGATTATTAAAAACACAATTTAGGCTAATGTTTGTATCTCATTAAACACTGATAATAAAAATGAGTTTGTTACTGATAACACTGACAGTGATCAGAGGAAAATGTCTGATGTGTTGGATCAATAGGATGAGTCTCATAATTCATAATAATCTGTGTTGGCTTTACTCTTGATCATTATATGAACATCAGAATAAAAGCAGCTGTTGATTGTGGCTCATCAGCTCCTGTGATTCTGGATCCAAACACTGCAAATCAACATCTCATCGTGTCTGATGATCTGACCAGTGTAAGAAACCCTAAAATGGCTCATCGGGTTCCTAATAATCCAGAAAGATTGAACTGTTTTTACTGTGTTTTGGGTTCAGAAGGTTTTAACTCAGGAACACTGCTGGGATGTGGAGATTAAAAAGAGTACATGCTGGAGTCTTGGAATAACTACAGAATCAAACCGAAGGGTTTCTTCAATGCCAATGTCTGGTGTGTGCACTACAGCCTGCCTGCAGAGTCTGGTTTTTCTGTTGAAGAGAATCTTGAGCGTGTGAGAGTGTATCTGGACTATGACGGAGGAACAATGTCATTCTCTGATCCTGTAACTAACACACATCTACACACATTCACAACCTCCTTCACTGACACTGTCTTTCCATTCCTCCGTTGTCATTATGATTCCTCTCTGAGGATCTTACCATTCAGTAGTCAGTAAACATTGCACCTGTAGGTCTGGATCGACCTGCTTTCACTGACAGTGAGGATCTGGCATCTTATAGACAGATATTTAAAAATATCCCTACTCAGCTTTACTGAGTTTATCTAACTCTTTTAACACATTGCTTATTTGGTGTCAAATCATAACACTGATTAGCCTAAATGAAATTAATTAAAAGGTTTTGAGACTTGAAAATAACTTTCCTTTATTAATCTTCTCATGGCATGCAAATAATGGACAAAGCTGAAAGTGGAAGTAGGGCTGCAACAACTAATCGATAAATGTTTATTTTTTTTACCCATAATGAAAATAATCGACAATAAATTTGATTTTCAGTTAGTTTCATCTGTGCGCTGTGTCTATCTGAGCCAGCAGCCATATCACCCTGCAGCCCAAGACTGGTCGTCCACTGAAGCTAAGCAGGGTTGAGCCTAGTCAGTACCTGGATGGGAGACCTCCTGAGAAAACTAGGTTGCTGCTGGAAGAGGTGTTAGTGAGGCCAGCAGGGGTAATGCCTAACTCCCCAGTGTAGTGATGGGGACACTATACTGACAAAAATCACCGTCTTTCGGATGAGACGTTAAAACAATGTCCTGACTCTCTGTGGTCATTAAAAATCCCAGGATGTCCTTTGAAAAAGAGTAGGGGTATAACCCTGGCATCCTGGCCAAATTTGCCCATTGGCCTCTGACCATCATGGCCTCCTAATCACCCCCATACACTGATTGGCTTCATCACTCTGTCTCCTCTCCACAAATAAGCTGTTGTGTGGTGGGCGTTCTGGCGCAATATGGCTGCCGTCACATCATCCAGGTGGATGCTGTGAGTGATCACTGCTGCACACTGTTGGTGGATGACGAGATCCCCCCCTTTCAAGTAAAGCGCTTTGAGTACCCAGAAAAACGCTATATAAATGTAACAAATTATTATTATTATTATCTCAGCAAACGTAATGACACCTTTCACGCAATAACAGCAATGTTTAATGTTTTGCTGGCTTCAGACTTTAATTCTCAGACTTGCACTTTCTCAGTCATCTGCACTTCTTCTGCAAGTGACGTCACTTGCAATTACCACTCCCATTCTCCGCTACTTGTGACGACAATGCCACACACTGCAGCTCAAGAGATACTTCCAGCGGAGTTAAAAAATCATTGCCGTGTGTATAATTTTTTTTTTGTCAATGTGTAGGCTAATTATTCGCTGTGGTTAAACAGGGTGGGGGAGGAACTACGGGGATATTTAGACACATAAATGGAACAATGCAAATAATGCAGAGAACAAAAGTGTGGTGAGGACGCCACACAAATGGCACTAATGAAGGATAGGATTTGGTGTGCTGTGCTTAGCCAACCACAGTGGCTAAGATTTAAGATTTAGTATTGGTGCTTTAACAGGTATGAAGTGTTTCTGAAGTTAATTTGAATGATTAATGCAAGTGAATTGATTTAGGTGTGGTGTATGTGATTTGATTATGTTAATATTCATATTTTTGTGTATTTTGTATTTTGGAGATATATTTTCCATGTCTTTGATTTAGTTTGTCTCATTACTTTGAGTTTGATGAACTATGAGTTTCTAATGGTGTTTGTATTTGCACTGTTCTAAACATTCTGCAACAACAGCATGCTGTCTCAGTGGCCTTACACATGATTTTAAATCAATTTTTTCAAACTTTATGATTTAAATGGGGATGATTGTACTGAGAATAACTTTCATCTTTTCTTCAACTGAATACTGTTTCCGTGCTGTTTTGATGTATTTTAAAGAGTTGGCAGTCAAAATTAAAACTGCTGGATGAAAGATATTCTTCATTCTTTATGACAAACAAGATAATGTGAATTACAGAATGTACAACGTTTTTAAAATGTATAAATTGCGGTGTACAGCGTTTATTATGAGGGGGTAGAATCCACAGCTCAGTACTCACTACTCAATACTCATGAGTACTTTTAAATAGGCTACTCTTTTACTCTTACTCAAGTAGTTTTTTGGACAAGTACTTTTACTCTACTCACACTACATTTGTTGGAAGGTAATGGTACTTTTACTTGAGTATATTTTTTCAGTACTCTTTCCACCACTGCTGGAGAGTGAATATCAATAATTATCAAAAAAAGTTGAACTTGCGACTCACCGTCGCAAAGGGATGCCAAAACGTCCCATGCCACTTTTAGTAAAATGCCTATAACTCCTGAACGGAATGAGACATCTTCGTCAAACTCAGAACACTTATGTAAGAGCTTAATTTAAGGTCACAGGAAAAAAATCGCAGAGCTTGGCCACATGGTGGCGCTATAAGGTGGAAAAACATAAAAATGGCTGCGCAACAATTTGTCCTATTAACATGAAAATTGGTGTGCACGCTCTTGGTCCAAAGTATCACAAGTGTCTATAAGGACATTTGCATATCTCAGTAAACATGGCCACCATTGGCCATAAAAAAAACTGCTTTTGCAAACTCCTCCAATCCGACCAAAGGTGGCACTATAACAGTCATAAATGTTAATGAACTTTATATTTCTGTGGTAGATAGAATCATCTAGCAGTGGGCATTTACTTACGAGTATTAATCATAGCAGTGGGCATTTACTTACGAGTCTACAATCCTCCACGCCTAAACAGAGCGTTCTGATGAGGGGGGTTAAAAACAGAACAGAAAATTGCCTATTACTTCTAAATTATGATGTTCTTAATGTATAAAAACCTGGTTAAAATAAGTGGACCTTAGAGAATAGTATAAAATAAAAAACAAAGGCAGTTCATGACCCCTTTAATAAATAAAGGTAAATTCGTATTTCCCCAATGAAGCTGTTGAGGTGCCTTGCGTGATCCAAGTTAGCCGTTACGCTTATTTCAATGGCAACTAAAGACCCTCACATCTCCCAATAATAATCTCTGTTTGACACTATTACAGCAACTTTCTTCTCTGTTCAGTTCCAGTTTCTATGAAGCATCTTTTTCCAAAAAGTGCAATGTGCTCTGACTGGTCAGCTAAACCAATGTGTTGTGATTGGTCAACTGTCAGGTCATCAGTTGCGCTGTTGCTTTCTTGCTCAACTATGTCATCACTGTTGCTGCTTCATTTTTGTTATAGCAGAGCTAACATTTGTGCCATTGTTAGGGGCCGTTCATACAGAACTCATTTTTCCATTCCACTTCTTTTCCATTGTTTCTCTATGTAAACACGCAGTAGACAGACATGTTTGACCTTTGCGCTCTTTTGCATTGTCACGCACCATGACACAGCGTTCTGAAATGATGGACTCCAGCAACACAGAAACGTATTTAGGGGCCGTTCATACAGAACTCATTTTTCCATTCCACTTCTTTTCCATTGTTTCTCTATGTAAACACGCAGTAGACAGACATGTTTGACCTTTGCGCTCTTTTGCATTGTCACGCACCATGACACAGCGTTCTGAAATTATGGACTCCAGCAACACAGAAACGTGAATGAACCTTCAAATTCACTCTGAATGTCTTCTGTATTCTCTTTTATTTCATGTAAATCCTTTTTATTTAACCCAAGGTGGTGCACATGTATTTTGCTCTATGGCTTAAAACTTGTCTTTGTATTGGTGTTTGAGGCATTACTGACCAATGGTGACATTTACATTGTGATTTTTCATGTCATTTCTGTCAGGCGTCAGAGTATCCAGATCTCTTGACATGACATTACAATCTGCACCTGTACACCTAACATGGATACTATAGTTAAACCATGGTAACCACAAATTAACTATCGTTTTGGTACACTAACCATAGTTTAACTATGTTACTTAAACTGTGGTTATACAAATGTTAATCAGTGCGCCAAAAATCCATGGTTACTTCACTTTTATTATAATAAAACCATGGTTAAATTTTGTAAGGATAGATTTAAAATCAGCGCCTGTTTATTTACCTTGAAGGTTTCAGTCCTGCTCATTGGCTTGGTTCAGTTCGGTCTCTTTCATATGGTCCCTCATCATGATCAAATCCATGTATTTTATGCTGTTTCTCTGTTTGTGTGCAACTCTTGCATTTCTCCAAACATTACGTGACATGCTTTACATATTTGCTTTACATTTTTGTCACACTCTGTGTATTCTGCTAGTGACTTACCTTTCTTTGGCTGAAAACAAACTTTCTTCCTCTTCACATAGCCCACATGCTTCACTGATTCACCATCATCATTATCTTGCTTGTTCCGCTGCTAAATTAGTCTTTTCATTGAATACTTTTTCACTCTTACTCAAGTAGTTATTGACATTTTTACCTACTTCTGCTTAAGTAATTATAAGTTATACATTTTTGGTTGCTCTTCCCACCTTTGTTCGCGTCTCCAAACCCTGACAATCTGCACCATAAGCAGGCGTGTGTTTATCACTGTGACTTCGGCATGTGAAGAAATCATTTTGTGAAAGATTTGATCATGACAGACCCTGGAGAAACTTTGTGACAAATAAAGAACAATATTAGACATAAATAAAGTAACCTGAGTCTTTTCATTATCAATTTGTGTTTGATTTATCTATTATATGTACATAATGTGTATTTCAATGTAAGTTAATTTTGAATGAAATGAATGCAACAAATGTTAAACTTTAACCTGAAGAAATCCTGATGCTCCTCTCTGATCTGTTTTAACACACCCAAAGGTAAACAGAAGCTCCACCCTCTTACAACAATGACCAGGGGGAGAGGGGTTTATTTCTATCACTCTGACTCTCTTTTCTCTTGACAAATGCGACCAGCGATCAGTGAGAAATACTTTCATAAAGGATTTTTGAGAGGTTTGTTTCTGAACAGACAGCAGCTCTTTGTGGTTCTCATAGTGATTCATTCTTGAAACCGCCATTCAGCAAGTAAAGTTAAGTTTAGATTGGAGCACAAACTGTGAAAATGGATTCACAAAATGTAACTGCTGAAGAGCTTTCTTGTTTCTTGTCTGAGGAGGTCTGCCGTTTACATGGTGAGAAACTCGAACTCTTCTGTCTGGAGGACAAACAGTCTGTTTGTTTAGTGTGTAGAGATTCACAAAAACACATCAGTCACGCATTAAAACACATCAGTGAAGTGGCTTCATCATACAAGGTAAGACGAATATGTGTTTTGTTTCACATGTAAAGAACAGTAAGTCATAAACACATCACATTCTCTGTCATTTTACTCAACTTCATATGACATGCACTAAGAGCTAGATTTTCTAACAGCTTGTGCAAACCCTCTTTTAGCATAAAAAAACACAAAAACATTTTAAAAAAGAGTCATTTTTGAGGCTGACCATATTTGTATTTGAATTTGTTTCCCAAAATTTATAGGAGGGTATATAAATGAATCATGCAATGCAATTTACTAAGGTTTGCGCTAGTCAATTTACTGGTATTTCTGACATAGTTTAACACCCAAAAGCATATTTTAAACCAGAAGCTATAATTTGCACTGCTTTTGGTAGATTGCTTTGTCATTATGGAAATAACCATGGAAATTGTCAGTAGATCAGCTGCTGAACTTTCCTCTCCCATCAGCACTTTTATGGGATTTTAGCACTCTCACACTAATTAGCCCTGTTTAGTAAATCTGGCCCTAATCAGGACTAGTTGAGTCTATTAATGTAGTTTCATAGACTTGGGGAATCAGTAACGGGGACAAACACATTTTCATGCAGGCTCAGTCGGAACTCCTTGCTTCCAATAAATAAATAAATAAATAAAAACTGTATTTTGTGTTAGCCCATGTTGCCTTTGTTTTATGTTTGGTTTTAGTTTCTGAATCAGTTTAATTTGAGCCAGTGTTTTATGTGTTTTAATTTTGTTAAATTCCAGGCTGAGCTTGATACAGCACTATATTACTTAGTAATACATCTACAAGACAATGAACTCACTAAAGCAGAGCTTGAGGACACAATTCAACACATCGAGGTGAGGAAACAGAATCAAGAGTCATTTTCATTACAGCTGTACAAATATTTTGGAAGTAAAATTTGATCCTTGGTCTGTTTGTATGACTTTAGGAATTCCCCCCCAAAAACAATGGCTTGTTAAGGCTTTTAACACCATCTTTGCAGTAATCGAACGTAAAGGATAGGCAGCCAGAAACCTGGTTGCCTGACACATTACTGTAAGTAGATACTTACTACCCACTCCGGACTTAGGTAGCAGACCCACACAGTCCACAATAAAATATTAAAATAGTTGATTTACCACTGGAATTGGATTAGAAAATATACCACTAGAATTAACTGAAAAGTTTTTTTTTTACCACCCAAATGGCCTGAAGAATCATGAGCTGTTTTCAGAACGAGGTCACAAATTTTTTTGGAACAACAATTTGAACAATTGGGACTCCTACAAAATCTTTACCATGAGGCACCCACTTTCTGACTAATACGTCTGCGTCTAGATAATACCCCGAAGATGTATCTTACAGCACATCTGGAGGAAGAAGTCTGTCAAATTTCAGTCAATGTCTTGCCTTCTTTCTTAACCTCTGACTGAGTCACAGATGAAGACTTACTCCCAACACGAGTCACAACAGAAGAAACAAACACTTCTAGAAAATTCTGGGCATTTTCATCGGACACATCTGAAACAGATAAAGAGGAGGACACCACCAAAGCTGGTGGACCAACTGACTCTATCCCCAGCTAAATTGTTTAGAAGAATAATGTCCACACCTACAACTGGCAAACAGGGCCATACCCCAAGTCTTACCTCTTCCTGGACCAAATCTGAAATCATCATCACTTCCAGTAGGGGAACTGAGACTACATTCAATCCTATTCTTCTAATCATTCCTCTAGTATAAATGCATCATTCATTCATTCAATCAAAACATTGCTACCAGTATATGATTCCTTTCTCTAGAGCCTACTAGTGAAATATAACCTTCTGTAACAAAACGTGAAAAACTAGAATTCAGGATTTCACAGTCATTTTCAACAGCCATTTCAGGCGTTGACTGAACAGATGTTACCAACTCTACCGATTTTGCTCCTAAAACAGCACTTTTAGTTTTCTTATTTCCTGTTGAATATTGAACTTTAGCTTAAAGCACTGGGCATTCATGTTTCCAGTGGCCTTTAGCCTGACAGTAATTGCATACATCTTCTGAATCACCTTTCCCAGATGGACGCGACAGTTTTGTCCTAGAGAAATCAAGATTTTCCATACTCTTATCATATGCAAACCAATCAGGTTCTTGTCTAATTTCAAACTTATTTTTGTGAATTAAAGCAAATTCATCAGCAAGAACTGAATCAGAAGCTGTGCACCAGCAAAATGTCCAAAAGAACTATAAGGAAACAACCAAAAATAATAACAAACCAAGAGGCAAAACAGAAGGGCCAAACCAAAATCCAAGAGACCATTTCATAGTTCTTGGCAGGTGTTCAAAATTACACAACTCTCAAAGACCCGCCCCATAGTCGGCTAAAGTGGAACAGGCCCAGAGTCATGTTACATGAAGCACTGTTTGTTCTATCTCTCTTTGTTTATCAGCACATATAATGTTTGCTGCACCATAAAGATGCTGACTGCATGCCTTTATGAACTCAGCTAGTGTGTCACACTGCTGTGGATTTGACAAATGTAAAACTGTAGATGATCCACAAAATGCTACTTAACTCGTTACTCTGCTCTTCAGCAGGCAGGGAATGTTGCTCTGGCTAATTCTCTGGTGGCAGTTTGAGAAAGGAAGGACCTCGATTCCATTGGCTTCATTTTACGAGGTCACACAGGCATTTACCTCTTGTGATGGTGTCTGCAGGATTGTCCTCAGATGATACCGTATGTAATGCAAATGTTCTTGTATTTCCGCTACCTGAGTTCCCACAAACACCTTGTAACAACATGAACTTGACAACAGCCAGGTGGGCACAGTCATAGAATCTAACCAGCGTGTTAAAGGAACAGATAGGGATGGTGAGTTCTGTGACAAGGACTTTGGAGAGCCGTGCGCCACTCAGAGCTGAACATAGTTCAAGGCGAGGTATAGACTGTTGCTTTTGGGGGGCAACACGTGATCTGGCCGCTAGAAATGCAACTTCAACTTGGCCTTCTGTGTTTTCGGTCCGCAATTAGGCCATGGGTCCATAGGCCTGCTCATATGCATGACAGAATACGTGTATATCACGTCTACTAGTCAGGAGGTCTATGTATGGACTGGAATAGTATCTTGGCAGTGATATCTCTTCCGGATCATTCAATCCGTTTTCCAAGGAACTCCATAAAGCTGAGCATATCTTCTGGAAGTTGTGGGTCAACCCAGTCACGCTTTTTATTCCACAGGTGCTGCAACCAGTATTTTCGCTCTGGTGGTGTATGGGATAATATAGCCAAGGGGATCATATTGGCTGGCCAGGACACAATAAATGCTGCACATGGTTACTTTAGTGCAATTCACTTCCCTGTGCTTGTAGTGCAAAGTGTCCAATGCCAGAGCAGTTCAAGGGTAGATGCATGGGTATCGTGCAGGCTCTAACTAAGCCAGAGCTCACAGCTGTTCAATCTTGTATCAGAGGGAATGCGAGCGCCCACTGCCAGGCAATTGTTGGCCCAATGTCACAATTCAAAGCCCCTTCATTTAGCAGCGCACAGAGTTGATCAACAAGATCTTTGGCAGCATCTTTGGAGGTGAGACTGTGGAGACAATTGTCAACATAGAAGGACTTTTCTATCACCTCCCTCACATGATCTCCTGGCACAACAGGGACTGCAGATAGTCCCAAAGGGAAGTACTTGCCACTGGTACACATGTGGTTCTTGATCTAAGGTTATGTCTCTCCACATGAACCGAAGTAAAGGTTTGTCATCAGGAAGCAGCCTCACCTGATGAAACATCCCGGAAATGTTCGTGTTCACGGAAATGCAGCAACACTGTCAACAGGGTGAGACTTAAAGTGTCAAGAAACCTTAAAACACATTTTTTGAGATGTTAACATATATGAACAGGTTGCACATCAGTAAAAACAACTTTAGCACTCATTATGTCTATCATTAAAGTAAAAGTGTTTTTTTTTCTTTCATTTTTTTAAGCAATTTCATTCTTCCGGTTCAAAAAGCAAAGTTGAGCCTACATCACAAAAAGTGACGCATATGCGTTAATCTGGAGTGGTGATTGGCTGCCATTGCTAGAGAGTACAAGTCTACGTCATCAGTTTTCTGCGCTTTTTTCAGTAGTATTCATGATGAGAATTAACTCTTATGATCCAATCACTGCGCTGTATTATGCATGAGGTTATCTTACAGCTGAGAATTCAAATCTCATGAAAGAACTTCGCACTGTCAGTTCATTTCTGTAAACATGACCGTAACAATATTTCATATGACAACACGTGGAGCTCGCATGAGAGAGTGGTTTCTGCGCTGAACGCCGCGATGGGTTTAATAACACTCGCTGCGCGGATCATAGTTCATATCCGGACCGGAGCAAGCGTGTTTATGTGAACATAGTTCATATTCTCCCGTGCTCCAAACATGAACTAGCACGCGCACATATCATGTCTTCTTTAAATAAAAGATGTGCAAATAAGGGGATGCGCTGATACAGCGGCAGCTGCGGCTCGTCTGATCATGAACGCGATGACACGACGGATTATTGTGAGACACAGCAAACGATACAGCCCGAAAATTCAAAGAAGAGTAAACAGAAAGTAACTGCCTTTATTCTTTCTGTTTTAAAGATATTTTAATATTCATTTGTCTGTATAATGAGTGTGTTGTAGGTCTGTGTTTTATTGGTTGTTGTCTCTCCTTTTCCCACCCTCTACACTCCCACTTTTCCAGTTTTACACACCCATTTCTGGAGTCTTTTTCAGATCCAAGGTGTGAAAGACCAGTGCTGAAACAGGGAGGTTCAAGCAGCTCATTCAAGTTTTAGCCCTCATACTGGAATGAGCAGTTCTAAACGACACGATTCTTGCCGTTATGCGAGATCATATGGTGAGGGATGTACCTTGACTTTTGTGATCTCTCAAGCTAAGTTTCCATCACCCTATTTTAATGCGCATTTTGAAGTGTTGCATGAGAAACGAGTGATGGAAATGGCAAATTTCAAATAAAAATCCCGTAATTCACAAAAAAGTTTTTACGCTCGCTTGAGGTGGTTTTTGACTTGTGCGAAAAAGGGTTGATGCGAATAATGAGAGATGGAAATGCATTTTGCGGATAAATTCCTCCAAGCGCATCAAAAAAGTCATGTGACCTTGCGCTATGGGAAGGCAAAACCTGACTAACCAGCGGACCGATCTCATTCACAGCATCTGAAATGTTGTTATGGTCATTCGGAAATGCAAAGTCTGTCATCAAAGTATTTATGTATAATTGCCTCCCAGAAATGTCTTACAAGACTGCGTTCCCAAACAGCAGCATCCACCTCCGAAAGCAATGGCCGCATTTATTGTGTTTCGTCTGCTCGCTTTGAGGTGCAAGTAAATTATTATATATGAAAATTAGTATATTCTCCTACTTTTCTTAGTGATTTATAGTGCCAGTTTATCAGGAAGTGATGATATTGTTCTCTTTGACTTGTTGGATGGAAACTATGCTTGTTCGCAAATGTTTTATGTGATATTCCAGTTTTGCGTATAAGTTAAATTCGCAACTTTGGATGGAAACCCGGCTTTAGCCTCGCTGAGTTTCAGTTGCAGGTTGCAGTTTCTCCACATAGCCAACATTCTTAAGTCTCTCATTCTCAGTTTTGTAAGCACACGCCTGATCAGGGTTCTTCATCAGCTTCCGCTCAATGCTTCTTAGCTGCAGCAGGAAAGCTTTTTTGGCACATGCAGAGTTGGCATATGTTGTATGCGAAGGAGTGGTGTCACATACCGCATGACACCATCCACATTAACGCTCACTGTTTTCTCTTGTAAAGTCTGATGGCCTCTTGATCAAATTTTGACTGGGTCACTACTTTCTCACTGTGATATGGAATTACATCCATCTGCCATAGTCAAGTCAAGTCACCTTTATTTATATAGCGCTTTTAACAATACAGATTGTGTCAAAGCAACTGTACAGCATTAAATACGAAAGTAGTGTGTAAATAATGCAAAATGACAATAGTAAATTCTCAATTTTCAGTCTTTTCCACTTAGGGAAACAGATCAGCATTGGGGGAGATGGCAGTAAAGAGGCACTGGTAAGTGTTGAGCCAATGATTGATCTCATGTGTAAGGCCTTGTAGCTTCCAGCCTAGCCGAGTTCTGACTGTGGCAGGTCCACCTGGAGGGCCTAGGCGAAAGAGCTCAATAGAGATAAGAAGGTGTTGACAATCTGAGCCAATTAGCAGTACAGGCTGTACTCTGTCTATTTGCTGCAAAGGCAATCCAGCTAAATGTTGGTACATCTTCTGGAGAGATGCAACAGGGTGAGATTGCTCAGTGGGACCAAGCGTTACTTAGTGACAGGAGACACAATGAACGAGACTGTTGGTCCTTAGACTGCCCTTTCAGATTTAACTGCTGTGCTGTGGTGCGGTCGTCTAACACAGCATATGCCTCAAAAGATTTGTCCCCGTTGGTGATGATGACTTTGCTCACCTTGTGGCTATAGACAATGTGATCTTCATACAGGATGTCCAGAGATTTCAGGTTGGATTTTAAGGCATGATGACTTCGTCCACAGCACCAGCATCGATTGATCTTTCGGATCCAAGATTTCTTCTGTTCCTTAGTGATTTCTTTGAAATTGGCACACCCATTCAAGAAGTGAATGGTATTGTCATAGTAGGGGCAATATGCATGCAATCTCCCTTTGAATCTGGCAGATATAAACATTACCTCTGGAGCGGGAGCTTGGATTTCACTACGAGTAATAGGTTTCTGTGTGCCCAACAAGATTGAGGTTGGTTGCCTTGAAGCCCTTAGGTCACAGCAGTCCTGCCATTTCTTACTGCTGGGTTCTGGTGGGAAACCTGTCATCCTTTTGCCATCATCTTGTACTTGGAGCTCGTACTCCAACCAGTTAGAGAAATCTAGGATAGTTGGTATGGTTACCCTCAGTGGGTGTATGTATCTCTTGAAGCTAATTTTTAGCTCATGAGGGAGTTTGCTTTGAAGTCTTGAAACATGCGACCCACAGTCTAATTAAACAGTTCTTTCAGGTCCCAGTTGTTCCAGCATGCTCACTAGGGAACGCACACATAGTGCAAACAGCTTAAAAGCCTTCACATCTCCAGTTCTGATATTTGGGACATCCATGACTTCAGCAATGTTCTGCAGGACCAGCTTGTGCGGATACATCTTAATGAAAGCTTGCATAGTGTCTGTATAAGGGTGTGTTGAGTTAGAATAAGAATCTGCCACTAGCAGTGCTTAGATGATCTGTGAGGATCTGATACATAAAATGTTAGGTGGCATCATCGGGAGGAGGTTCTCTAATGCCTGTGCAACCTTGAACTCATCTGGTATAAATTAAATAGTGCAGGCCCTCACCTGCTCTGTTATCTGCTTGATCTGCGCAGAGGGTGCTGATGGAAGTCTCTCTTTGCTTTTACTTTTGAGTCTATCATGGATATTAATGATGTGATGTGATAATGTGTGTTGATTGAGATGACTGAAGTGAATGCGGTTTGATTTCAGTCTCAAGCTGAGCACACAGAGCGTCAGATTAAACAGCCGGATCCACAGATGCCTTCTGGAGCTTTGATTCATGTGCCACGTTACTTGGGCAACCTGCCCTTCAGAGTCTGGAAGAAGATGCAGGACATTGTCCAAAACAGTGAGTCTGGAGAAGATCTGTGCTCTTACACATACAGTTTATCATGACACAAAAGTACTTGATTATTTCAGTTGGTAGTACGTGAAGATCATACTAGTTTTGGTATATAATAAACTGTGTTTTTGAGAATGTTTCTTATTTTTTCACGTACTCAAGTCCAGGGCTGGATTTACCTCTTATTGCGACATAGGCAAAGGAATTTGTGGGCCCCCTTTCCTATTAATGTACTGTATAATATTACCATGCCAAAACAGCAAACAAAATTAATCATAATACATATGAAAACTGTTACAGTGTTCTCTACCCAGAATCACATTGTAATTACAAAAGATCTAGTAATGGAGGCTTCAGTGTTGCCTCCATTGCAGAGTAATGCAGTTACCAGAGAGAGAGATACTATTGGTTGCTATTGGTAGTCTGTGCGTCTACCAATAGCAAATATGCAAGTTTAACTTCTTCATAAACAGCGATATTTCCACCTCCATGCCGAGACATGTCCTTTTGGATTTGAGGTCTTTTGCTGTTGTAGCTACCCCATAGAATAAAAAGTAATTATTTATCAATTATTGTAACTGATTCACAATATTAGGAACATAATTATTCATTTTCTTCTTATTTTGTGACTTGAGAAAAAAATATAAGATTATTTTGTATTCTGAAAGTTATTGCTTAAGAAGTAAAAAATAAAAAAAATTTGTCTTGTTTTTTAAAGACAAAACTTAAGAAGAATCCTTGAAAAGAATGTTCTTAAAAATCATATTGTTAAAATGTACCACTTAGGGCCCTATCATACACCTGGTGCAATGCGGCGCAAGTGTTTTTGCTAGATTCAGCCCGACGCAGTTATCATTTTCCCATCCTGCGCCGCGTTGTTTAAATAGCAAATGCATTTGCGCCCATTTGTGTGCCTATGGGCGTGCTGGTCTAAAAAAGAGGTGTGTTCAGGCGCATTGTTGGCGCATTGCTATTTTGAGGAACTGAAAATAGACTGCACCATTGACCAACAAAAACCTGGTCTAAAGTCAATGGCGCAGTAGTTTTTTTGTTATTTAAAGAGTGCGTTAGTATAGGCGGGTCCACAGCGCGCGTACACTCTGCTTATTACACACACAGGGATGCACAGCAGCACACAAACATACCAAATATTAAAAATTAAAGGATTGCAATGTAAAAGATTATTATTGTGTAGGCTACATAAATATAAAAATGCCTACATGTCATAATGGATAGTCATTGCATGCATCAGAATTAGGCTACCTATTTGCTTGCGCACGAGCAGATCCGTTACCTCTCTGGAGATGCGTTCTGTCTTTGCACTTGCACATTCCGTTGTGTAAATAGCAAATTCGCCATGGCACGAGCGCAACTGGCTCTTAAAGGGAATGTGAGACTCTGATTGGTTTATTGCACGTTACGCCCAAAAAACACCCATTACCCATTAAGAGAATAGGGACAACCCATTTAGACCATTTAGAAGTGCTGCTTCATGTATCTTGATTTTTCCAGTGAAGAAACACAATGATGAGGGTCTGTTTAGCTAATGATGTGTTTACCAGAAGAACCTGCTTCAGTTACTCACACCACAGAGATTTTATTACATCTTAAAATATTATAATTTCTCATTATTATAATGTCTCATCAGCTCCTGTGATTCTGGATCCAAACACAGCAAATCCACATCTAATCCTGTCTGAGGATCTGACCAGTGTGAGAGACAGATGGAACAAACAACCTGTTCCAAATAATCCAGAGAGATTTGACGAGTATGCCTGTGTTTTGGGTTCAGAGGGTTTTAACTCAGGAACACACTGCTGGGATGTGGAGGTTAAAGAGGGTCAGTGCTGGAGTCTTGGAGTGACTGCAGCATCAAACCAAAGGAAAGGGTGGGATTTCTTTGACACTGATGTCTGGAGTGTGCAGTACCATCAGTACAGACTATTTCTGTCATCTGGTTTTCATGTTAAACAGAAGCTTGAGCAAGTGAGAGTGTATCTGGACTATGACGGAGGAACAGTGTCATTCTCTGATCCTGTAACTAACACACATCTACACACATTCACAACCACCTTCACAGACACTGTCTTTCCATTCTTCTTTTGTTACAGGTTTTCCTCTCTGAGGATCTTACCATTCAATAGTCAGTAATCATTACACCCATAGGTCTGGATCTTCCAGCTTTCATCATGTTTCAATATTTAATCTATATCACATGAATAAGAGTGCTGTTGATCTGAATATCAGCACGTCTGCGATTGGGCTGCAGCTGATCACATGACTGATATCTAGCACAAACACACTCACACTGATATACTGCTGTTAAAACTACAGATCAATAAACAATAAATAATAAAAGTTATTTAGTAGGATTAATCAAACTTTAAAATGATTGATTATGAGTTTATAAGATCCATCATTGTCTGAGGTGAATTAACTTGATATTAACAAGTTAATATCAAGTCACTTAAGTGGAAAATAATGTGTTTTTTTTACTTTAAACCGCATAAACACATTTCATTACACCAAATACACAAAATAATGTTCTTTTTAGCAGCATCATATGACCCCTTTAATTAATTTCAGGTGAGAAGGGAACAGGAGCAGGAAAGTACCTTTAGCTGGGATTCAAACCCATGCTGTCTGAGGTGCAGTTGTGCCTTCACGTCGATGTGCGGCCCACAAAACAATAGCTCTGACAGAGGTTACTCTACGCTCAGGATACTAAGGGGTGATACTCTTATATGCCTCATTGAGATATCAGCTTTGTCTTAAAGAGCAGGGTTTTCGAAAAATATCTCTTTTGCAGTTTATAACGTAGCTATGCTTAAATTAAAACAATCTGAAAAGCTGTTCAAGGATACCACAGAAATACAATCTGAACCTTTTGTTGTGTGCATGTCAAGGACTGCTTCTCTAATCTTGGCTTTTATCTTCGTCGGATTCTAATCTTCTTAATTTGGACTAACAAGCTCTCCGAAGCGCAACCTGTAAGTACGATTGATACGTTATGTGGACATTTTCAATTGAGCACTCAAAATATCAAGTTTTTGTGCTAATATGTGATGTATACCTAGTGCAGCTTTAGGTTTCCAGGTAAAGCACAATATTACTGTCTTACTGAAGTAGTTCTGATAATTCGC
>NW_015642061.1:41319-43507 GCF_001515625.1 Sinocyclocheilus rhinocerous | reverse complement strand
TTTTGGTTTACAAACTGTATTGTTTCATCAGTTAGTCACATTAGCACTCGGCTAACGTACCCACCATTATTGTTTTAAGTGTTCACAGTTAGGGACTCCAACACAATATTAGGACACTTTAAAATACCATATGACCTGCTCTTTAAGACGTCTTTAATTTTTATTTAGGAGAAATGTTAAACTTTTTACCAATAATGTAAAAACTAAAAGTATTATTTAAATAGCATTATACATTTCAGAATACGTAGGGTTAGTTTAAATTTATCATCAGTGCCCAGCATTGTACAGCACATTTCACAAGACTTATATGCAATTTGTGCAAGATGTTTAGTATAAGATCAATACTTTCTTTTTTTAACAAATGTAACTCGTGTACCTGTGTTTTTTTAGCATTAAAAAGTTTGTCTTGTTCAGCCCATTTTTGCATGCATATAAATATAGGTCATGATTTCCTCTGTTAAATCACTGTGCAATAAAACACTGTCTACACAAAACAACTTCAAATATGACAATGCATGTGTTGTGTTTGATTGAAATAGTGTGGATAAATTACATTGAAGCTAACCAGAGGGATGAAAAACTAAAATAAAATAAGAGATCTCTTTAACATTCCAAATGTTTCTGCTAGACAGAAATGAGGTTACTTTAACATCAAATGGAGACTTCCCAGAGGAGAGAAAAATTTAAAGTGAGATCTCTTTAACATCTTAAATTTTTCAGATTATTTATACAGAAATTAGTTTATTTTAAGATTGAATATAGACTTTTGCTTGAGTCTCCTGCTTCTCACACTTGTCTCATGAGACAAAAACTCACACTCTCACAATGGCCTCCTTTAAAATGTTATAAGAGACCTCATCATCATCACACAGTGTGCTCAGATTTTTCTCCTTTGCTAGAGACTCTGATGTTCACACATTTCTCTCATTTAAAGCTTTAGAAGAGATCTCAACAACATCACACACTGTGCTCAGTGTAACAGGGCGAACGAGACGAGAGACGTGCAGATCCATTTGCAAGCTTTATTAGACAGAGACATGGTCAATAACACAGGCAGGGTCTAAAACCAGCAAACAGGTATGGCACGGGCAAAACACAAGAGTAGTCCAAGGACAGACGTGATCAGACTCCGGCGAACAATATCCAACAGGGCAAGGCAAAGAGAGATAATCCAGGTGTGCAGCCATAGTCCAGGCAGGGGCAAACAGAATCTGAATGGTAAAAGTCGAGCCGGTTCACAAATCGAACTGAATCGAACTTTAGTTCCGGGTTGATGACGCACAGCCGAAGTAGCACGTCCAACTCAAAAAGGACCGATTGAGCCGGAAGAGACAAATGTGAGAGATCCAGAGTCTTTAGTTGAGGAGAACAATCTGAGCACAGTATGTGAGGTTGTTGAGTTTTTTTAAAGCTTTAAAAGAGACAAATGGAGAAAAAGGAGAACAAATCTTACAAGGTCAAGTTTTATAGATGGACCCCACACCTCACTGCCATATAATACAATTGGTTTAATTATTGATTTGAAAAGTTTGAGCCAGATTTGGATAGGAATGTCAATTCTAATCTATCTTTTTATGGCATAGAAAGCCCTTTGAGCTTTCTCTTTGAGCTCCTTCACAGCCAAAGTAAAGTTATCTGTTGAGGTGATTTTAAGGCAGAGATAAATGTGTTTTTGCGGTTTGAATTGATTTGTGTGATAGTGTGAATATGTGTGTTAGTCCCTGAGATCTGGAGCGGTTCTGAAAGATCCTGACTTTAGTTTTTTGGAGGTTTACTTTCATGGCCCAGGGCGGGCAGTAACTCTCCAGAAGATGCAGGCTGTCCTGCAGCCTTTCTTTAGTGGGCGACAGGAGAACCAGGTCGTGTGCATAAAAGAGACACTTAATTTATGTCATGTAGTCAGTCGATGGGAGACTGACTTTCAGAAGCTTCATGACATTATTTGATGATGCTTTTAAAGCTTCTGAAACTCAGGTTTCATTGACTGATGTTGTATGAACAAGCCAGCAGGACAAAATCACATCCTCAGTGTCTTTTGGTTTTTCTCTAGATGCTCTCGATGGCTCTGGGGTCACTGAGGATGAAGAGACCACAGCAACACCCGGCCCAGATGAGGCAGTAAGGGCAGGTGGAGTGATGGAGCGACTCATCCATGGCACTGGACCATTTCCAGGATGCTGCTGTGGAC
>NW_015642061.1:38808-41260 GCF_001515625.1 Sinocyclocheilus rhinocerous | reverse complement strand
CTTCTATGAAATTCATATCGAAGATTTTCCTACCAGATATTAAATAGACATTTAGTAATTGTATTTAAGATGTATATGGTTTAAAGTGTATGTAAATCTACCCTTTTCCCCTACTATATAATAGAGAAGTAGGCGGTTTCGGACGCACTTTAAGTAGACGCGTGTCCGAATCTCGCGAGAATTAGTAGGTCACCCAGGTAATTCTCGCCTACTCTTTTATGAATACTAAGGTTTCGGACATACTTATTCGCTCGCCTACTGCTTTTCACCTACTATATAGTAGAGAAGTAGGCAGTTTCGGACGCAGCCAGCGACTTTGTCACGGATTCATTTATTCAATCTATTCGTTCAAACAGCTGATTCATTCAGGAACGAAGCAAGTGACTGTCCTTGTGAATGGGTGATTGAATCATTGACCTAACATTCATATATAACGTATAAATCATTATATGTAAAATTAATAGTAGTTATTAAGATTGATGTGATTTGGAATTATTAAAATGTGCTTTAAAAATTATGAACAGAATATCACCTTGCATAATAATTATGCACGCACTGTACAAAAAAAATTGTCTTTGTTCTTTTCATTGTCAATGTTTGTGCTTTTCATTGTTCTTTTGTGTTTGATTTAAGGTTTTCTCACATTATTCTTGAGAAAGTTTCAATGCAAGTTAATTTTGAGTGTATTTTGTTAAAGTTTAACCTAAATATATCCTGATGTTGATCTTTGACCTATTTTAACACACCAAAGGTGATCAGAAACTCACTGACTAGGAAGAGGCTGACTTGTTATTTCTTCTTTCTTTCTCAATATCTCAAAAGCAAAAAGGAATCAGCGATCAGTGGAGACGGAACAGAAACACTTTCTAGGATTTTTTAGGAGTTCGTTTCTAAACAGACAGCAGATCTTTGTGACTCTTATGGTGATTCATTTTTAAAACCATATTTCAGAAAGTGAAAGTAAAGTTCAGATTGCTGGAGCTCAAACAGTGAAAATGGCATCACAATCTCAAGATGACTATAGTTGTCCTGTGTGTCATGAAATCTTTAAGGATCCTGTTATTTTATCATGTAGTCACAGCTTCTGTAAAGAGTGTCTTCAACAGTTCTGGAGAACCAAGAAAGCTCAGGAGTGTCCTGTCTGCAGAAGAAGATCCTCAAATCAACATCCTCCTCTTAATCTTGCATTAAAAAACTTGTGTGAGTCATTACTGAAAGAAAGAAATGAGAGGCGTTCATCAGGATCTGAGGAGATCTGCAGTTTACACAGTGAGAAACTCAAACTCTTCTGTCTGGAGGACAAACAGCCTGTGTGTTTAGTGTGCAGAGATTCACAACAACATGAAAATCACAAATTCAGACCCATCGATGAAGTTGTTCCATCATATAAGGTAAGACAAATGCTTGTTTTTTTCATATGGAAAGAACAGTAAGTCATTAAACACAGATATCATCGCATTCATGCACTCAGTATTTCTCTCTTCTCTCTGCATTTTTACTCACCTTCATATAACGCATAATGTACTGTGGAAAAAGTATTTGCTCCCATATGGATATTTTTTGTTTTTGTGTACATCTCATACTAGTCTTAGATCTTCAAATGTAATACAGCAATGTGATTTTCAATTCACAAAAAAAGTTAACGAAGCGATGCATTGGTTTAAAAAGTGTGCATCGGATACAAGTTCATTTGTTCGGATTCTTATGATAGCAGTAACTGTAAAGGGACTATTGTAATGGGTAAATAAAATGTAAGCTAATACAGTCCTAATTACTAAGCTTATTACTTAATTGCTACTTAATGTGTGTTTCTTATAACAATCGGGGCTAAAGCAGTTCCATAAACGACAATGTAAATTCACACAATCAAACTAATTTGTGGATGCTTATCTTAACCCTGATAGCACACGTACATCTCGGAGACGTCTATTTGACGTCTGCATTTACATCTGCAAGACGTATTTTTTAGAGAGTTTGCTCATCTGCAATACGTCTATAGGACGTTTCCTTTTAGATGTCAAATAGACGTCTATTAGATGTCTTTAAGATGTTTATGATTTAGACTGTATGTAAAACTGAGCAGCTCTTAATGTCGATCATGGATCAAATCGATCCACCATGTCAAACAGCGAATATATTTGTGCTGTTTAATGCATTTGAGACGGTGTGTTTTCCTCAGTGCATAACTGACATGCCAGGAGTATATTTTTCCTCTGTAAATGTTAGAAAGTCATGCAAATATATCCATTTTGCTTGCTGTCAGGAGTGGGCGAGGCATACGCGAGTGAACGAGCGCTGCTGCGCACATGCACGCTAAACAGACGGAGCGTGCAGAGTCAAATATGCATTTTGCTAAAACATTCATTGTTGGACATTAAATGTGCCTTTTGTAGAATTTTAAACCTACATATACTGTAGGTGTATTCTTATGATAGCAGTAACTGTAAAGGGA
>NW_015642061.1:0-26691 GCF_001515625.1 Sinocyclocheilus rhinocerous | reverse complement strand
GCAAATATATCAAATATATCCATTTTGCTTGCTGTCAGGAGTGGGCGAGGCATACGCGAGTGAACGAGCGACATGCACGCATGCACGCTAAACAGACGGAGCGTGCAGAGTCAAATATGCATTTTGCTAAAACATTCATTGTTGGACATTAAATGTGCCTTTTGTTGAATTTTAAACCTACATATAGGTGTATTCTTATGATAGCAGTAACTGTAAAGGGACTATTGTAATGGGTAAATAAAATGTAAGCCCTAATTACTCTAATTACTAAGCTTATTACTTAATTGCTACTTAATGTGTGTTTCTTATAACAGTTAAAAAATTTAGTGAATTTAGTGATTTTAACTTTTAGTTTAGTGATTTTAATGCTTCTCAATTTTCTTTCAATGTAATATTATTGCTGTTGTAATGTGGTGTTTTGGGTTGTGTTTCTTGTTCATGTTTTCATGTCTTTTATTTTGTAATTGTTTCTTGGTCCCTGCTGTTAGTGTCATGCTTCCCTTGCCTCATGTCTCTCTGCCTTGTGTATGTGTCATGCTCTCATTGGTTATTGTCTAGTCATGTGATTCCCTTGTCTGTGTTATGTTCTCATTGGTTGCTTTAGTCATGTGCCTTGTTCCCCATTGGTTTGTCTTTGTCATGTGACCTTCAATGCTTGATATAAATAGCCCTCATGTTGCCTTTGTTCTTTGTCTAACTTTGATGTTGTAACCTGCTGTCGGTGAGTCTAGTCTGTTCATGCCACGTCGAGTCTGTTTCATGCCTAGTCAAATCAAGTCAAGTCTGTGTATCTTGTTTGGATTATGGATTTCACCTTGTTTGAATAAAACTGCACTTGGGTTCTCACTACGCTCGCCTTCAGTTGACTTTCATTACACTATGATAGTATGTGAGCGAGTCAGTGGTAATATCATTGCAATCCTATTGTTCAGTGTTAGAGGAGCTCAGCTTAGTCTGACAGTTTGCCTGCCCTGGACCAGGTTAGCTTTCCAGCATAAGTTGCCACAGTGACTGATTTTGATCTTTCTTAAATTTGTTTTATGGAACCAAATCATTTGACAGTGAGTCATGCTAACTGAAATAAGGCTGGCCTATTTGGTAAACTTGTTTTATGTAACTGAAATAAGCCTGGCCTATTTGGTAAACTTGTTTTATGAAACAGGCCTCGAGGCGTTAGAAGTCAGAAGACACATAAGTTAATTTATGATTTGCTGTCTGTCTGAACCAAATAAATAATTTTTCCATTGCATCGAATCGTATTGTGTTGAATCGGATCGAATCGAAATCGGATCGCACTGCATCGTAATAGGGGTGAATCGTATCGCATCGCATCGCTAGCTACTTTATATGTATCTTCAATGTATCGTATCGTTGGCTATGCATCGAGATGCGTATTGCATCGGCCTCAGTTATGGAGATGCACATCCCTAACTATAAAGCTGCTCTACCGACCCCAGCTAAGCAAGTCAAAGGCGACAGTGGCAAGGAACCCAAACTCCATCAGGTGACAGGAATGGTGATGGATGGGGAAAAAAAAAACTTGCGAGAAACTAGGTTCAGTTGGGGACCAGTTCTCTTCTGGTCGTACTCTGGCCGTAGAGTATCCGGTAACTCGTCTCATCAAGGTCTTTACTGATTGTGAAAGGCAGTGTTGTGGACACTCACGGGAGCAGCTCTACCATCTGGTCTGGATAGGGACTGGATGCATCTGACTATGTCAATCTCAGAATAAAGAAGAGACAGACTAACATGCGTGTAGATGCAGTTCTTCTTATGATGTAACCAGGGACATTGTTATTGGGAAATGTCCCTGATTCCAGATGCTCTAATTAATGCAGCCTAATGTCCCTTTATAGGGAGTTTCATTGTATAGTTGTGTTTGTGCATTATGTGTATGCTAAGGCAAAAAAGTGTCTTTAATCTAGATTTAAACTGGCAGAGTATGCCTGCCTCCCGAATAATGCTAGGAAGACTGTTCCAGAGTTTGGGTGCTAAATAAGAGCATAATGGGCATGAGGGTGTAAGGACCACCCAAACTGGCCCAACAACAGAATCCAATGGTGGTTGAAGGTTTCCTGCATGTTCAGACTGTTACTTGCGCTTCTGCAAAGTTCACTTAATTTATCAAGATTTAGTTTAAATTTTAGTCTAGCTCCGTGTTTAATATGACTCCAGTTTCAAGTGATTATTAAATTTGGGCTGTATTTCTAATTAAAAACTGGATCACAAATATCAATTATGTATTAATTTAGACATTTGACTATTTTGAATATCCCATACTTTCAATTATTTGTTCATTAAGGACCCGATGTCGCACAGAAATTCACTTGATCTATCCTGGACGCAGATTTGCGGAAACCCCAGACTGCACTTTAATCTATTAGAAATAATGATTTCAGAAGAGTTCAGAATAAATCAAATATAACATTTTATTTGTCAGGTAAAAATGTATCATGTCAAAGAGATTTGGATGCAGCGCTCCATAGGCTCACACACAGTGTGGGTGTTTTCTGGTTACATAATCCCAAATGACTATGATGCCACTTCGCTCATATATCCAGACAAGAACAAAGAAATCTTCAAATCAGTTGTAAAAACTTAAAAGATATTGGTTTGTTAGGATCTCGTGACCCGAGGGCACATCTGGCCGGAAATAGGAAAATACTCTGATCACATGCTGAGGGAGACACACCCCTCAGCAGCAGAACACAATTCTTTTCAATCTTTCTCATAATATATGTGACTGCTGTAAAATTGAGACCATTTTACCAATTGCACGGACTGGTTTGTTAGGATCTCGTGACCCGAGGGCACATCTGGCCGGAAATAGGAAAATACTCTGATCACATGCTGAGGGAGACACACCCCTCAGCAGCAGAACACAATTCTTCAAAAGTTTTCAATCTTTCTCATAATATATGTGACTGCTGTAAAATTGAGACCATTTTACCAATTGCACGGAGACCTTTAGATTAATACTAAACTTGAAGGGGAAAAACAACAGATTCACAAGATACAACATATGTGGTATATGGACATTCTTAGTGAACGTTCAGTGAAGCCTTTTGGGGGAGAAGAGTGAGAGGGAGAGAGGAGAGGGGGTCGTAAATGAGCAAGGACATAAATTTTGGCATGGTGGGGGTCATTTGCTCTCTTTGGAGATCTCTTCTCCAGAATAGTTTTGTTGTTTTGTTGCATGGCATCTGTTTTGTGTGAGTTCCTGATGTTTGGTTTCATGGGGAGATCATTTGGGGTCTTACAAAGGACTGTAATGTGACAGAAGCTCACTCAAATACTGGGGAACTGTCATGGGTGAAAGATGAAAACAACATTCATAATGACGATCACCATGGTAACAAGGAATGGCAGGAAAATCAAACAAAGTAACACATGTGATGAATGAAAACAAATAAAGTCAATGATAACTAAAACAAACTGAACATAACTGTGACAGTACACCCCCCTCGGGCAAGGCACGACCTCGCACCATAATAAATGATAGAAGAGGGAGGGATGGAGGGGGTTTTGGAGGTAGACGAGGATGTGGTGAAGAGATGGTGATAGGAGGCGGTGACTGAGGAAGAGCGGCTAGTGGGCAACGATGATTCTCTGGCGGCGATGGTGGCAAAAGGCGCAAACCCAGAGCCCAGCAGTGATGACAGCCGACAGAGGAGTCGAGGAAGGGAGGAGCCAAGATGGTGTAGTGGCTGACAACAGCTGGGGGACAACTGCAGGAGACAAGGCCGATGGATCCATATGCACAGACAGAAGGTTGATAAAACGGAGCAACATCACTGGTGCTGGAGACCTAGGTGATTCCATGGCGACGAGCATCGGAGGCAGAGCCAGAGTACTCGAGGGCTGAGGCAGAGTCAGTGTGACGGGAGGACATGGGCGATGCTGAAGGGAGGGAGAAAACTGCTGCAGCCATAGGGGTGGAGGGTCAGAGCACAGTAAATGGCCGTAAGTCCGTGGTGGAAGTAGAGTGACGATTGACCAAGGGGAGCCGGTGGAACAAGGGAACCTGTTGGAGCCACAAGGCCAAGGGTCTCTGGTGGAGCCATAGGTGGGAGGGAGCCAAGGTGGAGCCGACAGGTCGACCGAGAAGGAGCGAAGGATCAGAGGCCAGAGGCAGAGCCGCAGGATCCTCTTGCACAGATGCTGCTGGTGGTTGCATGACCTTGCATGGTCTGTGGCTCACCATCACAGCAGGGCATCCCTGGAGACAGCCCAAAGCTGTAAACATCTGGCAGTGGCAGGGATACAAAACAGGCTGAGCTTTGCGGCGATTGTGACAATAAAAATCTTGATAGGATAACAGTAAGTATCACACAGTTCATGCAGATTGATGAAATTAATAATTAATAGTCAATACAGTTTTAATACTGTCTAGAAACAGCAATGATGAAGGTACCAGGTGGGATAGGGTGGGAGACAATGCCTCTGTTTCCCAGTCAGTCAGCCAGTCCCCATGGTCCACATTTACTACTCCCTCGTCCTCTGATGTCGCAGGCTCACACTTCTGGTCAGACTCACTGTGGGTCTCCTCTTCTGGGGCGAGGGTCAGCACTGTCCTCTTCTCCTTGGGCGAAGCAGGCTGTAGCTCTCCATCTGCAGGGGGCTCACACAAATTCTTCCTGGTCGATGGGGGTGATTCCGGCTCTGGTCTGGCTGTGCTCTGGACCGGAAAAGACACTCTTCAGGCACCTAATGATGGCATCTCTCCAGTTAAGTCCAGAGGCGTCTGGGAAGTCAACGGGATGGTAATAATTAGCCCCGATCCAAAACAATGACTTTGGGGTTTTTTTACAATAAAGGCTAGATGGCAAAAGTCCTTCATGTAGGTGACAAAATAATGACTCATACGAGCCACTACAGCAAATCCGGTCATCTGTCATGGGTGAATGCAGGAAGAGAGATGAAGACGATGAATAACATTCCAAAACACAAAGATTAATAATACTATTCCAACAAGCAGGCAAACAGGCAGAAGCAAAACACACTTAACGCAACAGTGACCGGACACAGAATGAAAGGAAGGTACAACTTAAGGAGTGACTACAAATGAGGTAATTAATCAAACACAGCTGAAAACAATGAAGTCATTATGACGGTGACCAGGAGTGGCGGAAAAATCAAACAAAGAAAGACATGTGATGAATGAAACAAAGTCCATGATAGCGAAAACAAACTGAACATATCTGTGACAGGAGCTAAATCAGTGCTTTATAAGTAATAAGTAGAATAAAAAAAATATATACAATGTTTATTAGGGCGCCAGTGCAGTGTTGACAGAACCGTGCTAATATACAGTATGGACAGATTTTTTTCGTTCTAGTGAGAACTCTGGCTGCTGCATTTTGAACCAGCTGGAGTTTATTTGGCCTGCAGGTCAACCACCCAGTAATACAGTACAATAATCTAGCTGTGAGGTCATGAATGCATGGATTAACTTTTCAGCATTAGACATTGACAACATATGTCTTAATTTAGAGATATTTTTAAGATGGAAAAATGGTTTCACAAATGCTAGATATATGGCCTTCAGATGACAGATTGCTATAAAATAACACACCCAAGTTCAACTGATGATGAGGACTTAACAGAACATCCTTCGAGAATTAGAAAGAGTTAAAAGCACAATATGTAATTTTTTGCCACTAGAGGGTGTGTATTCACAACAAACAAAGAAACAAAGGCGTAGTTAGATGACGCCGTGACTGAGTGTGGAATCATGGGAGTTGTCGTCTTCATCCCCACCACCGAAGCAATCCGTTGGGACTCGGGCAGAAATCATGTTCATGGATGAGCTAATGTATTAAAGATTTATTAGCGTCGTAGTATGAAGCAGATGGAGGCGGAAAGCCGTCAAAGCAAAACGAGGCCGCTGAACAAGCGCGACACACGGCTCGAAAGCAGTGGAGCTTTTATTATGCCACAGTCGACTGCTTCCGCTCCTTGCGGAAAGCAGCGGAAGTAAGCAGCGCTGTTTTTATCATACTAGATACATTTGAACGTTCTGTTATAATGCTACTCTGTGCGGTCGTCACCTGTCTAATAAAATGCATAGCATATTAAAGCGTCTTTGGTGTTTCCATGTTTTCTACAAAACAAAACCGGAAATCGAGGGTGTATGACGTCATTGGCAGGCGACACAATGCCAATATGGACACGGTTCGTGTCACTAGTTAAAATTGCTTATTTCTCTGGATTTAAACATTCTTCGAAACATTTGGGATAATGTAAGTACGCAAGTCAGCAAAATATATAAAACTGTTCTAGTGGTTTTTGCATATTTTAATAAAAAAATCTTACATATTGTGCCTTTAAGCATGTGAGTTTTTAGGTTCAATAATCAAAACCTCTGTTTTTTTCTGAGTTTAGTAGTAAGAAGTTATTAGTCAATCATTTTTTTCAACTATGCATTTTGTGACTTTTGCAAATTGGTTGGATCTGGCCTTGAGAAAATATAGAGCTGGGTGTCGTTAGTATAACAGTGAAAAGTAACTCCAGGCTGCTTAATGATATCTCCTAGGAGTGACATGTGCAACATGAAAAACAATGGTCTGAGTACTGAGTCCACATTAAACTTGTGATCAATATGATACCTCATTATTTCATTCGGTGCTCCTCCAGATGACCAGATGTCGATTGCGGCATCGGAGGGTGAGCTGGAGTCTGGGGATGAGGACTCAGCTGCGTTATCCCCTTCGGGGAGAGTAGCATTGCCCGTCTAACGTTGACGGCTCGGGACACGGTGGCTCTCTCCACTCGAGCCTGACCGCCTTGGCAGCCTGGGAAATCATAGCTGTCAATTCTGGGTCAGGCTCGAGTGGAGAGAGCCACCGTATCCCGAGCCGTCAACGTTAGACGACTGGTATCTCAGGGCGGCCCGGGCTGGTTCTCAGCCCCCGCCTCAGTGCCATTCTTCCCGGAAGTGCATGAGGAGGTGACAAGGTTAGAAGGTTAGGCTAACCGAGACTTGTCATTTGCACTTATATATTGTTGCTCTTTTGTTAGTTTTGACTGCTTTTATTGTCCTCATTTGTAAGTCGCTTTGGATAAAAGCATCTGCTAAATGACTAAATGTAAATGTAAGGTCATGGACGGGACATTTTTCTGCCCAAAACCGGTCTGGTGCCTCCTCCTCCCTCACTACCCTCGATGGTGGGGCGGCCAGGGGATACGCAGAGATCCCCCCAGGTGGAGCGTGCAATTGTGTCCAAGGAGTGCTTCCACCTGGAGGGGTAACCCGCATCTCCCATCCAAGGCCTGTAAGTTCTCGTCCGTTCTTATGGCCAAGGCTTACGGAGCCGCTGGACAGGCTGCCTCCACCCTGCATGCCATGGCACTCCTGCAGGTATACCAGGCCAAGGCACTAAAGGAGTTGCACGAGGGTAGTTCTGACCCAGGGTTGATGCAGGAGCTGTGCACAGTGACGGACCTCGCCCTGAGAGCAATGGAAGTCACTGCGTGCTCCCTGGTCAGACAATGGCCACGTTGGTGGTCCAGGAACGCCATCTCTGGCTGAACCTGGCGGATATGCGGGAGACCGACAAATATAGTTTTCTCGACTCCCCTATCTCCCAGGCCGGCCTATTCAGCAATGCAGTCGAGTGCTTTGCCCAGCAGTTCTCGGCTGCCCAGAAGCAGACGGAGGCAATCAAGCATATCCTGCCCCGGCGGCCCGCTGCTGCTTTCACCCCGCCGCCGGCTGCAGCTGCTACGCCTGCTCGGCGCCGAGGGCACCCCCCCTGCGGCTTCCTCCGCCCCTGCTCAGCCTCAGCAGCAGCATCCACCAAGGCCACAGCGGGGAGCTGGCTGCAGGGGTACAGCGCAGCCCATCCAGGCCCCTGCCAAACCAGCCGGCAAGCGTAAATACAAGCGTCCCCGAGACGGGCAACCCAGAGATGGAGGGGACAGCTCTTCGGGAGATGGTGACCGCACCACTCCCTCCCCCGGAGGAGGGCCGGGTGGAGAATCTTTTGTTTCCTTTTTGTTCCCCAAACCATCAAAAAAAAATAGCAGTTTCCACTATATCTGGGTTCCAAGAGGGTGCGGATGACGTGTCACGCTATGCCTGGCCAGCCTCATCCTCCTCTCTTATCGCCAGTGGGCAGCAGGGGCCGGTTTGAGAATGCCATGCCTTCTCCCATGCCCCCTGCCCAACACTGGAGCCAGGTAAATGTTGCACTGCACACCTAGACCCCACTTCGGGATGCTATGCCTTCCAAGTCGGGTCCCTGTCCTCCACCACGTTGCCCCACCGTGGGTACGTCTGTGGTTCCTCTGGTCCCGCTTGTATGGTCTCTGGGAGCCTGGCTAGAGCTCCCCAGCACGTCTCGCTGGCTCATTCGGACCATCAGACTCAGCTATGCGATTCAGTTTGCCCGGCGTCCCCCCAAGTTCAGGGGCATCCAGTTCACCTCTGTGCTGACCAGCGGTGCTTCTGTCTTACGGGCAGAAATCGCAGTCCTGCTGGCGAAGGACGCGATAGAGACGGTCCCTCCAGCCGATATGAGGTCAGGGTTTTACAGCCCTTATTTCATTGTACCCAAGAAAGGCGGTGGGTTACGACCAATCTTGGACCTGCGAGTTTTGAACCGGGCCCTTCACAAGCTACCGTTCAAAATGTTGATGCAGAAACGCATTTTCAAATGCATCTGTCCCCAAGATTGATTTGCAGCGATTGACCTGAAGGACGCTTACTTTCATGTCTTGGCACAGGCCGTTTCTCCGCTTTGTGTTCGAGGGACGGGCATATCAGTACAAGGTCCTCCCCTTCCGGCTGTCCTTGTCGCCCCACATCTTCACGAAGGAACTATCTTGACGACTGGCTCATTCTGGCTCAGTCGCGGTATCAGTTGTGCAAACACAGGGACATGGTGCTCAGTCACCTTAGCCAGCTGGGACCTTGGGTCAACTGGGAAAAGAGCAAGCTCTCCCCTGTGCAGAGGATCTCTTTTCTTGGTATGGAGTTGGACTCGGTCAACCTGACAGCACGCCTCACAGAGGAACGTGTTCGGTCGGTGCTGAACTACTTGAATTCTCTCAAGGGCAGGACAGCGGCCCCACTGAAACTATTTCAGAGGATCCTGCGAAATATGGCAACCGCAGCCACAGTAACGCCGCTCAGACTGCTTCATATGAGGCCGCTTCAGCACTGGCTTCATGGCCGAGTCCCGAGATGGGCGTGGCAATGCGGCACACACCCGAGTGACAATCACTCCGACCTGTCACCAAGCTTTCAGCCCATGATCGGACCCTGCATTTCTATGGGCAGGAGCTCCCCTAGTACAGGTGTCCAGGCATGCTGTTGTGTTCACGGATGCCTCCACCACAGGCTGGGGTGCCACGTACAATGGGCATGTAGCTTCGGGTATTTGGATGGGTCCCCATCTGAATTGGCATATCAATTGCCTCGAGTTGCTTGCAATACGCCTAGCGCTGGGCCACTTCAAAATGCTGCTACGGGGCAAGCACGTACTGGTCCATACGGACAACACTGTGACCGTTGCGTACATCAACCATCAAGGTGGTCTACGCTCCCGTCGTATGTCGCAACTCGCCCGCCATCTCCTCCTATGGAGTCAGAAGCATCTGAGGTCACTTTGTGCCATTTATATTCTGGGCCTGCTCAATCGTGCAGCCGACGAGCTCTCAGGACAGCCTGCGCTTCCGGGAGAATGGAGACTCCATCCCCATAAGGTCCAGCTGATATGGAGACACTTCGGAGCCGCACAGGTAGACCTGTTTGCCTCTCCAGACACATCCCATTGCTAGTTGTTCTATTGCCTGACCGGGGGGACCCTCGGAGTGGATGCACTGACGCACAGCTGGCCCCCGGGGCCTATGCAAATATGCGTTTCCCCCAGTGAGCCTACTTGCACAGACACTGTGCAAGGTCAGGGAGGACGAGGAGCAGGTCCTGCTAGTTGCGCCTTACTGGCCCAACTGGACCTGGTTCCCAGAACTGATGCTCCTCACGGCAGCCCCTCCATGGTGCATTCCTCTGAGGAAGTTTCTTTACTTTCTCAGAGACTGGGCACCCTTTGGCACCCGCATCCAGATCTCTGGAACCTCTACGTGTGGTCTCTAGATGGGACACGGAGGTCCTAGGTGATCTACCCCAGGCGGTGGTAGACACCATCACTTCGGCAAGAGCCCCCTCTATGAGGCATGCCTATACCTTGAAGTGAAACCTGTTTGTTGAATGGTGCTCTTCTCACCGGGAAGACCCCTGGAGATGCCCGATCAGAGCTGTGCTTTCCTTCCTCCAGGAGGGGTTGGAGCGAAGGCTGTCTCCCTCCACCCTAAAAGTGTATGTTGCCACAATTGCCGCACATCATGATCCTGTAGATGGTGAATCTCTGGGAAAGCACAACCTGGTCATCAGGTTCCTGAGGGGCGCGAGGAAACTGAATCCTCCTTGTCTCATTTTTGCGTGTGTGAGGCACATTATTTCTTGGTGCGCGCAGCTTAGAGGGATCATTGATAAAGAGAAACAACCATGATCAGATGATAAGAGGCTAGCCTGAAGGTTTTTGGTACATGTCGTAATAACAATGAAGAGTTTATAAAGTTAAAAGGAGGTTCTACGACTTCTGGAAACATCTATTTTTATAGTTTGGTAGGTATAGGGTCTAATATACATGTTGTTGATTTAGATGAATTTACAAGTTCAGACAGTTCTTCCTCTCCTAAAGTAAGGGAGGAATGAAATTGTTCCTTTGGAGATACAGTGCCCACAGTGTCTGACACGATGCACAATATGATAGCAGGCGGTTGCATGGTTATTATTTTGTTTCTGATATTATCAATCTTGCAAGTAAAGAAATCCATAAAGTCATTACTGCTGTGTTGTTGGGAAACATCTGTACCTGTTGATATTTTATTTTTGGTTAAATTAGAATTTGTTTTATTTCTGGCCAAGAGCTTTGTAACCCTTCACAGACTGATGTATTTCAATCACCTTCTTCCTCATCATTTCTGGAGTTTCTTTCACCTTTGGCATTGTGTTACTGTTTAAGACATTTTAGCCAACTTCATGCCGTTGAAAAAGTTCTGTTTAAGTGTTGATTTGAATGAACAGGTTTGGCAGTGATCAGAACTGGTTTTGTTTGAGCCCCATTATAAATTGAGTTTCATTTATTTGGGGAATTAGAAACTATGGCGGCAAATACATTTTTAATAACTTTTTAAGTTCAATAAATAACATTGTCATTTACAAACTGTATTTAGTAGTACCTTTTGGTTGCCTTTGTTTTGTGCTAGATTTTGATTTATGGCTCAACTTAGTTTGTGGAATAAAATACTTTTTCATAGCACTGTATCCTCTAAGCAGCTGGTGTTTTGTGTGTTGTGTTCAATTCTAGGAGGAACTCAGTAAAGCACTGAAGTCTTTACAAGAGAAACTTAAACACAATGAAAAACTGAAAAGAGAGTTTGAAAAAACAGTTCAACACATTAAGGTGAGGTAACAATCAGGAGTCATTTTAATTACAGATTTAGGATCACTATATGCAATTGTGATTGTTATTTTTTATATAATAAATTCCAGTTTATGATGTTATAAATAAGCACCTATTTGTTTCTGGTTCTGTTATATGTCATTATCCGAGTTTATCAGATATTAATGATGTGAAGTGTTGATGTGTGTTGATTAAGATGATTGAAGTGAATGTGGTTTGATTTCAGTCTCAAGCAGAGCACACAGAGCATCAGATTAAACAGCAGTTTGAGAAGCTTCATCAGTTTCTCAGAGATGAAGAAGAAGCTACAATCACTGCACTGAGGGAGGAAGAGGAGCAGAAGAAGCAGATGATGAAGGAGAAGCTGGAGGAGATCAACAGACACATCTCAGCTCTTTCACACACAATCAAAGACACGGAGGAGATGATGAAAGACAATGACGTCTGCTTTCTAAAGGTCTGATTTCAGATCATAGATTGATTGATTGATTGACTGATTGATTGATTGCGTTGTTGATGATAAATTGTGTGTTTGTTCTGCAGAAGTTTCCAGTCTCGATGGAAAGGTGAGTGATCTGCTGGTGTCTCTGGTCTCTCTGCTTCTGAAGTCAAAGCCACTGCAGTTCTGACTCCTGAATGTTCTTCCAGAGTCCAGATCTCATCACAGCCAGATCCACAGACGCCTTCGTATCCACAGATGCCTTCTGGAGCTTTGATTCATGTGCCACGTTACTTGGGCAACCTGCCCTTCAGAGTCTGGAAGAAGATGCAGGACATTGTCCAAAATAGTGAGTCTGGAGATGATCTGTGCTCTTACACATACAGTTTTCATGGCACAAATGTACTAGATTTTTTCAGTTGGTAGTGAGTGAAGATCATACTTGTTCACGTATGTAATTAACTTTTTTTGAGAATGTTTCTCATTTCTTCATCTACTCAAGTCCAGAACAGACTCAACAGTGTAAAAGTGAAAAGAAACTGGAGGCTCCATTTGTGATTCTTCTGACTGAAACACTGAACCACAAATATAATATTGTGAACTCAAGTTCCTCAAATACTTTCCATTATGATTGTTTTACTAGAGGAACTACTGACAGTCTCTAGAGTTCATGAAGAAAATGTGTAATTTTGTAATCTTAGAGAGCTGAGGCCAGATTCACAACATTAAGAATAAAATTATTTTCTTCTTATTATTATTCTTATTATTATTACTTTATAACTTGAGGGAAAAAGAGTATTTTGTATAAGTTACTTAAGAGTTTCTTATCTGTTTTTAAGACAAAATGTAAGATTTCAAAATCTTGAAAAGAATGTTCGTAATAATCATATTGCTGTATTATAAAATATATTGTTACATTTACCACTTAATGATTCAGGTATTTGTTAGATTAAACAAGCCAACCTTACTAATATATAGAGCAATCAGACAACTGTCAAAACCTATCATCAGATTCTGTAAGAAAATATATTTTAAGATGTTCTTTAAAAAATATTTGAGAACTTCTTAAGAAACACTCAAGAATTACACTTGGGAACATTCATAAATGTCTTGGAATTCATTATAAGAACGTTTTTATTAAAACATTTGAATGAATCCTGCCATTTTGAAAGGGTGTGTAGAAAAAGTGTGTTACGGAATGTGGTTATGGAGAAACTCCCTCAACGAGTAATAGTTCAGTATAGAATAGAATAGAATAGAATAGAACAGAATAGAATAGAAACACTGAAGCATTTAAACTGAGATCTATGAGCTAAATATTTTTTTAAATGTGAACATGTGAACTGTTATATAGTTATCTAAGCATCCCTATGTATTCCCTATGTTTGCACACTACTACACCTGTGTGTAACTGTAAATGTCTCTGAGTTTTTTTTACCGTTCTGTGCTGATCATCCATTATTTCCAGCACCTAATCAAGCCACTCTTCTTTAAAACATGATGGTGTTTTAATTCACATGTAATTGCGCTTGCGTTGGCTCTCATGTTGAGTTATTTTGTCCGCAACTATTACTAAAGTATTCGATTTCTACAGTGACTCATTTGGCGCATATCATTCTCTTTCTATGAAACCTGTAAACCGTATTCACCAGTTTTAACTCTATAGCGACACCAATTCTATAGCAGTTTGCCAGAGCATTGCAATTATTTCGCATTTACTAAAATTCAATCAAATGGCTTTCCCAACTAATTTTTGCAACTGTCCTTTGCGTTGCACATTATTTTGTCTTTGCGGTCGCGACGCAAGAAGTGTGCAGCCACGCACAACTTAGAGGGAACATTAACAGTAAGATCCAGTTTAATGAACATTATCAGATGATGCTGAAGATGCTCAGAGTTTCATGCACAGAATTATTCATTAGTTTTTCATCTTAGATGTGATTGATTGATTCTCATTTAAACTTATCCAAAATATCAGTTTCTCTTTATGGACACAAATGTTTGAATCATACAATTAATGTTTGTATCTGATGCTATTAAACACTGACAATAAAAATGAGTTTCTAACTGATAACAGTGATCAGAGGAAAATGTCTGATGTGTTTGATCAATAGGACGAGTGTTATAATTCATAATAATGTTTTTGGTTCACTCTTGATCATTATATGAACATTAGAATAAAATCATCTGTTGATTGTGTCTCATCAGCTCCTGTGATTATGGATCCAAACACTGCAAATCCATTTCTTGTCCTGTCTGATGATCTGACCAGTGTGAGACGGAGTGAGAGCAAACAACCGCTTCCAGATAATCCAGAGAGATTTGACGAATATTGCTGTGTTTTTGGTTCAGAGGGTTTTAACTCAGGAAAACACTGCTGGGATGTGGAGGTTAAAGAGAGTTCAGATTGGAGTCTTGGAGTAACTACTGCATCAAACAAAAGGAAGGGACGTGAGTTCTTCAAGGCTGATGTCTGGAGTGTGTTGTATGGACTGTTTGTAGGGTCTGGTTTTCGTGTTAAACAGAAGCTTGAGCGTGTGAGAGTTGATCTGGACTATGACAGAGGAATTGTGTTATTCTCTGATCCTGTAACTAACAGACATCTACATACATTCACAGCCACCTTCACTGACACCGTCTTTCCATTCTTTGAATTTTCTTCCTCTCTTAAGATCTTACCATTCAATAGTCAGTACACATTACACCTGTAGGTCTGGATGTTCTTGCTTTTATCATGTTTCCAATATTTATTTGGTAACACTTTATAATAATGGTACACAAATAACCATGTACAAATATCTGAATTACATGAACTCATGGATTAGTGTAGACATAAGCTAATCATGAATCAATCAAAGAGCTATCCTTAACTCTGACTGGAGTCACAAGGATTCATGCATGAATAATGCAGCCTTAACTACATGTTGGTACATGTTTGATAGCTAATGCATTAATTAACATTTAGGGGTACTCTAAATCAAACAGTCTCTATAAGAAGGAATAATACATATTTTGACTTTCATATAAATATAAATAATTTAATATTGTCATAATTTAATTAACATCTGCAGCTTCATCATAAACATGACTGGATGGCACAAGATTAGTTTGTCATTATTTTCACTGATCCTTCTTATACTTGTAGCCTCAAATGTGACTTTCATGACACCCAGTAACACTGGTGTAACATCCATGATAGCTGGAGACTTAGGCGTGGCAGCCATGGTGTGATGAAACTCCGCTCGGACCAACATCAATGGAGGGTCCACCACACTGGATGCCAGTCTCGTCTGCCCAGAGATGGGTCCAGTAGCTGAAATGGTGCAGGCTGATAACATAAGTGGCAGCCCAAGCTCCGTGTCCGCCTAAGCTTGAGGAGCATTACTCCCCCCCCCAAAAAAAAGGTTGGGTTGGGGGGGGAATCCTCCTCCTCCACCTTGTTCAAGGTAAAGGGGGATCCACCCAGTTGTAGAGTGTGCTCCACAAATTGCTGAAAAGTCCCTCGAGGACCAACACAGGAGAGCTGTGTGCGCAGTGGTTCATTAAGTCAAGCACAATAAAAGGTTATAAGTGAATATTAGTGTGTGTGGTAGGCTAGGTCCATAACAACGCTCAGTTGTTCTGTTATGTGGTGGTGGATGAAGTAAGCAGTCTTGGATGTGGATCTAGTTTCAGGATTTTAATAAAGTAAAAAGATAACTTACAGAAAGGAACACTGAGAATGCAGAAACAAAAGTTAAAGGCACAATATGTAATTTTCGCCGCAAGAGGGCACATATTCAAAATAAACAAATAGACAAAGGCGTAGTTTGATGACGGCGTGACTGAGTGTGGAATCATGGGAGTTGTCGTCTTCATCCCCACAGCCGAAGCAATCCGACGGGGCAGAGACGCCACTGAAGGCCTAGGTGTAAAATGCACGGCCCGCCACTGATATATATATATATATATATATATATACTTTTTAACCACAAATGCTGGTCTCGCACCAGGCGACTTCACGCATTATGTAATCACGTTGGTAAGGTCGCACGTAACGCACGTCACGTAAGTGGAAGTACTGGCCCAGTGTTTACAAAGCGAATGTGCAAAGAAAGTAAAACTCGCTTTACAAAAAAAAAGGTAAAACAATGATGTCGGACGATTTTGAAGTTGGAGGAGAAAATGAGATGGAGATTTCCACCCTACTCTACCTTTTTGAACCGAAGTACACAGACGAAGAACTAAACGTGCATGACCTTTCCAATGTGATGACGTAACGCGTGAAGTCACGCATGCCCATCGCAAAGCTAGTGCAAGATGAGCATTTGTGGTTTAAAAATATATACTTTTTATATAAATATGGGCCCAGAAACTGACAACACTTACCAGGAAGAGACTGACTTATTTCTCTGAACCAGTTATTTCTATACATGCATATTTCCAATTTTTGGTGTAAATAAACAACTGTTTATTTCAGTTATAGAGGTTAGAATTATAATTTGTTTGTTGAAATAAATGGATGTAAAAGGTTCTTGCTAATCCACAAAAATAAAAATAATGAAATAGAAATACTTAAAATAGAAATACTTGATTACAGCTGGTTACAAATCAGAGGCATATATAAAATGTCTCAGGAATGCTCTTAAAGGGGTCATATGATGCGATTTTAAGTTTTCCTTTCTCTTTGGAGTGTTACAAGCTGATAGATAAGATCCCTGAAGTTGCAAAGACTAAAGTCTCAAAACCAGAGAAGGAGGGGGCTTTGTAGAAAACGAAGCGTTTGAGAGAGGCGGGGCATAGAGGACCTACAATAATGTACAGTATTTGAAAAATAATGTGTTTTTTGAACATGAAAGCATGTCAACATATTCTGTTACACCAAATACACAAAATAATGATCTTTAAAAAAGCATCATATGACCCCTTTAAGAAATGTCTTGAGCTTTGACTAAAGTGTCATAAAATCTTAATAAAAAGTAGGACTTGTCTAAGTGTTGTGTTACTGAGCTTTAACTACAAATACCACATTAAAACTACGTTACTGTGTTAAAACCATGGTAAGTGATGTGCTTACTATGCTTTAACTACAAATACCACATTAAAACTACATTACTGTTTTAAAACCATTGTAAGTGTTGTGTTACTGTGCTTTAACTACAAATTTTACTGAGCTTTAACTACAAATACCACATTAAAACTACGTTACTGTTTTAAAACCATTGTAAGTGTTGTGTTACTGTGCTTTAACTACAAATACCACATACCACATGAAAACTACGTTAATGTGGTAAAATCATGGTAATTGTTGTGTTACTGTGCTTTAACTACAAAGAGTACACAATAAACAGTAACTATAGTAAAAGTATGGTAAGTGTTCTGGTTACTGTGCTTTACAAATTGTTTGCAGTAAAAACACTGTTACTGTGGTAAAAGCATGGTAAGTGTTACCAAAATATTGGAAATATGCATGCATAGAAATAACTGGTTCAGAGAAATAAGTCAGTCTCTTCCTGGTAAGTGTTGTAAGTTTCTGGGCCCATATTCATGAAAATTCTTAGTGCAAAGAGTTGCTCCACCTAGTGACAAACTAATTCTTAGAAAAGTGGGTGTTTCCCCTTAAAAAGGGAAGGTCCTAGTAAAAATAAAAGTTATTCACAAAGCATTAAAAGAGCTCTTAAGGTCAAAAAGTCTTAGGAGTAGGAGGAGGACTTTTAAATGGACAAAAAACGAAGAGGGAGAAGAAAATGTGTTGCAGACAGTGAGTGATCTTATTATAATATTACCGCCCCTTAATCTGCACGTTTCCACCCATGGAGCCGTCATTGTGTTTTCGCAAGTGACAACGGTGTACCAGCTCTAATGCCATGGTGAAAGTTCGAGCAAAGCATGCTAACTGTTCTGCCGTTGGCTGCACAGATGAGCACAGAACACTATTTAGAGTCCCAGACTCAGAGACAAGAGAACAGTGGATTAATTAATTTATTTACTGTATATTATGCTGCTACCACACAGATCTAATATAAACACGCAATTTCTTTCCCAGCTAATGAAAGTTCGAGCAAAGCATGCTAACTGTTCTGCCGTTGGCTGCACAGATGAGCACAGAACACTATTTAGAGTCCCAGACTCAGAGACAAGAGAACAGTGGATTAATTAATTAATTTACTGTATATTATGCTGCTACCACACAGATCTAATATAAACACGCAATTTCTTTCCCAGCTATTTTACCTTCACAGATATAACCGACTGTTTTTGTAACTTGTTTTTAACATAAACTTGTGTGTATTTCACAGTTTAAGCACCATAAGACATGAAAGAGAACTTAGTTTAGTACTCACATGCTGTGTGACAGCCGCTTTATGTGCGCCTGCTTCAGATGTGTGCACTCAGAAAACACTATATCAGAAGCTTAAACTAATATTGTTTTGTTTTTTTGGCAGAGTATCTGAGGTACAAGCTGTAAAGGCACAGCCCTTTTCTGAAAAGGAGGCGGGGAGCAGCAGTTCATTTGCATTTAAAGATACATGCACAAAAACAGCGTGTTTCTGCTTCCACTCAAAATAGGCATTTTCAAAATGAAATAAATGATCTGTGGAGTATTTTGAGCTGAAATTTCACAGACACATTCTGGGGACACCTGAGACTTATATTATATATTGTAAAAAAGGGCATAATAGGTCTCCTTTAAAAAAGTTGTTGACAGATTAATAAAACTGGGGTTTTCAAACCTGTCCTGGAGGCCCCCAGCCCTGCACATTTTGTATGTCTCCCTCCTGATTCAACTCATCAGCTCATTAGTAGAGACTGTAGCGTCTGACTTCCGAAAACAAGAGTGTAAACATTGCTGAAGCACTTCCGCTATAGTTCGCCAGCCTTTTTCTTTCTTTGTTCTGTCGTGGTAGTCCCTCAGTGACACATCATACAGGCAGGAGTACTGTTGCCACAGCTCCACGAACCTTTCCTCCATCTCATAATTCCACCTAGCAGCACCATCATCTCTCTTTCGTTTTGCCATGTTTGAAACCTGTGTATGAAAGAGCTTCTGTGCTGCTATTGGTCAACGTCACCAATGTGACAGAACTCGTCGTGGACGACGGAAAAAAAATTAAACATGCTAGTCTTTCTGTCGTGATGTCGTGAAGCATCGCAGACGCAGAATCAGTTGTCGTCCACTATGACACACAACATGTGCTAAAAACGATGGAATCTTGCGTCCTGACGCCTATTGTCGTTTATGAATCCCCACGACAGCCTATGTCAAGCAAATCGTGGCAAAATCGGGCTAAAATCGTGTAGTCTGAACCGGGCATAAGACCTGAATTGGGTGTGTCTGATAAGGGAGACATACAAAATATGCAGGGCTGGGGGACCTTTCCAGATAATCACCAGTGTTTGTGACACCCGCGTAGGACTTGTCTAAGAGGAGCTTTTATTTAAAAAAAGAAGAAGCTAAAACAGCTTTCAGCTAAGTCTAAGACGTTAAGTCAAAAACATTAAAACAATCTTTTTACTATTTAAATTATTTTTTTTAAACATTGTGCATTATATGAAAATATTATAAATAAGTGAATGTGCATAAGTGCATGCATTGATAAAAAAACTGACACACAACATGTGCTAAAAACGATGGAATCTTGCGTCCTGACGCCCATTGTCGTTTATGAATCCCCACGACAGCCTATGTCAAGCAAATCGTGGCAAAATCGGGCTAAAATCGTGTAGTCTGAACCGGGCATAAGACCTGAATTGGGTGTGTCTGATAAGGGAGACATACAAAATATGCAGGGCTGGGGGACCTTTCCAGATAATCACCAGTGTTTGTGACACCCGCGTAGGACTTGTCTTAGAGGAGCTTTTATTTAAAAAAAGAAGAAGCTAAAACAGCTTTCAGCTAAGTCTAAGACGTTAAGTCAAAAACATTAAAACAATCTTTTTACTATTTAAATTAATTTTTTTAAACATTGTGCATTATATGAAAATATTATAAATAAGTGAATGTGCATAAGTGCATGCATTGATAAAAAAAACTTTAACATTAATTAAATGGAAAAATATGATGTTATTTAAGTAATGAGTGTGATGACTCACATTATTCTAAATTCACTCACCGCTTTACATAAAGGAAAGACAAAAGTTTCTTTAAAAAAGGATTCAAAAAGAACCAAACTGGTTCAAGGTAGAAAGTGTTTTTCTAGTGCAGTCAGTCCTTCTTCAGTGGAAGGAAATTATAAGAGGAAGATTCGGTCTGACTTTAACACGCAAGGACAAAAAAATAAATAAATTAATTGCATGACAAGACATTGCGATATCTGCAGCATTTTAACACAGTAAAGCAGTTCTGATGTACCACTATTGTGGCACTAACCAAACCAAACATAGTTCATTGACTTCCCAACTGGCCTCCAAAATATACTATATTACTATGGTTGGTTAGTGCCGCAATTGTGGCATTTCAGACTCTGCTTTATGTTGACTGTGATGAGCTCAGGTCTTCACTACTTCACTGCTGCATTTATAATAAAGCATAAGAGTCATCATTAATTTCACTTCTGCAGTTAGAGCCTTGTTTTGTAGAGCAGGATAAATTATTGAATTTCTTATAGATCAGTAACAAAAAGAATACCTTGTCAATCAAGCCTGTGTGGTTTGATCAATTCCCTGTTATGTTAAAAGCCCAACACATTTTTTCTTTGTTGGAAAGTGTGTCTCCAGCTCTCTGCTGCTCCCTTTTTACTCCTGACTAGATTAGGAAACTTCTCCAGCACTCTTAAATCATTTAATAGCTGGGCACACGTCTGAACATTAGGACCCTTTATGAATCACACATATTCGTAAGTTTTGTTAACAAAGGTGTGATTGCGGTGATGATTTAATAAATTAATAAATAGAGGTAATACTTAACTTGCCATGTAAAATCAGTATCACGGCCCCAGTGAGCAGTGGAGGCTTCAGTGCGACTTTACTGACATCTAGTGGTCAAATTGTGCAACTGACTCAAAACGTGAACGCCTACATTACAAGATGAAAGTTGACAAGAGAAAACAATTTAAAATGGCAGAAGCCATACAGCAATGAGTCGTGAACCTAATTTTTCTTGTATTTCAAAGGGGTTTCTATTTGAATAGATTTTATTTGGGCTGCTTACCGCATCAGGTGCCGACAGATGCTTGTACTGGTTAGAGAGATGCTTTCCTCAGTGCATAAACTACATTACAATTATGCGCATATTTCCATTTCACAACAGTTTGTCATAAACATAAGCAAGTCTCCATTAAACTTGAAAATAAGCTTGTGTGCCTGTCAAACAGATGAAGTGGAACAGATAAACAGAATTCTACACTCTTAAAAATAAAGGTTCTTTATTGGCATCGATGGTTCCATGAAGAACCTTTAACATCTATGGAACCTTTCCATTCCACAAAAGGTTCTTTATGGTTTATAAAGGTTCTTTAGATTATTAAAATGTCCTTCACATTATAAAAACACGCTTCTTTCAAGAACTCTTTACTGAAAGGTTCTTTGGGGAGCCAAAAATGGTTCTCCTATGGCATCACTGCAAAACCCCCATTTTGGAACCTTTATTTTTAAGAGTCATTCTAACTTAAATTTTAAGAAACATAAAAAAGGTTTCTAGAGGGGTTAGAGCAAGCTTAATGATTTTAGTTCTATTTGGTCAAAGTTACCTTTGGCTGCTGATAAACTTTTTTTATGCACACAATGATTCTTCCGCATTTATCTTATTGTGCTACAAGCTGGTCTTAAACAAGTGTAATACAATTAAAACCATTATATAGGCTACTCTTTAAACAAGCTGTGAAAGCTCTGGATAAAAAAAACAAGGATTTATCATCATTGTACTATTATAAAAAAAATATACACTATTGATGTTTGACAGGTTTTTTTTTTTTTTTTTGCAGATATGTTTTAAATAATTCAGGATCTTGCGCCACCACCTCTTAAACAATGTGTGACTTTCTGTAAGGACACTTTTAGGGAAATCAGGGCATCCGTTGGAGGTGACTGTTTTGGACAATCAGCTTTTTCAGTTAGGGCAGCAGAAAGATGGAATTCAATGCATGTTCATATTAGAAAGTGTACATCACTTAGTCATTTTAAAACGACACTCAAAATATGGCTTAAGAAAAATCAAGTAGGCCTATGTGATCACTGATATAGATTTTTTTAATGTGATTTGATATTGTAATTTGTGATATTGTCATGTGATATTATTATTATTATTTATTTATTTATTTTTAACAAAATAAGATTGAAGACAAATTATAAATAAAAAAATATGTCCTTTTGTTATTGCTTGGACAAAATGCTGAACATTTCTTTGTGAAATTGAAATATTAAATTTTAAAACAAACCCCAAATCAAATAAATAAATAACACCTTGGTTACCTCTGTAAACAAAGCAGCGCAGCACTTACGAACACATGCTTCAATATACATTATACATAGGCAAGATGAAAAGAAAATTTCATCTAAACTTTTCTAAAGACAGTCTGTTCCCCTTAGTGATACATTCATATAAACTCCTACCCCCAACTGTATCGCGATTCATTTAACTTCTCTACCAATTTGAATCAATAACGGATGAATATGGACAAGATGGCTGTATGGACATGACATGATTCTATTAAGTTAAGTAACTGAAGAAAACAGGTGATCACATTTAAAATAACATTTTCCATTGTCTCTTGAGGGCAGTGATTATGGTTTGTTAAATTCAGCCAAGGTGCTATTTTACATTTACATTTAGTCATTTAGCAGACGCTTTTATCCAAAGCGACTTACAAATGAGGACAACAGAAGCAGTGAAAACCAATAAATGGGCAAGTTGATGAGTTTTTGAGTTGTTATTGAGTGTTCCCAGTAAGTTGTCAATAAAACTTTGTTCCTGCAAAAAGCAACTTGTCATATAAGCTGCAGCTTAGAATTAGAATGTGATGTTCATATGATCACAATGGAGGCAGTGATAGTGTTGGACGACTAAAGACCTGCACTCAGGGTGAGACAGTAACATTCTGAGTTATTGTTAATGATCCTGTGTTGGACCTGTGTACACCCAGATGCTAGAGATCTGACACTCACCTGTGAATTTGAATAGGCAGTGACCACAGCTTCTTGACAGAATGTCGTCACTATTTACCCCAAATATTAGTGCTACAACTTGCTCTTTGCTTGAATAAGACTTTAATTCAGATTGAAACTCTTTTAGCCTTGAAATGTGAATCAAAGGAACTGTTATTCAAGGTTACGAATTAAAAGCATGACTGAATAATATAATAAAGTTCAAGAGAGAAATGTTGAAAGAGTTGAATAAGATCAATATTGTTATCCTGAGATTTATGAATTTCTTTCATTTTGAAATAAATCAATAAATCAATAGATGCAGAAATTGTTAAATTATCAAGTGTAGGATTAGGAATATGCGCCTGTGGAGCACTCTGAGAGAATTATGAAATTTGGAGTAATGAACAAACTTTTATGGGATAGATTTAGATTTATGTATTGGCTCAGATGGGTTAGGAAACATACATAAAATTGAGGAATGGGTGCTCTAAAAGCAATCAATAAATAGTAAGATAGTAACGGTACGTGTTTAAATATTATATTTGTATCCTGTTATCACTGGGAGACAATATGAAAAAGTTGATCCATTACAGAGATTCTATGATTATGGCTTATTTTTAACTAAGATAACTCTTGTGCATTGTGTTGAATGAGAACGAGATTGAGTGTCCAAGTTAAATATAAATTTTGATTCGTACAGACACATAACAGACAACTCACAGTAATTTTAGTTTCTAGTAAAAGAGAACAGACAAAGAATTCTTTGCTATTATATTATACATCATTAATTAATTAGTTTACTGCTGTTTTCTGCATTTTGTAAAGAAGAAACCGTGTACTCTTTCTCTGAAAAGAAGAACTTGCTTTATTAAAATAGAATGAAGAACTGCAACCAGGTGAGATTTATGAAATCTAGGGACATTGAAAGAGAAGGTTAAGAAATAGAAATTAAATGAAGAGCTGATTGCTCAGAAACAGTTGTGGTCAGAATTTACAAAGGTTCAATTGGATACATGCGCTTCTCTGAGTGTTCAGAGTTTAGATGTGACCAGGCAGCTTCGGGAACAGCCACTTTGACAAATGGGAGCAAATAGACTGGAGTCTGCTCAACAAGTGCTTAAGAAGCCAATGGGCTTTCAGCTGTGCTCTGAAAGAGGAAGCTGACACTTCTGAGGGGTTAACATAGAGACAGACTGATTCAATACTGCAAAAAAAGGTGAAACTTTCACTTGAGACTTTTCCTAAAGAACATCCTACCATTCAAAATGGTGTCATATTGAAGGTAGAAAAACAACAGAGGTCACAGACAACAACACCAGGCCTTTATTCAATAAAATAATAACTCCAAGTTCTAAACGTTTGAAATCACAAATGTTGTCATCACCAGGGGTGGAGATCTCCAAACTTCTTCTAAGTAGCGCATGAGCAACAACAAAAAGTTTGGAAAATTGTACTTACGCAATGAATGACATTGCATTTGAGAAATTGAAATTGGCTCTCTCTCAGTGGCAGGCCTAGGTCTATCAGATTATTCTAAACCATTTAATCTATTCTATTTTGAAAAGTTAGGTCTATGTCTGTGGTGGTAAACTCAGCCCATGGTGACTGACAGCAGACAACTGCAATTAATATCCTAACGTTGCACTTTGAATGCCACAGTGTCTACATTCAGTAGCTTCTGCCATCATCAAAGTTGTGTTACCCCCTTGTCGGCGCCAATATCCTCATGGGCAGCATGGGGGCAGTGGGCAGCAGAGGGCAGTCCCAAGTTCGAGTCCCGGGCTCACAGACCTTTCCTGACTGTCCACCCCACACCTAACTTTCTTTTTAACATTTTCAACACGTCATGATGGACTTCATCGAACTGTACTGATGGCAATGCAAGTATGAAAGACCAAAAAAGAGCCAGGACAGCCGTCAACCCACATGAAATTTCCATAGGTCACACCAAAAAGGATGACTGGCCAGACAAACAGATGAGTTATTACATGCTGTCACTAACAACAATACTTAAGGTTTCCATTCACAGGTGACAGCAGCTCTACCAATGCCAGAGAATGGTTCATTTCACCAATATGGACCAGTGGAGATGTGGCTGTGATCTCAGGGTGAGTGGATATCCGGGGCTTAACCAAGAGACATCCATGTATGTGTCAGAATAGACTGGATACACTTCAGTTACTTCAAATAAAATATGTTTAAAGGTTACATTGGCTAAGTGGCTTTTTTCTTTTTGTTTCTTTTTTTTTTTTAAAGGGACAATTCTATTTAAACACGCAGGACTTAATAGCCTACACATATTTTTAAGGAGCTCCTGCATGCATTTACACTGCACTTACAATTTACATAAATTATATTATGAGATAAATACTTTAAATAGAAAATTTAGAACACAGAAATGTGAAATGATTGAAAAACTCCTTTAAATGTGAGACTAAAATTGCCAGTAGGTGGCAGCAAGCCACTGCCTTAATACTGTTGAGTCATTTATTAAATAGATTCTTTCAAAACAGTTCATTCAGGAAGGAAGTAAACTGTCCCTGCGTCCCAATGTTCATACTATCCATCCTAAATAGTTTGTGAGATTAGAAAAAGTGTGTCTCAAAGCATAGTATGTTGAAAAGAGTATGCCAAAAGTGCCCGGATGGTCTACTATTTCAGAGTTCTCTGCATAAAGACCCACGGCTGACAGATCAACATGCTACTTCTTTTCTCTCCAATACGGTTGTCACGTTTATGTTCTGTGTTTCTGTTCTCCTTGCCTTGACCTAGTTTTGCTGTGTTGCTTGATTAGTTCATTAGTTTCCACCTGTGTTCGTTAATCATCCTATTAGTCCATCATTTGATTTAGTATTTGAAGAGTTCCAGTGCAAAAGCCTCTAAAAGCCATCTTGGTCAAAAATGAGATAACGATACTGAGTGAATGCTCTCAACACATAGTATATGTTCATCAAGTACTTTCACTTCAAATGTGTTAAATCCCAGCCTCAACCCATTCAGAAGTACCAGTACTTACATAGAAACCTATACATAGTAGCCAGAAAGAAATGCTAATTTTAAAGAAAAACGTCAGACGTACTTAGAGGCTTTTGCACCTGAACTCTTCATTTATAGCCCTGCCTTTCCTCAGTTTCTTTGTCCTGTCTCCGTCGTGTCAAGAGGTTGTTTTCTACTACGTTCCCATGAAGATTAATTAAATACTCTGTTCGTCTGACTATCTGCCTCCTTTGTACTCTTTTGAGCTCCTTTCCCCTGGCAACCCGTGACAGAAGACAGGACCAACGAAAAAGATGGACTGGGCTGAGGACGTTCTTCTAAACATCCAGCAGGATGGAAGGCCTTTGGAGCGATATGTGGAGGAGTTCCTGAGTGTCTTCCATCTGGTGAGCTGGAGTGATCATATGCTTAATGCGTGCTTCCGGATGGGACTGGACGATGATAATTTATTCAGATTCTTGTCTCCAGACAATTGTTATAGACCCGTAGCAGACTTTATTAATTTTGTTTTCAATTTAAATTGCTCTAATTTCTTTGTTGAAGTAAATTATGATAACTGTTCAGTCCCTATCCGGAGGCATGTTGGCACTCCAGTTCACCATAAACCAGCACCCTCCACATACCGCTCCAATGAGCCCGCTCCCTCTGTTCCACCCCTGCTTTCCCGAGCCCGTTCAAGATCCATTCCAGCCCTCAGCCCAGAAAAAGAGGCACCAGCAC
>NW_015642060.1:319244-320252 GCF_001515625.1 Sinocyclocheilus rhinocerous | reverse complement strand
GTGTGCCTCCTCTATTTTAAAACCCACGAGCCGCCACTGCATCTTTTCTCGTAAAAACGAGATATGTTGTTTTAACGACATCTTTTCTAGTTAAAACGACATCTTTTCTCATAATAACGAGATGTTTTCTCCTTAAAACGACATCCTTTCTCGTAAAAACGAGATATGTCGTTAAAACGATATAATTGGGACATTCTACCAGAAATGTACATTATCTGTCCTTGACTTGTTACAGTGAATAAAAAGTATTACATCCAAAAAATGTCTAAAACTGACTGATGGTTGATTTCTGTGAGTTGTTCTGTAAAGGAATATGTCATTCATTAGGTTCTCAGATATTTTTTAATTTATTAAAAACACTTTTGAAAATGACAAATCTTGTCCTTGTCCGTGTCCTCAGCCAAATTGGACCTACAGCTTTCATAGTTTTGTTATGCTAATAACAGTTATTTGGAAGGGAAAAAATCTATCAATAACAAATTTAAGTTATCATTCACATCAACTGATTAAAAACATGAAATTATACATAAATTCTACGAATAAACACTATTTTACAACTGTCCCCATGTTTTAGGTCAGTCCTGTCACATTTACATAAAACTCAACATAAAATGTGTGCAATACACCTTTAGGGTATGACTCAGAGGAAGTGACATCATTTGACTGAGGTGAAGCTGACACTGATCAAGCCCTGCGTCTCAATGTTCATACTATCCATCCTAAATACTAGTATGTGAGATTAGAATAAGTGTGTCCCAAAGCATAGTATGTTGAAAAGAGTATGCCAAAAGTCCCCGGATGGTCTACTATTTCAGGTCGGTTTTTGAAGTGTGGATCCGTGCACACTCTAATCACTAAAATTGCTCACAATCCATTGCGCTTTGGCTTCGGTCCAGAACTACAAACACGAATAAATAAACTACAAACATGGCGGATGTGCGCGACCGGCGGTTAGGTAGAGAGGCTTAGAAAAAGGGGTTTGAGTTACTAATATTCAACATTTAACCT
>NW_015642060.1:299929-318092 GCF_001515625.1 Sinocyclocheilus rhinocerous | reverse complement strand
CATCCTAAATAGTATGTGAGATTAGAATAAGTGTGTCCCAAAGCATAGTATGTTGAAAAGAGTATGCCAAAAGTCCCCGGATGGTCTACTATTTCAGGTCGGTTTTTGAAGTGTGGATCCGTGCACACTCTAATCACTAAAATTGCTCACAATCCATTGCGCTTTGGCTTCGGTCCAGAACTACAAACACGAATAAAACGCGTTAGAAAAACTACAAACGTGGCGGATGCGTGCGATCGACGCTTAGGTTGAGAGGTTTACAAAAAGGGGTTTGAGTTACTAATAATCAACTCACGTTTACATAAAACTCAACATAAAATGTGTGTAATGCGCCTTTAAAGGTATGACTCAAAGGAAGTAACATAATTTGACTGAGGTGAAGCTGACACTGATCAAGGGTGAGTTCTGTCATTGAATTGTATGATTTTAAGCTTGTTCTTGTATGTTTTTTTATATATTTATATTTAAAAAAACTTTTTTTTTTTTGAGGACGACAAGCTAAAGGGTCAGGACCTGTCATGGTAAAACATCCCAGAAAATAATGAAAATGTTTTAAATCCAAAACACGTCTAAAAAGGTTACTGAAATTCCTTGATTGCATGTTAACAGTTTTTATGCTAGCATGCTATAGGCTGAGTAATAGCAGTTTAAAATGGCCGACCATCAGGCCGTGTCACATCCCTGTGTGACAAGGCCTACTGTAGAGACGTTATTTCTGGCTGGTTTCGTGCACGTCAGCAAGTCAATGACAGATTTTTTTGAGTTTATCCCTATTTTTCCCAGCCTTTGAAGCATATTTCCTACATTACTTCTTTTATTCGTTTTTTTGTTCAGTCATTTAATTTAGATGTGTATTTCATTTTTTATTTTTTCAGCCCTTTTAAATTATTTCATTTATAAATTCATAAAAAAACGAGCAGCGTTGCTAAAATTAACATTATTTTGTGTATTTGGTGTAATGACATGTGTTTATGCGGTTTAAGGTTAAAAAAAAAACACATTATTTTCTACATAATGTACATTATTGTTGCTCCTCTATGCCCCACCTTTCTGAAACGCGTCGATTTTTACAAAGCTCATCGGTCTGAAAAGTGAGGTGTGCTCTGATTGGCCAGCTATCCAGTGCGTTGTGATTGGCCGAATACCTCAAGCGTGTGACGGAAATGTTACGCCCCTTACCATACTGTCTGTGATGCCGTCTCCCGGCGTGACGAGACAAAACCAATAAAACCCATTACAAACGAGGCATTTGTTGCAACCAGTGGGGACATAATTACTGATTATAATGACTTATACTGTCTTTACACATTGCGTATCGCGCCACATAAACATAAAACCATGTCTGCATTTGTGATCGGAGAAACGACAAACAACAAGCGCTACTCGCGTTTGAATCATCAGTGGCAAATTCTTTAAATATAAAACATGTACTTACAGGCTGTGAGTCAGAAGCGCCAGACTGTCCTTGCAAAGTTGGAACTACCCCACTTTATAGAAAAGCCTTTGAGCACAGACCCATTGTATGCTACTCTGCAGGTTCAGGAAACAGTCCTCCATAAAATGCGTCACACAGCGTCACACACGGCAGGCTTGAGTGAGGAACGGCCGGCGGGCTTGAGAATGGTGCAGCCGGCGGATTCGATGAAGGAGCAGTGTTGCCAGATTGGAAATGTCCAAGTATCGTACCATAAGTTCAAAATTATCGTATTTGGAAGAAAATTATCGTACATAAAAATTGAAATCGCATCATATGACCCCTTTAAAGGTGTAATCTGCCGATTGTCCTGCAGGTGACCTCATTCTGTCTACTTACGATGCACATAGGGATTTACAATTACTCCAGAGCATTCATAGATCTACGAAGATTTTCAAGTAGGCATACTACTTAAGTTACGATGGTTTTGGGATACGGTCCGCAAGTCTAAGATGAATTGTGTGATAATTTTTACAATCAACTTAAGCTTACGATGCTTTTGGGAAACGCAGCCCAGATGAACTCTTATTCTGTGATGCGATAGACAGTAAAGACAGGTGTTTTTAGGGCCGCCCACGCACAAATATTAAAGCATAAACTCGTTTTTTTTAACCCACGAACAAAAAATCTGAAAAATCTAGCTTAATTTTCATTTGCCCATTTTTCAAACAGAACGAAATAATAATAATAGCCTAAAAATAATAATAATAATAATTATTATTATTATTAGTATTATTATTATTAGCCTATTATAAAATCTCTGTATTTCTTTTTGTTCGTATTTCGATTTGTTGTTAGGCTATACGAAGCCCAGAGTCGATTATTCAAAAATAACTGTTTTGATCTAATAGATCGAAAGTCATATCCAATGGGTCTGAGCAGTGGCGGCTCCTGCCAATTCTCTCAGGGGGGGCAAATGTTTGCATGATTAATGAGGATAGGTCACCCATTCAATTGATAAATTAACGGCTAGTTAAAGATGTAAAGGAAACTGAACTACTATAGTATTAATTAAAAATAAACTGACTCTAACAATCAATCTCTTGCTCTCCTAATGTAATGTTTCTACATGCGTGTTCACACAATTCAGCAGCAAATGAAGACTGAAGCCAGGATGTGGTTTTCCAAAAAACTTTTTACTTCAATTTCAGTTTAATAATAATTGAAGTCACATAAATCACTATTTACACAACTCACTTATATTACACTGCTGATTTACAACATTACTCACTTATATTAACACTGTGGTTGAATGTGAAAGAAAAAAAATCCCTCCCTTTCGCGCTTTGGTGGTGCGTCGCCCAATCGCCCTAATGGAGAAACCGCCCCTGGGTCTGAGTGCAGTTATTTGATAGCATTATATTGTAGACAGATTGGAGATTAATCCTAATAAACATGCCGCTACAATGAAAAACAAAACCATTACATTAAAATACATTTAAAAGGGTATTTCAATAACTTAAGCAGCGTGCAGGTCCTTGTCAGGACTGTGGCGATAGCAGCGCGGACAATCGCTTAGCTCGCTCACATAATGTATACCATATATCTATTATAACGGGAAAACATATAGTTTTTAAGACATAATATGTCGTTATTACGAGAAAAAAAGATGACGGTTTAACGAGTCAGTTATATAGTTTTGACGACATAACATCTCATTTTTACGAGAAAAGATGCAGTTTTAATGAGATAATTGTCATTTTAATGACAACATCTCGTTTTTACAAGAAAATATGTAGTTTTAACGAGAAAACATCTCGTTATTACGAGAAACGAGAAAAGATGTCGTTAAAACGACATAACATCTCGTTATTACGACATAATTGAGTGGAAAAAATAATATGTGTGGCAGCAATGCGTCACCATTTTTATGTATATTACTTAACGACTTTCAGTTTTTTACTTATATTTACAAAATTGTTAAAACAGCGTCAAAAATTCTAAAAAAGGAGTGAAAATCTGATATAAAGTTTTATTTAGGGAGTCAATGGTGCAGTTCCATACAGACATGTTTGCTTGTAAAGTATAGCCTACTTCACGCATTGAATGCACACTCTCCAATTTTAAACATCTTCACCCATGTAACTTTTGACTTCTTATCTGGAATATCATGACGCTTCAGTGCATGTTCACGTGTTTTGCTCAACCTTGATTCATGACGTTTCACACTTGATTTATATTGTTGTGATGATGTTGGGTAAGTTCTTGGCTTATGAAATTGGATTGCTAACTTGGAACTTGACATCCTGGTGTGTGAATCAGCACTTGTGTTGCAGTGTTTTTGAAAAGCTTGACAGGCAGATTTTTTTGCATTAAGATGAGAGATTATTCTAGTCTTTGATTTGAAGATGAAACTCTGACTGGAGTCATAGATTTTTTGAGTTATGGGAGCATTTCCTCTTCTAATCTGGCAAGTGTGGCACTGTTAGACCTAAAAAGGCAAAAGAAAATACAGAATACACTATTATTATTAACATTCATAAATCATATAAGATTTAGACATTGGCTGACACTCGTATATCTTACCTTGTGTTTCCGAGATCTTGTTGAATCTGCTTCCGTCGTACTTCATTAATTGGGTACAGATAGAAAAGCACTAAACCCACCAGCAAAAAGCCGATTGGAATGGGGGCCAAAGGCAATTTCAGGGCCAAGACAACTCCATCTGCATGACTACATGCACCTGCTTTATATCCTGTGAAGCTTCAACCAAACACATTGCTCAGTGTAAATATGTCAAGGTAAACATTTCAGACTTCCACAAAAAGGCTGAACTATTGCAAACATTAGCTCGGTTTTGTTTTGGCCAAACATTCTCGCCTGACAGTATTTAAAAACTTGCAGGACACACAGAGCTTGAACAACCGTGCTCCAGTATTTTTAAAAACTGCCCGACTGCCACTGTAAATCAGGCATTACATTGGCTTAGAGAGAGTGAGTGCTGACTCACTGTAGTGTCATAGTGGAGATGCCAGCACACAGGCCTCCTCCAAGCTTGTTGCAAAACCTCGAGCAGGAAAAAAACTAGGGGCTCCAGGCCTTTGCAGGACGGGTTCTGAACAGTGAACTCATCCACTACATCTGGCAGCATTGACCTGAGCAAAACAAGACATTTTAGGTATTTAAACCAAATTTTTTTATTTTGTGAAGAAATGTGTGATGCTTCCCTGTGCAAAAATGTGCAACCACCATGCTAGGGAGTAGGCTATGTGGTTGTAAGGATGCTTTGAGTGGTTTTTGTATTGCTGTAGATTTGATTTCTAGGGTGTTGCTTACAACCCTCTACTTTTGTGTAAATCAATTTTTTTCACCCATTTTATCATTCAGTAGGCAAAGTTGTGTTTGCTTATAGAAGTAATAGCACGCCTGTCTCTAATAAGATTTTAATGTGTAATTGCCCAGTTTGCACAAGTGGTTCAGGATTAGTTATGTGCAGAAGTTGAATAAATAATCAATGATAAATAAGAGCATGGGTGTCGCGAGGCCATTTTTAGGGGGGCTTTAGTCAAGTCAAGTCAAGTCAAGTCACCTTTATTTATATAGCGCTTTTAACAATACAGATTGTGTCAAAGCAACTGAACAGCATTAATTAGGAAAATAGTGTGTCAATAATGCAAAATGACAATAGTAAACACTAATTTTTCAGTTAAAGGCAGTTCATCATTGAATTCAGTGATGTCTTCATTCAGCTCAGTTCATAGTATCATAGTATCTGTGTAATCAAGGCGACGATATCGCTGGAAATGAAGTGTCCCCAACTAAGCAAGCCGGAGGCGACAGTGGCAAGGAACCAAAACTCCATCGGTGACAGAATGGAGAAAAAGCCTTGGGAGAAACCAGGCTCAGTCGGGGGGCCAGTTCTCCTCTGGCCAGACAAAACCAGCAGTTCAATTTCAGGCTGCAGCAAAGTCACATTGTGCAGAGGACTCATCTGGTTCCTGTGGTCTTGTCCCGGTGGTCGTCTGAGACAAGGTCTTTACAGGGGATCTGTATCTGGGGTTCATCTAGTTGTCCTGGTCTCCGCTGTTTTTCAGGGCTGTAGAGGTCCTTTCTAGGTGCTGATCCACCATCTGGTCTGAATATGTACTGGATCCGGGTGACTGCAGTGACCATCTGATCTGGATACAGACTAGATCTGGTGGCAATGTTGACCTCGGAATAAGAGAGAAACAGACTAATATTAGCGTAGATGCCATTCTTCTAACGATGTAGCAAGTACATCGGGTGTTATAGGAAGTGTTCCCGGTTCCGGTTGACCTAATTAATGCAGCCTAAAAATCCTTTAACGGATTTGAATATTAGAAGCGTATTAGTGTGTTATGTGTAAGCCAGGTTGAAGAGATGGGTCTTTAATCTAGATTTAAACTGCAAGAGTGACAATCTTTAGTGATAGATTGTTATAATATCTGCATCTGTGCAGTTCTTTGTCATGCATACAGTTTACAAAATGTCATGGGGGAGCAATCGGTTTCCCATCTACTGTAAAGTTTTCACCCCTCATCACACTGTTTCCTCCAGCGAAAATGTAGCCCTTAACACATATGAATGCTTTATAAAAAGCTTTATATACTTTATAAAATGATCATGTTGCTATTTTCATTTGAAAATGTAACTTTCAATGTAAAACATATTACAGTGCATGTGGCAAAGAGGTTTGTACTAGAAATGTAAATAGTAAAATTGTGTTTGTACAGTAAACAGGTGTGTCTGTGTGTGTCTGTGTGTGTGTGTGTGTGTGTGTGTGTGATCAGGAAGACTTGTATTTGGCTTAGTCAGTACTCAAATATTATACCTAAGCATATTATGCATAGTATATCTATGCAATACAGTGGAATACTGGAATAAGTTAAGTATACCACCCTACCCTATTAGTCAAACATTTATTTAGTTATTGATTGATTGATTGATTGATTGATTGATTGATTTTTTATTTATTTACTTACCTTACTCACCCTCATTGGGGGCTGAGGCCCCTAAAATGAAAATCCTAGAATCGCCCCTGAAAGAGCATCCAAGATGAAGAAAAGGAAAAATCTTTCAAAAATCTTGTTTAAAAGAAATGTGCTGAGTTCTTAGAAATGTACTCTTTGTATCCACATTGGTATTATATGGTTTTCAAAAGTTTGAAGTGTATAATTTGATGTAATCATCAAGTAAAACATTTTAACATATTGTCCTTACATATGAATACATGTAAGTAAACACATCTTAAACATATATTTTAATTAATTATTTAATTCCAAATAATAATAATACTAATAATAATAATAGATAAATCATTCATATGTTTTTGGGAGGCTGCACCACGTGACATTTCACAACCTGAACTACCATGTCTTAAAAATTAGTTGGATCACATGACTTTTTTTTTTTTTTTGGAGGACAATTGTATGATCCTGACGGCCCCCCTCCCCTCCCCCCCAAAAAAATGTTTGTATAAATTGCATTTTATTGTATGTTAATGTATTTATAAATCCATCTTAAAAAAATACCACTAAATATATGACCTCTCCATTGGAAAGTAATTTAACTGATAATGTAAAAAAACAGGCACAACTTCCCTTCAAAATATAAATATTACCAGAAGTGATGGCAATCCCCTGCATAAAATTTCATGTGAAGATTTACGGATGGATCACCAAGAGCTAAAGTCTCGATGCTGGAGAATGCTGGCCTGATTAGCAGAGATGAACAGCGTGAAGTGGACAGATCTAGGTCTTACTGTTACTCACCATGGTAACAAGAACAGTGCTGCTAAACTAGATCCAGCCAAAACACACATAACCATGTACACTGGAAAGTTCTCTGGCATGGCAACTAGGACCACTAGAGCTGGAATGAGGAGCTATATGGAGAAACACATAAAAGATCATATTGATCACTTTGAAAATGTGAAGGTGTTTTGCAGTGGGAACAAAATTGACAGCTCAAGTTTGAATCAACCTTCCAGCTACTAGCCCAGTTCTTTAACAACTAGAGTACATCACCAGAATCATTGTGTCTGGTCTCTTCACCATTAAACAAAGTAAACTTACAGGTAGACTTATAAAAAGTGCAGTTTTCTTGCCCAGCCTCACCAGCGCCATCTGCCACATTGGCACTGATATGGTAGCGGACACCTATATGCACATTAGGACATCCAAGGAATTAAAAATCTCATAAACCATGCTAAAACATCTGTTCATCAGTGTAACTGATTCTGGTTTTGGCAAAATAAAGATTATAATATAAAGACAATTCTAGTCCTGGATGCTGATTGGTCTATAAAGTGTTCAAGTGGTGCGAAAATACATCATATAGTAACACTATAACTAACATATATGTTACTGTGCCATACTGTTTTGAGTTTGTTTATAAAACTACAGCATTTTTATGTCTAGACTTACCAGTATGGCTAACATGAGATACTGGAACTGAGCTCCTAAGCCAGCAACGTGAGCGCAAAACAGTGTGAAGTTCCCCAAAGACATCTGGAAATGAACCCAAAAATGTTTCAGCAATTTTAGCAAGCACTAATGGAGCACTCTCATTTAAAAAAATTTAACTATTTGCTGTATTAGTCCCTAGCTTTCAAATACAACATGATGATTTTATACATTATAGAATCTAGGTTTTGAATATTTACCACATTCAATTTGTGATTGCATGTCAAGGTAGTCTTTTTGTTCTAGTTTTAATTTTACACATACTTTACAGGTAAACCAGAGATCTGACCTGAAAAGCTAAAGTGGAGAAGAGGAAGCCGAGGACCAGACGCTGGTAGGACACATGGCCAATCAGCTTCTTCACAGCATTCAGGTATGTAGTGTGCATGTGACTCTGACCACTGAGAGGCCCTACAGGAGCCAGAGAGAGAAACAACAATACATCTGCACAAAGCTATGAAATTTGACACCGAAGAGCTAGTTTGGTGGGATTTTATTCGTAAACAATGAATTCACTGTAGTTCAAACACATATTGTTTCACTGCCTTATAAATGCCCAAAATGTAGCCTACAATAAAGTTATTATTAAGGGTCATCAAGAGTCCTCAACAAACCCTCTTTGTCAATAGTATATTCAGGGAATCTAGCAAAACAAAACACAAAAAGACTTTATTAGTACACTCTAAAAAATGCTGGGTTAAATACAACCCAGTGCTGGTTTTGTCCCTATTTTACCCAGCACTGGGTTGTATTTAACCCAGCATTTTTTAGAGTGTAGTTCACTACAGTTCAAGCCTATATTGTTAAATGTTGTTAAGTGTCCTCATTAAAGCATCATGCTCAATATTTAGGGAATCTAAAAAAACAAAAAAAAAACAAAAAATCAACCACAACAAAAAAGTTTTATTTGTTAATCAATTCACTACAGTTTCAATGCCATATTGTTGTTAAGAGCCCTCAGTAAAGCCTCATGCTTGCTCAATGGTATATTCAGGGAATCTGGCAAGACAAAAAACAAGGTTTTATTTGTTAATCAATTCACTGCGGTTCAAAGCCATATTGTTGTTAAGTGCTCAGTAAAGCCTTATGCTCAATGATATATTCAGGGAATCTGGCAAGACAAAAGCAAAAACAAAAATGTTTTTATTTGTTAATCAATTCACTACAGTTCAAAGCCGTATTGTTGTTAAATGTTCTTAAGAGTCATCAATAAAGCCTAGTGTTAAATTATATATTCCTATAATATAGGAAAGCAAAACAAACAAAAAACTAAACATAAAAGGGTTTATTTGTAAACAAACTATTCACTACAGTCCAAGCCCATATTTTTAGCTGATAAACATGTCCAAAATGTAGCCTGCCATCAAGATATCATTAAATGTTGTTAAGAGTCCTTAATAAAGTCTCATGCTCAGTAATATACTCGGGGAATCTGGCCAACAAAAAAAAGTAAAAAAAAATGTAAACAATTCAAGCCCATAATGTTTCACTCATAAACATGTCTAAATGTAACCTACCATAAAGTTATTATTAAATGTTGTTAAGAGCTCAATAATATATTCAGCAACTCTGGCAGAACAAAAAAACAGAAAAAAACAAAAAACAAAAGATTTTATTTGTAAACACTGAATTCACTGCAGTTCAAGCCCACATTGTTTTGCTGATAAACATGCAAAATGTAGCCTGCCATAAAGTTATTATTAAATGTTGATGAGTTCTCAACAAACCCTCATGCTCAATAATATATTCAGAGAATCTGACAAAACAAAACATTCTTTGAATTGACTCTTATTTGTGCAAAAAATGTGCTGTACGCCGCACCTCTTTGTTCTTTGACCCCCAGGAACAGCACCATACAGCAAACAAAGAAGAGAGCGCTCATGACCAGTGCTGCTATCATAAAGGCACTTCTCTGATGGGAAACCCAGACATATATATGCACAGTAAGTATATATGCAAACAGTCTCAGATTGCAAATGATAGGGGCTTTAATAGACCTCCCTAAAGAAAGTGTGAGGGGTCTACAGCATACTAAACAGTCTACATATAAGGAACTTTTCAACCGTGTTTCCAAACAGTGTCTTAGCTAGATTACAAGAGTTCAAAATTGGATTACATGTCAGACAGAGTGTGTAATTTTACATGACACCAGAGACTAACACAGTCCCTGAGGCACCAAAACAATCTGCAAATTACCCATAGAAAATGCTTTTAAAACATTGAAAGTAATATATAATTGACACACTACACAGAGCCAAAATTACACCCTTAGGTTAAATACTTTTTATGGCTTTGTTCAGATAGGTTTGAGCAATATTACAAGTAATGCTTTCCTCAGCAAATGGCAGTAATTATAAATAGTAAAATACCTGAGTAACGTCAGAACAGTTGCATTACACAGTATTTTACAGTGTGCTGGTGGTGTGTAGGTGTTATCGTGTTACGGTTTCATGCAGCGCAGCGCTGTGTGGGAGATCCGCTGTTTGGTCCACGTTCAGACAGGCTTGATCTCTGTCTTTGTTATACACCCACAGCACCTGACCCTGAATCACAGCTGCCATCAGCATAACAAACGCCTCCACACTCAGAAAGAGGGTCGGACAGATGTGCATGCAATCATACAGCAGCAACTGATAATACCAACTACTGCTCAGAGAAACACCATCACACACATCCTGCCTGGAATTAGTTAGTTTTTTTTCCCTTCAGTCTTGGCAGTGTAATAATAGGTTATAATGGCTCTGTTTCAAAACCTAGTGAGCTGTCTACTGCCTAAATGGGCAGCTGTCTTATAAGGCAGCATTCTAACCAAAATGGAACATTGTAAGTGACTGATTTGGAACGATCTATGTAGGTGGCAAATTTTGCTCCACACAAAACTGGTGTAAACGATTGAGTGCTGTTTGTAATTGTAGCATATAGGGCATCAGTTCTCTCTGATACAGTGTGTTAACACTAATGAAGTGAGCTGTATTGTATAACAGGTGATCATTCAAATGTTTAGGGTCATGACTTTTTTTTTTGTTTTTTTTTGAAAGAAGTTTTTTATGCTCAAGGTTGCATTTATTTAATGTAATATACAGTATGAAAGAGTAACACTGTGAAATATTTTTACAATTTAAAAAGCTGTTTTTAATTTAATACATTTTTGAAATGTAATGTATTCTTGTGATGCAAGGCTGAATTTGCGGCATCATTATTCCAGTCTTCAGTGTCACATGATCCTTCAGAATTTGAAATAGACTTTTTTAAAACAATGTAAAAGTCATTAGACTCGTTACTGTCACTTTTGATCCATTTAAAGGGGTCATATGATGCAATTTCATTTCCGACGCGTGCTTGTTGTGTTCGGCCAATCACAATGCACTGGTTCAGCTGGCCAATCAGAGCAGACTGTGCTTGTCAAAGGAGGGGGCTTTGTTGAAAACGACGTGTTTGAGAGAGGCGGGGCATAGAGGACCTACAATAATGTACAGTATTTGAAAAATAATGTGTTTTTTGAACATTAAAGCATGTCAACATATTCTGTTACACCAAATACACAAAATAATGATCTTTAAAATAGCATCATATGACCCCTTTAAAATGCATCCTTGCTGAATGAAAGTATTCAGTAAGTAAACCTTACTGCTGCTAGACTTTTGAACGATATTACAGTTGTATTGTTTTGCATTGTATTATTTGCATTACTTTATCATATTACCATTTGATCAAAGGTAATATGAGATGTAAGCTAACAGACTAACGTGCTAGCAGTATGCTGACTAAATAATAATAAGAAATATTTAAATTCACATTCAATTGCTTTGTAATTATATGTAATAGTATATAATTTCATAAGAAATTATTGGTCATAATTACATAGTTAAAATCATCATACATTGACTTTATGTTTTTTCTGATCAGGCACTAGATAGAGAACCTATTAAAAGACCTTTCGACCGATGCGATTGCTAAATGGAGATATTTGTTCACGACACCGGGTTAGGAGACTTGACAATTGTTTCCAACAGAGCAGTGTTGCCTTAGTATCATTATATACAACTGTAGTATTTATTCATACTATTTTGAATTAGATCTTATTTTTATATTGTCATTTTAAATTTTAAAAGGATAGCTCAAATTCTGTCATTACTTACTCACCCTCATGTCGTTCCAAACCTGTAAGAACTTCATTCATCTTCAGAACACAAATTAAGATATTTTTGATGAAATCCGAGAGCTTTCTGACCCTCCATAGACAGCAAGGGTCCGTACATGATCAAAGCTCAGAAACGTAGCAAGGAGATCGTTAAAATAATCCATGTGACATCAATGGTACAAACGTATTTTTATGAAGCTACGAGAATACTTTTTGTGTGTAAAGAAAACAAAAATAATGACTTTATTCAACAATTCGTCTCCTCCACGTCACCCTATAGTGCCGTTTTGGAGAGTATCACATACGTAAACAACATATGCAACGCATGTACGCGGATAAGTTGTTTACATTCAGATAAAAGCGCAAACAACATAAACAGCGTTTCCGCGTGGCGCAGCTGACACAGAACAGCATATATTGTTTACGTTATTTTTGTTTTCTTTGCGCACAAAAAGTATTCTCGTAGCTTTGTAAAATTACGGTTGAACTGTAATTTTTAATTAATGACAGAATTTTCTTTTTTGGGTGAACTATCCCTTTAATTAATCATTTTGATATGCGTTGGACTTTTTATTAGTTTTTACTTTATTTTAGCTTTATTTTATATTTATTCTAGTTTTTAGTTTTAGTAATTTTAGGACTTCAAGTAATACTTATTTCAGTTAATTGACAAATGTAGCAAATTTTTCGGAAAGTTTTTTTTTTATTGAACTTTTTCATCTAATATTTATATTTTAATTGATTTCAAATAAAACAAATTTAAATTTAAATACGTTTTAGTTAACAGTAACAACACTGCAACAATGTTTTACATTCACTAATCTAGGAACACAATATTCTAAGGCATAAAAATGCATAGCACAAACAAACACTGGATAATAGTAAAATAGTAAAAAGACAACTCTCGTGTTGTTTCAAACCTGTATGTGTTTCTGTAATTCTTCTGTGGAACACAGAAGATGAATATGTGAAGCATGTTCTGCCTGCTCTTTCCTCAGAATTTCTCCTTTTTTCATGGAGAAATGCCAGGTTTGAAACAATGAGAAAATGATGACACAGTTTGAATATTTAAATCTGACGATTGAAGTGTTCTCACTGTAAGCTGTGGCAGAGTCTCTGTCTTGTTGATCTCCTCCCAGAAACATGTTGAGGGATGTGCATGGAACACTGTAGCACTGCAGGGAGCAGAACATTCACTTTGAAGGAGTCAGCACATGAAAGACGTGCGGGGGAGCTGTGTGATGTAACAGCCATTTGACCTCAATAATGAACACTAGAGTGCTGCTAATATAAGCCGGCTAATTTGGCTCTTACATAAAAAGCATCACATGGAGAAAGGACAGGGCATGTGTTAGTGATTGAGAGAATAAAAGAAGGAAGTCATACACTCATGAATGTCTCGAAAAGACAGCTGATGGTTAGGTACCAGGGCACACTGAACGCTGAACTCACGGCATTGTGGGGTATGAACCAAAGGAAGATGTAAGCGAGAATGGCCAATGGCATTGACAGCACAGCCCTGAGACAGGAACAACCAGATGAGTCATGTCAAGCAGGGTAAAGCAGCCTAAACTATTTTTCTGATTTCATGCAAGTGTGGGAAACTCGCACTTCACTTTAGAATCATCATATGTCAGTGTGTAAAAACAAACAGGAAATGCGCTTACAGTGATGCACTTATAGTGCAGAGGCTAGATGGTTTAAAAGCATAAATGGCAAGCTTGAGATTTTTTTATTTTTTTATTTGTAAAGTTGTAAATGGACTCTTTTCACACTTGGAACACAAGTAAACTTTAACAGGGTAAACTGTTATAAAGGTGAATGGGAGATTGTAGCAATTACTTTTGCATCATCCCTATTTGCTCCATCATAAAAAAAGAAAAAAAAATTCCATTACTTTCCAAAATAGAAAACAAACATAATGGAAGTCAGAACAGATAAAGATTTCAAATTTACAGTCACTCCAGTGTTATTTAATACTAAGGTAATATATCACACAATATATATATATATATATTAGTGCTGGGCAACGATTAACCGCGATTAATCGCATCCAAAATAAAAGTTTTTGTTTATATAATATATGGAAATATTTACATGCATATACATTTATATTCTTATATTTTATATTATATATAAATATATTAAATATATAAACATAACATATTTTTCTTAAATATATGCATGCATGTGTTTGTATTTATATATATACTTAATAAATATACACAGTATACACACATATATTATTTAAACAAAAACTTTTATTTGGGATGCGATTAATCGCGATTAATCGTTTGACAGCACTAGTGTGTATATATATATACTGTATATATATATATATATATATATTAGTGCTGGGCAAAGATTAAGTATTAGTGTACATAATATATGTGTGTGTACTGTGTATATTTGAGATAAATACACACATGCATGCATATATTTAAATGCATATACATGTAAATATTTTCAATATATATACTGTATGTGTGTTTATTTATATATACATAATAAATATACACAGTATACACACATATATTATTTAAACAAAAACTTTTATTTTGGTTGCGATTAATCGTGATTACAGTACTAATATACACCTATAGTAGTTTTTTTTTTATCCTCTTGATCTATGAAAATGGTCTTTTAATTACTTAATGGAAACTCATATTTTTAATGAATCCATTGGATAAGTTCACAAAACTGGTCTGAGCAATTTGTTTCCAAATCAAACAGAATTTGTTTAAAAGAGCGGGTTATCAGGATCTCATTAAACAGAATTTTTTTTTTTTTTGTGATGATATGATTTTAATAAGTACTATTTTATTTAAAAAATGCTATACCATTTATGTCCCAAACTCTTACCACCCACCATGGAAGGAGCGAAAGTGAAAAGTGAAAAGTGCAACTACACTTTCCTTGAAATAAATAAATCCCAAAAAGATGGCCATTCAAAATGAGCAAAATTAATTACAATTTTAAACAAATGTTTCATTATATTACAGTAGATGTTTTGGCAATGCCCTGTTCTTTTTGTAGGCTCAAAAAAGTGTTAAATGGGCTTAAATTTTTCCATCTTTCGTAGCTTTTTCCAGGTATTATAAACCTCTGTGATTATTCCATATTACATAATATTTCATCAAAATGTAAGTTGCTCAGTCTCTGAAATGACCTCGTTTTTTTGGGCTGATGTCACATTGGCTGCGCTGGCTTTTTTGGATGTATTTATATAAATCATTATTTATCCATATTTACATAATTCAGGTGACAAAATGCAGATTCTTACCTGCACTACATCTAACAGAAAGATCTGTAGTGAAAAACCCATAGCAATGTTGGTCATCTGATACGGTACACCACCTACTGCATAACACAGCTTTCTGGAAAGGGGAAGCCTCACCTTATTGTGAAGACACAGAAAGAGCAACAAAGATAGAGACGTCGGCCTCTTAAAAATGAAAACGCATACAAAAGTTATGCTCTGTATGGGTGTGTTACAAAACACTTTGTTAAGAAGAACTTACAGAGGTCTCTTGTCTTTCTCTGTTGCCAATGCAAAATGGCCGGCAGCCATTATTGTGCCCATTACAGAGGGAGCAATTTACAATAGGCTGGACACGGGAATTACATAGTTTTATTCAATGTTGGAGAAGCAATTTTAATACTGTACTTTGTCATGCTACAATTTAAAGTAATTCAGCTATAGTCAGGTCTAGAGGAACCAAAGCTTCTCAGTTACTCTCCTGAGAAAGTGTGACCCATGAGCTGGAGAGTTACACTGATCCATATTCATCACTTTGCCCTCTGGACAAAACAATTAAACCCAGGTTTTTTCTGGATGCTTGTGCCATCCACAAAATATATACGGGTTGGGCACAAGAGAAGGCTAGTGTTTCCACAACTTTAATGGAAATATACAGTAGCAAGGTTAAAACTGTGGTCTAAAAAAAGTAACTACATCCCCCATAGTTTTCCAGGCCATAATAACAGGAAGTGATGATTAAGTGAAAACTTGTGACCTTTAAATACTGTATTCTTTTAAATGCTATATTTATGCCAGATGAAACACCAGTTTTGACGCCACCCCAATTAAAGCCAATCAAACTGTTCTTTTTTTAACAGTCCAAACTGTTTCATTGTAAACAATGACAAAACGGAAGTGCTCGGAGGTAAATTCATTTTTATTCCCATTCTTTAAGACCAGTTTGCTAAAGCGACATTTTTGTCAGTACAACACATCATTGGTTTTTGGACTGCTATTTGATGACAGACCCCTCACCAGATTAAATCTGCTCACTTCTGCTCAAATTATACATGGAGTATGTTATGTACCATTGCGTTCAATGCACCAAATGTTACCTAAACATCAAAGTTTACCTACCTCCTTCTGTCTCATAATAAAGATCGGATGCGACTGAGTGAACCAACGAGTATTAACACATTGACAAACATTAAAAATATTCACATATTATTTTTGTCACTGCATGATACAAGATTTCAAAACAATCATTAAAGCTTAGCTGCAATAAGGTAAACAGTAAAACAAATTATTTTTTGGATGACGCAAGTACCTTTGCATGCATAAAAAAAATCAAGTCATTGTTTGATTTGGCCTGTCAAGTATAACCTATCATTGCTGAAAAGACAACTATGCAACTAATGCATTGTGTTTAAGAGTTTATTGGTGGTCACCAACCATAACCATGCAACCATGCATGCTTAGTTATTGTTTGAGAACATAGGTGGCTACAAGCATAAGCTATTATATATGAAACACGCACAGCCGTTTTAACAAGACAACTCTAAAATATACAGATGAGAGACAAAATACTGAATGGGGAAGTAACCAATTTGTACAACATATTTTGTATTTGATTTCAGTCTGAATAGTGGTTGTTTGTTAGTCCCTTGTTGTCTGTTACATATCGGACACTTTGGGACTCTCTTTGGCCTGGCGCATCCCATAAAGCCACTTGATCACTCGAGCATTTCTCTCAATGACCGACACACCGTAAACAGGACGTTCATCTTTTGCTGCTGCTTCTTCCTCATCTTCACCCTCAGCCAAACGCTCAGATGCCGGCGCACTGGCGCTACGTAGACGTGAAACAGACACGATGTCAGAACGCGGTCTCGCTAGCTCCTCTAAATCCGATGGGTCAAGGCCACAATAATTAAAGAAGCGCTCAAGTTCTGCTCCTGCTCGTGAAAAGCAGTCGCTGACGTCAGATTTTGAGCGCGTCAGGGAAGGACGCTTCCTGGAGCTTGTTGAGGAGTGGCGAGTGATGGCTGGAGATGGCGGGGACTGGAAGTCATTTTTGAGCGAAGCAATGGAGTTTGGAGTAAGTGGGGTCAGTGAGGGACACGATAATGGTTCTGTGATTGGTTTTATGGAGAGGGGTAGAGGTGGGCTAGTTGGGGATTTGGAAGAAGGTGAGGTTTGCGCAGCACAGTTTGGTGGTTTAATAGGTCCACGGGTGGCATTTGTTTGTGTGTCATTATGGAGCCTTTTGAAATCAATTGGCTGCTGATTTGGTTGTGTGTACGGTCTAAGCAAGCGCAGAAGTTGTATTGGGGCCTGAGGTGTGGTCTGTTGCACTGGTGGCCGGTTCTGTAGCTGTGGTCTACCGGCCATCCTCATCTGAGGTAACTGGGGTCTGACGTCGACTCTCCGCACTGTCATGGTAGGACATCCGCTTGCCCCTGAGGCTTCTACTGCAGCTTTTCCTTGACTTGCAGAAGTCGACCCCAGAGAAGGTTCTTCCAGTGTTGGAGAAGTGGCCTTGCATGGATCTGTAGCATCTTTCTCATTGCTGCTGGGTTGTGTAGAAACCACTGGAACTGTGGCATCACTGACTCCATCAATCAGCTTGCAAAGATGTTCCAGGTTAAGGGGTGGCGTCTCAGACTTTGTAGGTCTTGCAGGGATCTTCCTTGATGGCTGTTGAGCACCTTGTCCACTTTGGCTGTTGTTGGATGGACAAATAACTGGCTGCTGCTTCTTCAAAGCCACCTGTTGGCTCTTGACGTACTTGGCCTTGTCTGCTTCCAAACGTTCCACCGCACTTGGTTTGCGTATGCCTGGAGATGATTTGACTTGACAACTGGACTCTAGGCTGCGACTTG
>NW_015642060.1:297808-298448 GCF_001515625.1 Sinocyclocheilus rhinocerous | reverse complement strand
AAATAACTGGCTGCTGCTTCTTCAAAGCCACCTGTTGGCTCTTGACGTACTTGGCCTTGTCTGCTTCCAAACGTTCCACCGCACTTGGTTTGCGTATGCCTGGAGATGATTTGACTTGACAACTGGACTCTAGGTTGCGACTTGGAGTGCCAGGAGTTACAGCCAGCCTTATTATTCTCCGTGAAGATGGCTGGAGAGTGTCAGTTGACATCCTTGGAAATGAAAAGCTTCAGCTATTTCTCTTTTTTTTTCTCCACTTGTTTGCTTGGAAGTAGATGAATGGACTTACAGGCAGAGTATACTTCCACATTAATGCATTGGAGACACTGGATTCACGTTTTAATACCTGGGGGAACAGAAATAATTATGACAATCAGACAATTGCAGCTAGACAGTTTACTCTTCTATGCACTCACACTTTTAAAGACTTTGCTTTAATAAGTAGATTGTTTTTTTTTTCATTTGCTTAAGAAAATATGAGTGGTGCTTGTCTGCGCAAGTCACCAACCACAATGTTAGGGCGTTGTTTGTCGGTGGTTGCCAGTGCACTGCAATGAGTGTTGGGTTTTTAGAATGTGGCTGGGTTTGTTGTGGCTAAAGGAGATATTTTGAAGAATGTGGGTAACCAAATAGTTTTTGG
>NW_015642060.1:271824-297125 GCF_001515625.1 Sinocyclocheilus rhinocerous | reverse complement strand
AAATAACTGGCTGCTGCTTCTTCAAAGCCACCTGTTGGCTCTTGACGTACTTGGCCTTGTCTGCTTCCAAACGTTCCACCGCACTTGGTTTGCGTATGCCTGGAGATGATTTGACTTGACAACTGGACTCCAGGTTGCGACTTGGAGTGCCAGGAGTTACAGCCAGCCTTATTATTCTCCGTGAAGACGGCTGGAGAGTGTCAGTTGACATCCTTGGAAATGAAAAACTTCAGCTATTTCTCTTTTTTTTCCTCCACTTGTTTGCTTGGAAGTAGATGAATGGACTTACAGGCAGAGTATACTTCCACATTAATGCATTGGAGACACTGGATTCACGTTTTAATACCTGGGGGAACAGAAATAATTATGACAATCAGACAATTGCAGCTAGACAGTTTACTCTTCTATGCACTCACACTTTTAAAGACTTTGCTTTAATAAGTAGATTGGTTTTTTCATTTGCTGAAGAAAATATGAGTGGTGCTTGTCTGCGCAAGTCACCAACCACAATGTTAGGGCGTTGTTTGTCGGTGGTTGCCAGTGCACTGCAATGAGTGTTGGGTTTTTAGAATGTGGCTGGGTTTGTTGTAGCTAAGTGTTGCTTGCTTCAGCTATTTCTCTTTTTTTTTCTCCACTTGTTTGCTTGGAAGTAGATGAATGGACTTACAGGCAGAGTATACTTCCACATTAATGCATTGGAGACACTGGATTCACGTTTTAATACCTGGGGGAACAGAAATAATTATGACAATCAGACAATTGCAGCTAGACAGTTTACTCTTCTATGCACTCACACTTTTAAAGACTTTGCTTTAATAAGTAGATTGTTTTTTTTTTCATTTGCTTAAGAAAATATGAGTGGTGCTTGTCTGCGCAAGTCACCAACCACAATGTTAGGGCGTTGTTTGTCGGTGGTTGCCAGTGCACTGCAATGAGTGTTGGGTTTTTAGAATGTGGCTGGGTTTGTTGTAGCTAAGTGTTGCTTAAGAAGATATTTTGAAGAATGTGGGTAACCAAACAGTTTCTGGTCCTCATCAATTTCCATATTTTTTCTACATTCTTCAAAATATCTTCTTTCGTGCTCGGCAGAAAAAAGAAAGTCATACAGGTTTGGAACAACATGAGGTTGCATGAATGATGACAGAATTTTCATTTTTGGGTGAACTATCCCTGTTGTGCATCACAGTTTCGGGGTCCAAATGCTCCTTCCGATAAGTGCTAATATACACCCACCGTGTGCTGTAATACTACTGAAAAATCGTGGTCCTACGCTTTTTATCTCTATAGCGAAATATCATATATAATTTCAAATATTGGGGTCGGAGATGATGTGAGTCCAAAGAATGTACACCAAGAGTTTTTAAACTCTTACCTTAAAGAAATTGTTCACCCAAAAATTAAAATTGCCCCTTGACCCTCAGGCCATCCTAGGTGTATATGACTTTATTCTTTCAGAAGAATATTATCGGAGCTATACTAAAAATGTCCTGGCTCATCCAAACTTTATAATGGCAGTGAATGGGTGTTGATATTCAATAGTCCAATTGAAGCCCAAAAAAGTGCATCCATCATAACAAGTGCTTTACACGGCTCCGGGGAGTTAATAAAGACCTCCTGAAGCGACTCAATGTGTTTGTGTAAGAAAAATATCCATATTAAAACTTTATAAACCGCAATGTCTAGCTTCCACTAACTGTCTTACGCACATTCACGAGAGAGTGGTGTTCCAGCGGATGATGTAGGACACAGACCTAGCGTAATCTTTGGTGAGAAGTGACGAAACGCAAACACCGGTCATGAATTAGAAGTACAAAATGAGGATTTGTAAATTTCGATATAAGCCAAGAGGAGACTGGTTTTCCTTTGCTAAACAAGGGAAACTTTGTTTCTTTGCTCCTGTAAACAAAACACTACACCTACGTCATCAGTGAATGAATGTGCATACGACAGTTAGTGGAAGCAAGAGATTACAGTTTATGAAGTTTTAAATATAGATATTTTTCAGAAGGCCTTTATTAACCCCCCGAAGACATGTGGAGCACTTTTTATGATGGATGGATGTACTTTTTTGGACATCAAAATCTCAACAGCCATCCACTGCGATTATAAAGCTTGGAAGAGCCAGGACATAGCTTAATATAACTCTGGTTGTATTTGTCTGAAAGAAGAAAGTCATATACACCTAGAATGGCTTGAGGGTGAGTAAATCATGGGGTAATTTAAATTTTTGGGTGAACTATCCCTTTAAAGGTGTGCAGTATATGAATAGTGGTCATAAACAGCTGTTGAGATACTACCCTCACTTGAAACGGACTAAAGTTTTGGAACGAGATACAGGATATGATACGTCATAAGCAGATAAGCGCTTTTCCAGCATATGGCTGACAAGAAACAGCATCAGTAGCATTCCAGTAAAATATATATATATACCTGTTTTAAACACATTGAGGTTATAATTCAAGATGAAGTAAATATGAAATCGAACCCTTAAGGCAAGAAAAAATATAAGGTCAACAAGAATAAATGGAACACAAGGTTTCACTTACAGATTCCAGGGACAGGCATGATCTACATGATCCAGGATTAGAACCAAAACAACAGTTACGGGGAATTAAAACAAGACAGAATGTAGTAAAGTATACTGTATGTTAGCCACATCGTTTAAAGGTATAGATCACATTGAGACACATACACAGACAATGCACACACAGCCAAACATACCTGTGACTGTTTCAGGAAACTCAACAGTACCGGTTTCCCCTTTAACTCTAACGTTTGAGTCAGGTAAGACAGAGTCAGGATTCAGTAATGTCTTTTGTGTGTCAGAGAGCAGAAAGAAATCAAGGCAGATGGTGCACGCGTGTGTTTGTGTTAAGGAGAAAGTAAAACTTGCCAAACCGGTTTGACTCTCTCCACAAACACTCCTCCTATGCTTTTTTTCCCCTTTTCTTGTCCCATCCAATCAGAAACTCACTCACTCTCCAGGAAGTATGTCCCATATACCCTTTGAGTCACCTGATCACTGAAGAAAAAAGCAACTTTTGCCTTGAGAAAATTCTCATGCCACCTTTTGTCTGGAATCTCTAAGTGTTGCTGTATGTAGAGAAGAGACAAGCTGTCAGTTGATAGTCAATTATCTTTGAGAAGACAATATATTTTTATTTTTTATCTTGGAATTAGCTCTGTTTATATATATATATATATATATGTGTGTGTGTGTGTGTGTGTGTGTGTACGTATATACAGTATTCTGATTTGTTGTGAATTGGTGGGTTTTTGTTAAATGTGAGCCAAAATCATCACAATTAAAAGAACCAAAGACTTAAACTACTTCAGTCTGTGTGCATTGAATTTATTTAATACACGAGTTTCACAATTTGAGTTGAATTACTGAAATAAATGAACTTTTCCACAACATTCTAATTTATTGAGATGCACCTGTATTCTGATTTGCAGAGTGATATTTATAGACTATTTATAGCTAAATTTGCATGATAAAACAGAATGTGATTGCAATTGTCATTTTTGTGTAGTACCCTAATAATGTACTTTAACATACAAAAAATATATGAACATAACGTTTAGGATCACGTGTTTTATTTTTCTCATTCAAAAAGATGACTTTTTAAAGTTTCTAAAAATATTTTAAGCCAGAGAGCATTTTGACAAGAATATAAAACCATCACCATGTTGTTTATAGAAATACAATTCTAACATACAATCCTTTTATCTCTATTTTGCAAAACACAAAGTGAAAGTCATGTCTTTATTTAAACTCTCATTTACACACAGAGAGGTTTGAAATGCCAATATTTACATATAATACAGTTGATGAGGAGATAAAGACTATATTTTCCCACATTCTGTTCTGATATGGCCTGTAGTAGACTTATGACTTTTTGCTATACAGTTTGTTGACTTGTGTTTCTAGTACATGCTCAAATACAATAACTCCACAACATTGTGTTTGCATTTCAAGAAGTTTCACATATAGTTAAACCTTAAACAAGTGCAAATTACACAGCTCTCTCAAAACCAGTCAAACAAGCACCAACTATTGACTTGTTAAATTAGTTTGTTTTAGATTTAGCACTTTTTAACTTGTACTACAGCTTTAGCAGATGTGGAACTTAAGGGACTACACATTTTAGAAATATAACCAGTGTTGGGGGTAATGCATTACAAGTAATGCGAGTTACGTAATCAGATTACTTTTTTCAAGTAATGCATTACTTTTTAATTTACATGAAACTATTTGAGTTACTTTGTTTTCCCATTTACTGACTGACAGCTCTGCTTTCCTCATGTTGAGAGAAATCAGGAGTGAGTGCAGAGGCGTTGTGCGCGCTGTGTGAACATCTTCCTGTAGTTCTAAACTAAATGTGAACATGCATTTACTCAGCTCGCCTGCACAAAAACAGATTCAGTGTTCCTCAAAATGGATAAACACAGTGAAATGCAAACTCAAAATATGACACAAACCTGCAATAATTCAATTATTTTCTTCAGCCTGAGGCTTATTCATTTCACTTTTGGTGTGAAATGGCTTTTACATTTGCCAAAAATAGAACTTTTTTAATATTAAAAACAAACAAGCAAGCCCAGGCCAGATGAGAAAAAGTGATGCAAAAGTAACATTACTTTCCATAAAAAAAGTAAAAACACAGTTAGTTGCTTTTTTTTTTAAGGAGTAATGCAATATTGTAATACATTACTTTTAAAAGTAACTTTCCCCAACACTGAATATAACAACAGCTCATTTCTATGATTTTTAACTGGTTTTGCTGAATAAATGGAATGATCTTTCACCAACACACAGGCTGCGTGAATAGCATACAACAACTGTATGCTGTTCATACAATTAATATTTTCCTTAGGCATGGAATATTTGTCATACATTTGACAAAACGTGCAGTATTTAGTAGGGCAAACACTGGGTAATCCATCCCACAATGCAATGTGCTTGATCTGACCACACATTTTCCATGCAATTGCACATCTGTGGTTTTTAACACCTTATTTCATTATGTGATCGCCAAAGAAAATTTAACACAAAATTAGATTTAAAAACACAAGATGACTATTTTTATGAAGTCATATGACAACACAGTATCGCATTACTCTTGCAAACACTGCGCTACAGTATGCTTGTATTCCATTTTGAGCATAGTTACCATGGCTCTGATTCCAGTATTGTTTACACTGACAAAAATCCGGTCCAATAAACAATTTCTGTTTCAGTGTTCTAATTTCTATTTTGGTTTCGGTGATCTAATCTCTATTTTGCACTGTGAATAAAGCTCGCCAACCAGCCAATAATGTTCACACTTTTTTTGTCACATGCCCAAAGTCGCTGCTGTTACATGAAGCTAAAACTTGGTGGCGCTCACGGATACACTAAACAGATTTTTCTAAGCAACAGTGAATAGCGGAGGAAGAATCCAGAAGCGGCTTTCTTGTCTTTGTGTTTGGTGTTGTTTGATAAAGCAATAAGCCCTAAGAAGCCTGCTTTGCGTCGTGCCTAACAACGCCCCTTAGCTGTTATTAATTCACTGTAAACCACGGCTTCACAGGGCTTATTGCTTTTATAAAACGGTTATTACATATACGTAGTAAGGTTTCACAGAATAAAACAGAGCAAATAAAGTGTAATGATATTAATAAAAACAGTATTCTTCCACCAAACAATGTAGTTCCTCAGAAACGGTTGTGGTTGCAACAAAGTGGTTGCCGAGCAACACACAAAGTAAACAAAGGTGTATGTTTGTAGAGTAATTTACAACAGCTTCGAACGCGGCTCAGCCAATCAGAATCAAGCACCGGAACTACCCGCTTTATAATAAAGTTTTATAAAGGTTTCACAAAATAAAACGGAGCAAATAAAGTGTAATGATATTAATAAAAACAGTATTCTTCCACCAAACAATGTAGTTCCTCAGAAACGGTTGTGGTTGCAACAAAGTGGTTGCCGAGCAACACACAAAGTAAACAAAGGTGTATGTTTGTAGAGTAATTTACAACAGCTTCGAACGCGGCTCAACCAATCAGAATCAAGGACCGGAACTATCTGTTTTATAATAAACAATATAAATACAAAAATCTAAACGGCTGTTAGAAAACGTGAATAATGTTTTGATTTCCAAGCAAATGTCAACGGAATGAAAAGGTAACGGAAAGTTGTTTTTTTTGTGCTGGAGTAATTCTGCTTACTTGTAAGCGCCACGTACAATGAGTGAAATTGCATTTTCATGCATTCCGTCTGACGTATTGTTCTAAACTATGAAAGCCCATTTCCACCACTGAATTAAAAATGTAAAAAAGGTAATTGTGACTATCACACAATTCTGTCTTTTTTTTCTCAGAATTGCGAGGTAAGTCGTTATAAAGTCAGAATTGCAGGATATAAACTCACAATTGCAAGAAATAAAGATATAAACTCACAATACTGACTTTTTCCACAATTGCAAGTTTATATCGCACAAATTAATTTTCTCTCCCAATTCTGATTTTTTTTTCAATTCGGACTTTTTAACAAGCAACTATGACATTGTATCATGTAATTCTGACTTTATAACTTGCAATTGTGAGTTTATATCTCATAATTATGAGGAAAAAATGCGCAAACTCGCAATTGCGAGATAAAAAGTCAGAGTTGCGAGAGAGAAAAAAAAGTCGCAATGACCTTTTATTTTTATTCAGTGGTGGAAACAAGCTTCCATACTGAACAGCATGCCAAAATTGGAGTGAATTTATTGTGCCGAATATTTGTGTTGTGTGACCTTTAGCTGTAAAGAAATGTAAAATGAAATTAGTTCACCTAGCTCTCTCACATAACTTTAGAAACTGTAGTGCTACTTTTCCTGTAACAAACAGAATTTGGATTAGAACTGTTCCTCGGCCCGAATAATAATGCCAGTAAATTTGACAAAGCACCCTGATACTGAAACTGATGTTGGATAATATATCATCACCTCTATAAAAATACTGTTACACAGATGCATAGAATTGTAAGAGAGTTTCTATTTTTATCATACAAAATGTCCCTCATCGACTTTGATCTGGACTGAGCAGCTTGCTGGTTCAGAGAGTCTTCAGCGCGTTCTTTAGTTTTTAACACACACGTCTTGGTCTCAGGACAGTATGCAGTTCTTGTCCTTGTCTTTTCTACTGAGACTCTGTGTCCTTCTTCTCCTGAAGCTTCCTCTTCGGCTCTTGTCCTCGTCCTCTGTCTGTCCTTCTGCTGCTCTCTCTTCACCCGTCAGCTGCGGCGGCAGAGGAATGCGTTGGCCCAGAAAGAAGCCTTCCTCCTCGGACTCTGAGGAAGAGGAGCAGGTGGAGCAGGAGTCTTCGTGCCGGTAGCGGGTGGAGTGCAGGGTAAGGCTGCCGTCCAGGACGCTGTTGGACCGCCTGCGGTCTCCTACCCTGCACTCCAGGGTTTCCAGACGAGGTCTGTCGCTTCGTGGAGCTCGGGAGCGTCTGAGCCGCTTCTCGCTGGGATGGTGGCCACCGCTTCCCCGACGGAAACTGCGGTGGTACGACCCATCTGAAGGAAACATGATCAAATGAGATCCCGACTGATGCAAGTCATAACATTTTACTGTAACGTACTGTGAATAGTTCACCCAAAAACTAAAGTTTGTCATCGTTTACTCACCTCACTACAAATCTCACGACTGTCTTTCATGATTCATGAAGAAATCATTATTTCCAGTCAGATCTTTTCTGTGAATCTGCTGATCCAGTTCACAAAACCAGCCTGAGACATCGTGAAACAGGCTGATCCAGTTCTTTAGCTCACTGGTTTAAATGATTATCTGTGAATATTGACCTTAATTTTAATCATTTGTCTTCACACAAAGATATTGTGTGACTTCAGAAGACTTTTTATAGTGTTTTTTAATCTTTTTTTTTTTAAAGCATCACAGCCAGAGTCCCACAGTTCGTGCTGCACGATAAATTCTATTTTAATCATGATCAGGATTTCTGCTTTTCACAATTGATTAGGCATAATCATCTGCAATATTTGCCCGCTGGTTATTTATTTCATTAAAACATTTAATTCATTTAGCTTTAATTCAATTCAATTACGCTTTATTAGCATGACTGTGTAACACAATGTTGCCAAAGCATTTAGCTTTATCTTAGATTGGTAACAAGCCTCCACAAGCTTTCATGGTCACGGTTGCCAGGTGTCAAGGGTTCAAATCACCCTATAAGAGCTCGTCTCCTAAATGGATACATTTTCTGCAGTGTTTTACTTAATCTTCCCAACCTGGCAACCATGCACACATGCTCTCTCTACATTATGGAAAAAGTGCTGATGAGCGTAGATCTTCCACTCAAAAGTGTCATATAGCCAGTCTGTTTTGTTTCACACTGTTAGCCTGTGACTAAATCTGCATTCTCTTGATTTGTGCTTATGTGAAAGTGTATTAATTCTGGTGAAATGTAAAAAAAAAAAATTTGTGATTAACAATAGTGATTTTCTTTTTTTAGCAAACTAATTGTGATTAACAGTTTAACCATTATTGTGCAGCCCTAGTGCTGGTTCACTCGTTATATTAAAATACTTGTGAGAATATTCCTCAGAAATTCACCTTTTATGTTCTAAAGAAGAAAGTCAGTCATGCATGTTTGTAGGGTGAGTGAATGCTGACAGAATTAGTATTGTTTGGGTGAACTATACCCTGAAGCAATCATGACATGATAAACTTCTTGAATTTCTTGTTTTATCTCCCTGGTTTCAGTCTGGCCTCATCACTACTGAATCCATCTGTCCAAACCAGAATTTGGATGAAAAAACAGTAAACAATGAAATGTGTGACTATAAGTGCACCAACAGCTTTGTTGTAATGATGTTAAACACAAGTGTCTTTCCTAAAATAATGTATGACTTGATAATCAAGGGTTAATAAGACTGTACAGACCTTTAATATTATGTTCTATTGAAATAATTATTAGCCTTTTGTGAATTCACAAACCCCTGTTCGGGAAATCCAGTCTTTAAGCATTTCGACACACACACACACACACACACAGACACAGACACAGACACGCACACGCACACAGACACACACACACAGACATATACACTACAGGTCAAATAATAATTAATAGAATAATTTAAGTTTAGAATAACTACGATTTTTTTGTTTTGAAAGAAGTATTTTATGCTCACCAAGGCTTCATCTATTTGAACAAAAATACAGTACTATTGTGAAATATTATTACAAATTCAAATAACTGTTTTCTATTTTAGTATGTTTTAAAATGTAATTTATTCCTGTGAGGCAAAGCTGAATTTTCAGCATCATTACTTCAGTCTTCAGTGTCACATGATCTTCAGAAACCAATCTATGACACCATTTTATGATTTCACCATTGTTCAAAACATTTTTTTTCTGCCTAATATTTTTTGTGGAGACTTCGGAAACATTAAATAAGCTGGTAAACATTAGTTTAGGAACAATTATCACTATTAACTAGTTGATTATTAGCATGCAATAGTACTAGCATATTGGCTGTTTATTAATACTTATAAAGCACACGTTAATGCTTTTTTCTGCAAGGCCATATTCTACATCCCTTAACCCAACCCAATACCTAAACTTAACTACTGCAACAACCACCTTACTTACTACCAATAAGCAGCAGTTAGGAATTAATTAAGGGAATACTCTTAGTTAATAGTGAATGTGTTCCCTGAAGTGTTACCAAAAATCATAATGATTGACCCTTTTCCATTTTTGCCATTGTTGTCTATTTCATTACTATTTTAATGCTCGAATGCTGCCGTTAAATAGCCTATAATAATAATAGCACATTGTTTTAGCGGGCATTATGATCTTACCCAGCAGGTCCATTTGAGATGGTACTTCAGTGCAGAAGCGCAACCTGTGTCCCAAACTTCCTTCGACTTCCTCTCCATCTTCCTCCTGCTCCTCATCCTCTCCCTCTCTTCTCTGCGTCTCCACCCGTTCCTCTTCCTCCCACTCTTCCTCTTCCACTGAATAGCTGCAGCTGATTGGCTCTCTGAAGCTGACCCTGGCGGTGCTGCTGCGGACCGGTGCTGCAGGGGCATCCTCGGCTTCAGTGACAGCGGCCGGGGGATCCGAAGGGCTTGGCGAATCAGACGGATGGAAGAAAACAGGGGGCGGAGGAGGCGGGAAGGAGTCGGAGTCATTTAGATCATCAAACGCATCTGAAGACTCCAGTTGAGAGGAAATTCCTATGAGGCCAGGTAAGAAATACAGCTTCAGATGTGATAGATAGCTTTACTGAATCGGACTCTGTAAAATCAAGCATACCTGTACAACTGACGTTCCCACAATCCTTTGCAGTGGAAGTCCCTCTAGACGTGCAGCTCGGCGGGAAAGGGCCAAATTCTGCGTATCCGTTCAGCTCCACGGTAAACTCCAGACTGTCTGGCCGGTGATTCACCTGCTGTGTGCTGATGCCTGATTGGTCCTTGCAAACGAATGCTGTCCTGTCATTGGCTGCTGGACGGAGCTGTGAGTGTTGTGGGTGTATTTGTTCATACGGTGGAGTTTGGCCATTCGGAATAGGATGGAAAGAGGTGAGAACACCTGCAGAACGAACAAGCGGATAATTAGAGATTCTTCTGAATACAAACAGTGTCAATTACATGCATGGAGGACATTTTTACAATTGCTGATCACATACACATCGTCCTGGTTATGTTTTGGTAATATGTTTAAAAAAAATTTTTTTTTTTTGAGAGAAGTCGTCTCTTACGATCACCAAGGCTGCATTTATTTGATACAAAATAGTTATATTGTGAAATAATAGTACAGTTTAATATAATCGTTTTCTGTTTTATTAAATCTTGTATGTAACTTTGATGCAAAGCTGTATTTTCAGCATCATTCAGTGTCACATGATCCTTCAGAAATCATTCTAATATGCTGATTTGCTGCTCAAGAAACATTTCTTATATTATCAATGTTTTGCTACTTCATATTTTGTGGAGATACTGTGATACTTTTTTTCAGGATTCTTTGAAAGTGTTTTTATTTGAAATAGAAATCTTTTGTAACATTATAAATGTCTTTACTGACACTTTTGATAAATGTAATCCATCCTTGCTGAATAAAAGTAACAAAAGTAATAATAATAATGAAGAAAATCAAAGCTATTTTAGGACCTAAACACTGATCATCTTGTCTGCAAACTTTTTTTGAAACTATGCATACATACAATTATACTTTTCAATTAAAATAACATTTATTTGATTGAACTGTTATGATAATTTTGGGAGGAAAACTGCTTAATTATGTTTAATCACCATTGAGATTAATGAGATTTCAAAGAGATTTTATTTTTTCCACGTTAACAAAGAGAAAAAAAAAAATACTACTGTTATGTATGTTTACAAATGCACTTTAATTTGAAGAATATCTCTTTTCTTCATTTTTAAAAAAATTAAAAATAAGAATTCTGTGAGAAAATGTGCTTAATCATTAAGATTAATGATAATTATTTAAAAACAAACCTAAAGAAATAAAACATTAAGACATATTACAACAATGAGAATATTTGGGAAAAATATGAAAACGATGTCACATTTCTTAATATTACTAAAAATAGTCTTTTCCTTTATGCTAAATATTTTTTTACTTTTGTCTTTGGAAATGATAGAAATGATATTTCTAGCTAGCTTTTGTGAGATGCACCTGAATTATGTGTGTTTGTTTGTTTTTTTGAGAAAATAATGCATATGTGTGAAGTTTCATAGAAAAACGCATGATAACATGTACCTTTGCTGTCCAGTGTAAAATGACCCCCGTTGGCTGTTGTGTTCGCTACGGCGGCAGTGATGCTAGCTCCCTCCTGTGGCCGTGGTGTGGAAGTGCGCTGCTGGTTTTGAACGGTCTTGTGTGACACTGGTTTGCTCTGCAGGGCAGAATCGCAGGAGTCGGAGTTGTCTGGGTCGTCCCCGAGCGAGCAGGAGCGGGAGCAGAAGATGAGTCCGCCGCGAGGCAGGAAGGGTCTGCCCAGCAGAGGGAGCCGACAGCAGGAGCAGCAGAAACATGCCTCGGACGCGTGCCAGTGCTGGCCCTCGAACGTCATCTGACCCTGGTCTATACCTGCAGACAGAGAGCCAGGAAGTCAAACGCTCAAACCCTTCAATCAGGAAGCACAGCATTTCTCTGTAATTACTGAGCTTTTTACTGCCGTCATCGAATGGAATGCAAGTTAAGCTTCTGCATCTGTAGCAATGCTGTCATTTACACAGAAAGAACTTCAACATGTGCTTCAGTTTGTTAAAACAATCAAGGGTGTTTTTCAAGAATCAAGAAATCAAGTGTGCTCATGGTATGGCAAGTGGGCAGCGCAACAAATAAAGGTTTTATATATGCAACTAGTGCATCCTTTTAAAAGTAACTTAAGCCTATTAAGTAGTATTGTAGAAAATAATAATAATAATAATAATAACAAAAAGGCAGTTTATTTACATTACCATTCAAACGTTTGAGGCCATCTTTTAATTTATTTTGAAAGAAGTCTTATACTCATCAAGGCTGGATTTGTTTGATCAAAAATACAGTAAAACAGTGAAATATTATTACAATAATAAAAAAAAGATTTCTATTTTAATATATTTTAAAATGCAATTTATTTCTGTGATCAAAGCTGAATTTTCAGCATCATTACTCCAGTCTTCAGTGTCGCATGATCCTTCAGAAATCAGTCTAATATGCTGATTAGCTGCTCAAGAAACATTTATGAGACAGTTATGCTGCATCATATTTTTGTGGAAACTGATATTTGTTTTCAGGATTATTTGAATAAAAAAGCTCATCTGCAATAGAAGTCTTTACTGCAACTTCTGACAAATGTAATGCATCCTTGCTGAATAAAAATAATTTATTTAAAAAAAACCTTGCTGATCCCAAACTTTTAAATGATAGTAGCTTCTGATGTTCTGGTGGCATTTCATAATACAGATTATTATAATGTTGAGGCTTTAATATGAGACTTAAATTTCATGTTAAGTTTCATTATAAGTTCATGACAAATAATAAGTTTCCCCCTAAATTCTCAATATTGTAATGCACAAATCTACAGTGCCCTCCACTAATATTGGCACCCTTGATAAATATGAGCAAAGGCGATTGAAAGATGCAGATTTATTTTCACAGCCGCCTTTGCTCATATTTATCAAGGGTGCCAATATTAGTGGAGGGCACTGTATATTATGTATGTTATTTAAATTATATTTATACATAATGGTAGTATTTGTTGCATTGCCTTTAATTTAAACGGATGTAAAAAAAAAATATATATATATTATTATTTATAGTGATGTGATATTATGATAAAAAGTGGGAGATAAAATATCCAAAAATATGCAAAATTCAATGTAATTTTTTTCCCTTTCATGAAATGCTTTTGTTCAGCCTCAAAAATTCTGCTATATATTTTAGTTGTATTTACTCAGTGTTCTTTTGATCTTTTTCCCACTCTCTCACTGCGTGTCATGTCCATGTGATCTAGTGCTGGTATATAGTGTTGTCAGTCTGCTCTCACCGATATGTTCTCCGCAGGTGTCGCAGTATTCGGCGTACAGAGACTCGTAGCAGTGGCAGCAGTACGGCCGGCTCTCTCTCATGATGTAGCGCTGGCCACCCAGCGCTGTCTCACACTCGAAACAGCAGAAGTGCTTCATGTGCCAGTGCCGGGCCTCCGCCTCCGTACACTCGTCCGCAAAGATGATCTGATCACCACAAGGAGGAGCAAGAAACTGCGTAAGTCACATACACAGCAACAGTACGTGTGTTTGAACCCACTCAAAAAATCATGCAGGGCCAGACTGAACTCTATTAGTTCATTTAAAGTGCCCCTATTATGGATTTTTGAAAATTACCTTTCATGCAGTGTGTAACACAGCTCTAGGTGAATGAAAACATCCTGCAAAGTTTTAAATCTGAAAGTGCACCGTGTATAAAGAGTTGACTCTGAATCATTGAAACGAGTCGTTTTTAAAATGAATCCCAAGCCTGTTCATATTGACGTCAACATGAAACATTAGCATATTGCCCGCCCACTTGTTGGTCTTTTCGTGTTGGTCTGATTAAAAATGCAAATTCATTCTTTGCCACTAGGTGCGGCTTTTGGAGCGGTAAAAATAGCGGTTTCCCCGGTAACGCTGTACACAAAGCAGCACTGCGCTCACAAACACTGCTTTATCAGGCATTACAGGTGAGATTAAATGAAACTGAGACCAATCGGACCAATCACCGCAGATTAGCGTCACGCAAAGGAGGGGTTTGGAAAAATGAATCGTTGAGCGAATCGTTTGGGAGTCGTTGAGCAAATAAGGTAAAAATAAATGCTTTTTTGACCTTGCATGCAAAAATTTGGTCTAATCGTGAAATAACTGTTTGTAATTATAAATAGTGTTTAAATTGTTTACTGCTATTAAATACTCATTGATGTGGGTCTGGGATCAAATTCGATTGTATAGTATTATTATAACAGCGTTATTATAGTTACTTAAAACTAAAACCATATAAAAACGTATTTTTTCATTGAAATTAAATATTTTTTTGCAAATCAAATTTTTGCTTAGTTTGTTGAAATAATAAAATAAAAACAAAGTATAATAAAAATGTCAAAAATGCAGAACAAAATTACTAAAACGTGAAAACAAAAAATATCAAAATAAAATCTAAATTAAATTTCTAACAAACTATAATAGTGCCACTAAAATAACACTGTTCTATAGACATTTTAATTTTATAATTAATAAAATACATTAGCATTTCAATAATTATAATAATTATTATTAAATACTCATTGATGCAGGGCTGGGATCAAATTCTATTTAGGTAAATTAGAACCTGGGACCCCTGCATGAGCACCAAGGCTCAGTGTGTCTGGCACGCCTCCAACAAATTCATATATTTTATACCAACAAACTGATTGAAATATGAAGTGTGTGATGACTGTAGGGATAGAGAGGACCTCGTCGCAGGCCTGGCAGCGGGGTTTGATGTGCTCGGCGTGGTGCCGGCCGCAGTAGATGTGTCCGTCCTGATAGAAGTAAATGAGATCCACCAGCAGCTCGTTACAGGAAGCGCACTGGAAGCACTGAGGATGCCAGCAGGAGCCGTGACCCGCTCGTGACGCAAACACCGCTATGTCACCGCCGCAGATCTGCCTGCCACACTGAGAGGAAGAGAGATTTAGAACGTTTCCAAACTCATAATTACACGGTGGAAGCTCAGCATTTTCTGAAAGCACTGGCTGCTCCCACATGACCGCGGGGATGAGACAGAAACAAGCAGAACAGCAGGAACAGTGAAAGATCCCATGAAATCTCCCGATCACTGCAGTTTTACTGTTTGTTAAACTTTTATAATGATATGACAAAAAAGCTATATGGTTGAACATTTTAAAGCAAAGAAATTAAAACGGTCATAAATTAGTATTATTTTACTGTTGCACTGTACACATTTTTTACAGTAAAGTAGAGGTATTTCTATAATATTTTTTCATTTGTATAACTGAAAAAAATATTTGCATAATAATAATAAATTATTATTATGATAGTGCTGTAAAATAAAAAGAATATTATTATTATTTACTTGTATCTTTTTTATAGGACAATAGTATTATTACTATAGTAATTTTCTTTATTAATTTAATTTATAAATCTTAATAAGTCTCTGTTTCTCTACCTGTTGACAGATGGCTCCGGTCATGGTGACTGGAAAAAGTCGTACGATGCCGCGGCCCAGATTCTCTCTCTTCCTCTGCTGGCTGAATAACCTCAATTCTTTCTTCTCTTCTTCATCCAGAGAGTTACAGTACTGAGGCTGTGCACACACACATTTACAAGACATTATCAATGTCATTAATAAAATCAGGTGAATATGGATGGTGAGATTCATGAAAACATCAAAAAACATTGCACCCTAAGAAATTATATTTAGCATAATGAAAATTAAGATTTTATTTTATTTTATTTTTTACTACCATAATATACAACATAAATGCATTTGGGTAAGTTTTTTTTCTCTCTTCTGCTTATCATGAAAAATATAAAAAGTAATATTACAAAACATTATTACAATTTAAAAGAACTGATTTTGTAATATGACACTTGACACCGCCCACTAGGGGGAGGAGCCTGCTAAAAGGATTTAAAGTACAGTTTCCATGGTAATGCAATGTCTGATTTAAAACTGCTTCCACAGGATGAATTTTGAGTGTTTAAAGCCGGGCTCACACTGTGCGTTTTTAATAGTCCTTTACGATTGTTGCTTGCCAGACTACGAACATGATTATCATGTCAAACGGTGGGATCTCAGTTGTCATTAATGTCAGACTGTACGGCAGTCAAGACGCGTTAAAAACGGGTGCGCGCAAGAAAACTTGTCTGGAGTTTTACATTATCAGCCCATACACGCTCAGTGACTGCGAGCTGCATTACATGCGATGCTGAAATGTTGGCTATCATGAAAAGTAAATGAATGGCGGCAATAGCGGCATATTTAAGAAGAATAGTGTAAGCTGCACTACACACCCAAATGAAAACAGCGCACAACCGGTGTTTATATAGCAAAGGCAACATATCATATGAATTCTGTGAGTGGAGGATGGGAGCGCTGGAATTTATGGCGATTTTAGAAATCTCTAATTCTGATAATGGCTTGTCTTGAAAAACGGAGACAGTTTGACGCTCGTCGTAGGAGACGTCACACTGCAGGACAGTGCGCCAAATCTTCTGACACTGCCAGAATTTTGTTGAAGCAACGGCCATTAATCGGCTGTCGGTGAACATGTCAAACCAGCGATCAAAGACTACAGATTTTAGCCTAGGATTATATGAATCTTTTAGGATTTCCAAAATTTGTCTCAGACAACCAAATTGTGGCCAAAATCGCACAATGTGAGCTGGACTTAAGGTTTCGATTGATATCTACTTTAGGATGATTACTATGTGATAGGGAAAAAATGCAATAAAAAAGCAAACACTTAAGAAAAAATACACACTTATAATACAATTTTACATTGGCTTAGAAAACTACACACAAACTGTGACTGGTCGCTTTTCATACGAGTACAGTCTCTTCCTGTGCAAGTGGGTGGTTACTGGGCAGAATGAAATAAAATGTGGAAAAGACATAATGCTAAATATCAAAACTACACGAGGCAACCAAAATCATGTTGTTTTGTCTGTAGTGAAGCTTGACGTGTGAACCACCATTATGTCTCATTGTATGGAAAAGAGCATCCGCTTTGTTTGACTGAGTGCAAGAGAGGCTGTGATTGGCTGATTCAGAGCAAACTCTCCAATCAGTGAACACTTTACTAAAATGTCATTGTATGTATAGATTCTTCTGAATGCTGCCTGCTCACCTGTTCAGGCTTGATCCCGGGTGGCACCCAGGCGTATTCTTCCGAGGCGCAGCCCGAGTCGTCATCGGATATGGAGTGCCTCTGGAAGTCTGACACCAGCTTCATCATCATCCTCTCCAGCTGTCCGGGCACAGAGCGCACCACATGCTCCTCCCGCACACACTTACAGTGCACACAGATCTTCCTGTGGAAACAGGTCAGCAGAGCGGCGCTGAGTGAACACAGCCAAAACAACGGACTCAAACTCAAACTAGACCTATACAAAACTGTTCAAGATTTTGGATCTGTTAAAAAAAAATAGGGATTTAAAACAATTTTGTGAAACAGACAATCAGGCAAACAAAATTCTATATTCATGGTTAAATTAAAGCAGTTAAAAAAAGACTTTATAAACATGGGAAAGAGGGAGATGCACTGCCCATGGTACATTTGTGCAACTTCAGCATTTCCTCAAAAAGACAAAATAAAAATTCTGTCTACTTGCCGACATGTAGCAAAACAATATTCTTGAAACGTTTTTCATGAAACATAACAGGACATATCTACTCATTTCCACGGTCAAAGTGGAAACCATTCACAACTAGTGTGCTATATTCAAGAACCCAAAGTATATTATACTTGGATATTTTTTTACACGTACACTAGTGTATGCGTACAATGCGCGCAACACAAATTTCATTATCAGAACAGTACGCACAAACTATACATGCACCACCATGTTTTTTGTCAACTCCAAAGTATACTTCGGTTGTTACATGTATGCAATGGTCCACGTACAGTGCTCGTGATGCTAATTCTTTTTATTTTAATTCTAATGTTTTTTCTAGAAAAGATAGATTCTTTTCTAATCTATCTGTTTGTTTTTTTTATTATATAATTAAAAAACCCTTGCTATGTGTACTGCATTAAGCTAACTGAGACTTGTCATAGCACTTGCATATCATTGCTCTTTTGTTGATTTTGATTGCTTCCATTGTCCTCATTTGTAAGTCGCTTTGGATAAAAGCGTCTGCTAAATGACTAAATGTAAATGTAATTCTGTCACCACTAGTATGCACGTACTGTACGCGCACCATTCAATTTTTGTAATTCGATTTGGGTCGCACGTGTGCATTGAATTTGTTTTGCACTAATCAGTTGTTCCACAAGGTGGCAGCACTGCCTCGGGCCATTGTTTCACAGTAGAAAATAAAACTAAAGAGACACAACAACAACAACAAAATAGCAGAGACTGCACCAACAACAGACTGCAGGCTGCATTGACAAGCGCATGTGTGAGAGAGTCATGAGATTGCCGCAACTTTAATTTAAAAGAGTACAAAGGCATTTTTAACATAACTTCTGGAGAAAAATAGTGCAGACACTGGACAAACATGAAGCTTTCTAGAGTGCATGTGTCGACCACCTGTGTTTGCGAACAGGCAGACCAGAGGCTAAGCAGCGGCACAATGAGAGACGGCGTCAGCGCTGTCAGATTACCTCATGTCTCGCTCACCGGTGAGAAAACATCACTTCACAAAGCGCATAATATCACAATCAAACGCCTTCCATTCTCGCTCGGTCTGCAGTAGCGTAATGGAACGCGCTGATCACGTATCATTTCTGCGCGAACTGGGTGCACGGAGGTATGCAAATACATACATTGTCAGGCAGGTGATTGAACAAACATTTTATGATCCTACGCCTTCCAACCAGCATAACAAAAAATGTTTTTGAACCAAATCACCTACTCACCGACTATTTTCTTTAAATCATGATTTTATTTTATTTATTAGTCTTTTTTTTTTGCAATATTATTTGTGAAAATAGCGGTATTTTCTTTGCACTAAGTGTAAATAGTGGCAAATACTATTTGCACCTCAGTGTATTATAGTACATTGTAAAAACGTATGCAATAGCATATTCAGTGTATCTGATTATATTAAAATAGGGCCCTATGATTTCCACGATGCAGAAAAAGCAGACGGAATCGCAGAATCCAGTCATAAAAACGGAATTTACTGTATAACGCGGAATGTCATGGAATTTGTCTGAATGAATTAATCAAAAGTAGGTCATTATACTTAAATCAAATCGCGAGACTAGTATCTGTAAATATTAAGCTGCAAAAAGACTATTTAAATATGAATCTTGTATGTTGCTCTCTGTACACACGTACTGAAGAGCGCGGTGATTTCAGCGTCTGCCGTCTCTCGAAATGAGGACATAAATACATGAACAACATCTCCAGAACTGCTCTGAGAGTCACTTCCTGAGCATTTGACCGTTTCATTTGAGTAAAACTAGCGTCATATCCAGGGCCGTCCTTAGGGAGGGTACAACTAGTGCGGTCGCACCGGGCACCGGGCACCGTGCTTGAGGGGGCCCCGCGACGAATGGACCGAGGGGGACCATTGTCTAATGTTTTGTTTTCGACTCTGAAAACAAAACATTAGACAACCAAACAAAATGAGTTTCTGACAAATTTTTTTATTTAATGCTATAAATGTGTCTTTTTAAAAATATGTATTCATTTAAATGAAATCATGTAAAATCATTTGAAATAAACGAATAAAGACTTGTTTCGTCCAAAGTTTTTGAACGCATCTCTTGAATGAATGATTCAGACATCAAATACATTTTAACATAAACTGGTCGCCACTTAATGGCATAAAGTAACAAAATATTTGAAGCATAATATTAGGCTAGTTCCAAAGGTCAATTACTCATTTTGATTGCGGCTGCCGCAACATCAGAGTCTATATCTGGACTATAAAATTTTATCCCAATACTTTTGTTATTATTTCGCTAATGTTTGCAAAACAGAAATGTAGCCTACTGTGTAGACGGTTTCAAACATAAAGCTTACATGATTATACACACACATTTTTTCTACATGAGACATTTGCTCATGTAGTGTGGAGCTCATACTTGAGGAAAAACAAGTCAACTTTACTTAGAGGCACAAACTGAACAAAAATATGCATATATAAATATAATTTGTTACTCTATATCTCTCAATAATATGTCTTGATATTAAAATGCTTAGTTTTATGATCAAAGCTCCATAGTTTCAAAATATAGAATGCAATGCAATGATATTTCTTAAATATTATATACGGATAATCAAGTAAACCTAAGTTGCTTCAGTCCAGGAAGTGTTCATCTTGGAATATCACTAACAATATACAAGTTATTCTTACGTTTATTAAAATCAGTAAAGACAACAAAAAGACGCATGAACCACAACCTGAAGAGTTTTATAATAATAAAAGGCGTTTTACTTGCTATGTAAATGTAGTAGATTGTGTACAACAGGTTTTTAAATAAAATTTTGAATATGTTGATTTAGAGGTCTTAGAAATTTAAATAACAAATATGATACAGCAGGCTTCATAGGGTTACAAGTAAACTGACAAAAGCGGAAGAACATAGATACTGTGTTCTATTCTTAATGAAACGGATGTTGAATTGCCTGTTATATAATTAGAGTTTTTGAATACACTTTTTAAATTTGCTTAAAGAACACTAAATTAATGTATTTAAATGACATGAAGTGTTATATTTTCCTGTAATAATATGATTTATTAGCAGTAGGTGTTTTTAAAAGCCTAAACTAATGTAATGTAAACTAACAATAATCCTTAAAACATTAGATTAAAAGAGAATGAACAAATACGTACTGAATACGGTTCAAGAATCAGCCAGAAAACGTCCAGGTGCGACACACTTTTCAAAGAAACTAATCCTCTGTCCTGACTTTGACCCACAACACAACCAAACAAACATCCTCCTCGGACGGAGCGCTGCTGAGACTGACGAGTGTCCCAGTCTGAGCCGCCGTCACGGGGCCACTTCATCTCAGCTTTCTCTCTGTCTCATGATGAAAGTTACCACGTCCACACGGAGGTGAAGCGGGAATACGGTGGCGGTCCGTGTGTGGACGGGATGGGGGTTTAATCCTTCTCAGTACAGTTATGGGATAAGCGCTGCCGTTCTCTTAAAGTCAGACATCAGTTCATTTTAATGGACAGCTACAGCCACGATGACTAATAGAGAAATAGAAAGCAGATGAGTAAAAATCCTCACTATATAAGTATGTCTGTGTGTATTTCTCGCTATTGTGTAACACCTCAGACGGGTTTTGGTGGCAGGGGCAGAATGGACGCTCACGAGCACAGATGAAAGACAAAAGCAGCTTTTCATTGATTTTACTCTCTTCATTCACCTATCCATCACTCCATTCTACCAATCCCTTCTTCTCTGGATAAGCCGCCACTCCACGTCCTCAGCCGAGCTTGTACCTAAGTATATATATGAGGACGTGGAGTGTTTTCTCGTGTCTTGTCTCGTCTCGTGGGATAAGTGTCTTGTCACACCCCTAATACACTGAACAAAATTACAGATCTAAGACTTTATGTGTAGACGGTTTCAAACATAAAGCTTACATGATGAGCGCTGCTCTCTCTGGATCAGCGGCTACGCGAAAGCAGGTTTAAATATTCCGATGTGATTTCAAAGGTTTAATTGACATAGCGGAATCGTCATTTAAGAATAAGATTGCATGCGTTTGAATCGCGATCGCAATCTTTTAATGATTTCTTGTGGATACAAATGTAGCCTACAAATGTAGTATTTTTGTAGCCTATGTCATATTTGTACCAGACCTCAAACGTAACCCGGGCACAGGCCCCTTTACTCGCCACAACACGGTTTCTGTTACCACACTGCTTCTGTCTTCATTTCGTCTGGCTTGAACAGTCAGCGGTTGGTGGAGCTAGTGTAAATAGCTTTCAGTGATAATAGACACTCTGTAATTAATTAGTTACGCATTTATTCAATTCTGAATGTGGTCAAACCCCGTCACTGACATTCTTGAGCGCTAGCTGACGTGACTGATGTTCATGATACCTATTATTACTCCTCAAAACACACCGTAATTTCAGGCCAGTGATTCATGACTTACACCACACACTCGCATAAAAGGTGTTACATCAACTCTTGTTGACATTCCTCAGAAATCAAATGTCAAAACTGACCCTGAGGTCAAATTTGAACTTTTTTTACTTTCTGCATACTGGTCTTACTGTGAACAATTCATCATTTTGCACAGAAAGAAAATAAAATGTTTGCCTTCATCAACATCAAATCAAAATGTTATGACTTGCTTCACCTTTCTATGACTTATTTTAAGCTGCTGTTATGAAGCCCTCTTATTTTTCAGGCTCTCCCCTCTGTCATAAAGAGAATTTTCACAATCCAATCAATTCCTCAATGGTAAAGTCAAGCCCTGTCCTCATTTTTTTTTCTCACTGACTATCCTCTTTCACTCAAAAGTATGTCATATTACGGGGGGAAAGAAAGAAAGAAAGAAAAAAGTCTGGGTTGCAAATAGCTTTCATGTTGGTTTCCTAAACATTCATAAATTAAGTAAGGCTAAGAATTAACTATACATCTAACATCTAACTATACACACACACAAAATCGATATGCATTAAATCAAGTTAGTAATATTTAACAGAAAAAAGGAAAGTAGCATGTGCGTACAGACCAGCCTGTATCACAGCATTGGTTTGACACCTCACCCTGATTTAATTCATCTGCTGTTGGCACAGCAATTTAATTAATGACATCTATGACATCTATTAATGACAACATGATCTAATGTTTCTGATGAAGACAAGCACTGCAGGTTCATCCATGGCAACAACAGAAACAATGACTAGAGTCATGGCAGCATATTCAGATCTTATACTTCACTACACAGTCAAACCCATGCCAACAAAAACCACCAACATACACAAACACAATTAAAATCAGAGCCAAACTAATCGTTGCATTATTTCATATACAAAACCAAAAAAATTAATTCTGTCATCATTTGAAAAATGAAAGTTCAGTACAGTTCCACTGTAGTCTTAGAACCCGTTGACTTTCATTGTATGGACAAACATGAAAAACATTCATCTAAATATCTGCTTTTGAAGAATAATAAAGTCGTACAGATTTGAAACAACATGAGCAGTAAATGATGACAGAATGTACAAAGCCTGACATAAAAAAAATAAAAAATAAAAAAACGGTTTGGGCGACGAGCATGCAGATGAGCTTCCCTGAGACGGTTTCTGACAGTTTGTGCAGAAATTCTTTGGTTATGCAAACCGATTGTTGCAGCAGCTGTCCGGGTGGCTGGTCTCAGACGATGCTGCTCAAGAAACATTTCTGATTATTGTAAATGTTGAAAACAGTTGTGCTGCATCATTTTTTTTTTTTTTTTCAGGATTCTTTGATGTAGAACGTTCAAAAGAACATAATTTATTTGAAAGATTTTTTTGTAACATTCAAAAATGTTTTTACTGACACTTTTGATCAATTTAATATTTACTTACTAAATAAAAGTATCAATTTTTTGTTTTTTTTAATCTCACTGACCATAAACTTTTGAAAAGTGTACAGTATGTTATATATTTTGTATAATAAAGATAATGAATATAATTTATTAGCACATGATATGATAATTAATTCAAGAACTGTAATTATTATCAATATATCAATACATTATATATTATATCAATACTTTGCAAAAAACAAACAAAGATCATTTAATCACATTATAAGCCTGATCCACTTTACAATAGAGTTTGTCAATAGACTAGGTTGATTTCTATCATGTTTTTATTAAAATTTTAATCTAAAGTTTTTAATATGTAATCAAGTAAAAAGTAGCTACATTTTTGAAAAGAAAACATTCTCGAGACCCTTGTGAGGGTGTGAAATACAGCTCCTGTAATGTCAAGAAAATGTATTCTTAATCTAATTCAAAAGTTGTTAAAACTTTCATGCATTTATATTGAGAACCAAGTGCTTCACATAAATCTTCCAGAATAATAACTAATATTCATACAACTCCACACAATCTCTGAATAAGAGCTAGCATAAACAGGAAAAACAGGAAAGCTTGCATAAACAGGACATTTTGTCCTATTGTTCCCAGAAAGGGACAAACACAGATTAACACACTACAAAAACGGTGTGGAAATGTTAAAGCTCAGGCACTGGTCAACAGGTTCACCCGTGCTGGTTAAGCTCTGCTGGCAAAAGCCATCCTGACCAAAGATCAACATACAATCTGCTGCCAGATGTGTCCTCAAGACACGCTGCATGTGCAGATGCTATGACTGCACATAATAATGTCACATTCACCATATGCACATGCATTCACACAGAAATGATTTGTAAGATAAGATTGTGTGTGGGTGTGTCCTGGTATTCTCCACTTTACGGGGATCAATGTCCCCAAAAGGATAGTAATACCAGTAATTTTTGACCTAATGGGGACATGTTTTTAGTCCCCATGAGGAAACGAGCTTATAAATCATACAGAATTAAGCGTTTTGAAAATCTAAAATAGCAGAAAGTTTTGTGTGAGGGGTAGGTCTAGAGCAGGGCTGTCCAAACTCGGTCCTGGAGGGCCGGTGTCCTGCAGAGTTTAGCTCCAACCCTAATTAAACACACCTGAACCAGCTAATCAAGCTCTTACTAGGCATAGAAACTTTCAGTCAGGTGTGTTGAGGCAAGTTGGAGCTAAACTCTGCAGGACACCGGCCCTCCAGGACCAAGTTTGGACAGCCCTGGTCTAGAGTAAGCGGATAGAAAATACAGTTTGTACAGTATAAAAACCATTATGTCTACAGAATGTCCCCGTAAAACCTGGAAACCCAACATTTATTTATTAAATGTAGTAGTCATGTCAAAGCAGTAACTAAATCAGCATACCATCATCTCAAAAACATTGCAAGAATTAGATGTTTATTTAAAAATAACATATTTTAGAGCTGTAACCGCAATACCGTGATATTTTTTTTATCTAAGGTTATCAAACCGTCAGAATCTCATACCGGCCCATGCCTAATAGGGTACAATAGCTGTACAAT
>NW_015642060.1:265954-271770 GCF_001515625.1 Sinocyclocheilus rhinocerous | reverse complement strand
GGGAGATTCTAAAAGCCTAAACATAAAAAAAAACTATTGAGAATTAGATTATATTAAGACTCTTATGCAAGACTATTAACAAATTAAGGCTAAGGTATAAAACAATTGCACTGTACCAAAACCATTGCTAATAAATCACGTATAAATCAGATACGCTGTCAAATCTGTCTGGCGATAATTAAAGACTGACTTAATTTTTACCTTTTACCTCATTCAGATTGACACTCTGGGCAGGCTGTAGTCACTGCTGAATTAAACTTACTGAAATACTGGCTTACTTGCTGCCCTAGACAAGCCTTAATCCAAAAAAAAATTGCAATCAATCAATTTAACATTTTAATGGCACAATGGTTTTGGTGTTCATGTTTAAGATATGTTAGTGTACTGATATCACTTTGTTTAGCAAACTTACAGAGGCTCAAATCCTAACCTCCTTTTTTTTTTTTAATAAACCCAGCAAAATTGCAATTGAACTTGGCAGAAAATAATAATCACTCATTGTATAGAAAAGCTACGGGAAAAGGCAGCATTTTCATAATAAATCCTTTTCCATACTTTTAGTTTAAAGCAAATGATCTGGAGAAAATTTTAAAGTACAAGAATTACAATAAATGCCACTTTCGGACAATTTTTCCCTACAGTACAGTAATGATGCAACTTAATTATCAAAGAAAATTAATAGAATTAGAATATCTTAATGAAGTGAAGAATTATATCTGAGACAAAATTTGAGACATTATTTAACACAGAATATAAACAGTTATTCAACAATGAAAGTTAAAGAAAACTCCTACAAGCCCATAACACATACTTCTGCCAAACTACATCATCATCACCATCATCATCATCGCTACTGCTGTTATGACAGAACGAACTTCCTGTCAGACGAGTTCAAACACAAAACTAATTGATATGCTTCACAAGATCATATTCTAGGTAACCAAACACCAAGTCATCAGTATCCAGAGTATATTACCTTGATCACAGTGTAGTCCATGACACAGCGAAATCCATTTCCATCTTGCTTTTTAAGAGCAGTAATATGTCGAATTGTTCAAACTTAAGGTGTTTTAAGCAAGTTCCCCATTCTTCAGTGACCTCGTAGAGAACAAAACGTCATCTGCTTGAGCCGAGTCAAATGACAGTCCTCTCTGCTTCTCTGATTCTCCCCCCTCAGGCCGCTGAAGCCAACACTAGACCCAAACAATAGGTGGCTTCCTTCACAATCCCTCCCCTCTGCCTCCTCCCTCACCAACAACATGTTTCAGATTTCATTTTTCAAACATGTTCTCATCTGTAACAGCTCATGTGATAATGAGGATGTACAGTATGAAGTTTGCCTCTTTCATCTTAAAAGAATATTCTGTCTTTAATGGACTCAATGGACAGCTCAATGGACAGCATTGGTGGTGCAATGGTGATTACCACAAAAAAAAAAAAATCCATTGTCCCACCTTTTCTTTATAAAAATAAACATTTCTTTATAATTCGTAAACATTAAAATACTAAATTGTCACAAGATGTAAACTATATGCATGTTAACACGATTTTAGTGTAACTTACTAACCTTTACTGTGTAAAGTTATATCCAACACAAACCATAAAATTACTGTAAATTATTTAAACAGCTTTAGAGCTTGAATATAATAGATTTACAAAACTACAAGCTTCGATTTCTGCTTTTAAATCCTCCAAAAATTCGTCCCACTCACTTTCATTGTGACTCACTGTAACCTTGCTTTTTTCTCTTTTTAAAAAAATGGATGTCAAAACTATTTCTGTTGTAATCAACATTATGCCACAAATCCCAACAACAACAACAGCCTAACCAGCTTAGGTCTTAGCTGGTTTAAGCTGAAAGTAGCTATGACCAGGCTGGAAGACGGAAGAAGGCTAGTTTAAGCACTTTTTTTTTCAGCAGGGATGCTGTCGATTGAGTTTAACTTCCATTGAACCCACAATATTCCTTAACAAATCTGACAAATGATTTCAAATTTTCCCCTGTAAAGAAATCACTTGTTTTATTGGTGTTTGCTAAAGCATTAATACTGCACATTCTTATGGTCACACTTGTTTTGGGTAAACTTTGATTACACAATTAGTGCTGGTTAGTGTTGCCTTATTTATGATGTCGCTTATTGAAAAGAGCAGAGTAACTCCTTAGTAGCGATGCAATGGAAACCTTAGCCGGCCAACTTCAAAAGACCTTAATCAGGTTAGACGCCATATTGAACTTTACACGGATGAAAATGAGACTGTGATGGATAGACTTACTGTTACAATGGCATAAGATATAAACGTTTAAAAGTGCTAGATCACATATAATTTTCAAAACTCAACTTTCAAAGCTGTCTTATGAGTTTTTGTCTAGTGGAAGTCTTTTGCAGAGTTGTTTTGTCAGCTGAACAGTGGGTTTGTCTTTAAACAACAGTACAATCCATTAAACACACTGTACTTCTGTTTCACAGCATCACTTTCATTTCTGTCAAAAAATAAATAAATATGGTGACAATGGTCTATATTGCTGCGGCACTCATAGTGTCTTAAGAAAATGCAAAAAATCTTGTTTGATTTACTATTCCAACCACTAAGACTGCTGCTGAAACCAAATGAATGGGGTTATGTTTCAATAAGCATGTCAATCAATGGAGAAAGTATCCGTCAGCCAGAATGATTTAACAAGGTCTCTGTCAGCATGTTTGTCAGTCTCTTCATTCTTGTCAGTCTTTGAATCTTTGATGTGGTCCAGTCAAGTCAAAACATGCCAAGTATAAGGATCTAATTTTTTTTCTAACTGCGAGTACTCTATATACATCGTTCATATATGTGGAATTCACAATTTTTCTGCACTAATTAATCTTAAGGCTATAACTAGGGCTGTGCAAATAATCAATTGTGATTTTCATGCGCATCTCGTCAGTAAAGCCTGTTCTGTGATTAGTGTGATTACTACACAGAGCCGTAGATCACTGACAAGCTACGCAATATCGCGTTCAAAATCGGCAATGAATGGCCTGTGATTTTGAGCGCGATATTGCGTAGCTTGTCAGTGAACTAAGGCTCTGTGTAGTAAATGCCGCTCCATCTGAAAGCACGTGCTGGAGATTTACTACTAATCACAGAACCGGCTTTACTGACGAGATGCGCATGAAAATCGCATTTGATTATTTGCACAGCCCTAGCTACAACAAATGATTATTTTGATAATCGACTGAGATGTTTGCAAACAGTGAAGCATTGCTTGAATATATTGAACTTCTCTTGTCCTAACTGAAGAAAGAAAAAGAACAGGACATCGACGTTGTTTAGCAGATACACACAACTGTAGTTTAAACGAGTACAAAGACAATTTTATTGTAACTTCTGGAGAGAAATAGCGCAGACTCTGAACAAGGATGAACTTTTCTAGTGAGCATGTATTGAGCACCTGTGTTCGTGCACGCTATAAAATGGAGTATCATTTGAAAGGCTACACGTTGGACTGTATGTATGCCAAAGTCCCTTTAAGGGGTCCTATTATGCTTTTTCACTTTTTTAATTTTAGTCAGTGTGTAGTGTGTATGTTTGGGCATAAAAAAGATCTACAAAGTTACAAATCTCAAAGTCCACTCCAAAGGGAGATATTTCGTTTTTTTAAAAATCCCTTTTCAAGAACTACAACGAATGGCTCGTTTGGACTACAGCGTTGTTTTCCGGGGTTTGTGATGTCTCTGTGATGTTTGTGATGTTTCTGAAACGCTGTTTTTTTTTTTTTACCCCCGTGCCCAATAGGGTTGGGTACCGAAACCCGGTACCAATACGGCACCGGAACCTATGTAACCGGTATGTACTAGAACCGAATCAGAATGCAGATTTCGGTGCCTCATTTCGGTGCCATGCCTGAGCAATCGATTGAAATATTTGTCCTCTGGTTCTCCGAAACGGATGTAAGAAGCATCATCACCGGCACCGCACGTGAAAAATAATTTCCCGACTGAGAAAATGCACGTGAACTCAAGTCGGAAAGCTCTAATAATACAAATCCAACACATCTTTGTAGCAACGCGAGTGTCCATGTTGTTTTCACATTTCGACTTAAAAGCACAACTCGGAAAATGAGAGCATTCGAGGAGCGCATGAATGCAGTAATTACACTTGCTCTGATGGCAGCAGGTAGCCTTCCGTTAACTAAGCTAAACATGCTTAAATTAAAATGTCTACAGCTAAACCTTCCTTGTATTCACATTTCTAAACCTGTTGTCCAACAAAAGAGAACATTATAACCTTTTTACTCCACAATACCAGTCAAATGCTTCCTTTTGTGATGTGATGTGGCTTCTTGTCACAGAATGAGGCAGAAAATATGTTCCATAGGCTACTTTAAAAAGAATACATCGATTAGCAATTGATTATAAATATACTTAATTATTATGAAAATACCAGAGATGGCTTGAATAACACAGATAAACTACATTGTCGCAGTCGAGTGTTTATTGTCTTTGTTTTATCATTCAAAACGTTTATATGTTCGGTTTACTCAGTTACAGCTATAATAGCGATGCCTTTGTCCATATAAGGTATTTCCTGGAGGGTCATGAGTTCCGCTACTTCATTGACTGGATATGTGAATTTTCTGTGAGAGGGCGCCCTCTGGCGTCCAGTATGAATAAAACAGACATCATGTGTTTATAGTGCTAATGGCCAATCCATAACTTTTTGGGGAATTTTTATTTATTTATTTATTTTTAATAAGTATCGGTTCAGGCACCTTTTAGGCACCGGAACCATTTTAAAAGTGTCGATTTGGCACCAGTATCGAAAAAAACCCAAACGATACCCAACCCTAGTGCCCAATGGTCTTTGTTTGGGCTTCCGAAAGCGGATGATGTCAGGAAACTGTGGTTGCAATTAATTTTTAACTCTGTTCCTGAGCATTATAACCCCAGTTTGCTGTTGTGTGCTGCGCATTTTACTGAGGACAGCTTCCACAACATGAGGGAGTACAGTGCCAGTAACGGTTTCGCCAAAAAGCTTTTGTTGAAAGACGGAGCAAGGGGCGGGGCAGTACTGAAACACCGTCTAAGCTGTTTTCCAATCTCAACGCACTGGGACAGCTAACCAATCACAACACATTTCGTAAGACAAGTCATGTCACTCGGTGGCCATCTTTGAAACGCCTCTCGGGCATGCAAGTGCAACCCCTATCTCTTTGAATGGGGAAACATGAAATTCTCCAAAACTGTTCACTAAACTTACGATCAAATTTCATATTTGAAATCACCAAAGAAATCTGACAAGAACAGTGTCATAAATGTTGTTTCTTTTGTTCAAATTAGGGCTGGACAATAATTCAATATCAATATGTATTGCGATAATAATTTTTTTCAATAGCGGTGATATGATTTTTAAACACATTTCCGATATTTCGATATACATTACCAGTGTTTCCCATACATTGATTTATTGTTTGACTTCCTTGAATAAACATGAGCACTGCAAAAAACTTTTGACTGGTATGTTAGCCTATAGTTTGAAGTTAAAGATATTAATAATTAATAAGGTGAGTCCGAGATGTTTATTTGACATTGATTTCACATTTCTTGTTTGTATGAAGCTAAATACAAATAAAATGTGAACATTAATTTATTTGCGCTGTTTTTTAAATTAAATAGTTTTATAGGAAGAGATTTCATAGACTTGGCAAATTAATTTTTCATAAGTTTGTAGGTACAGACATCTGTTGTGTGTGTTCTTGGCAGTTTTTATGAGGCTTTTTTTAAATAGTGTTCATATCGATATCAGAATTATATCGTATCGACCGAAATTAAGAAATATAT
>NW_015642060.1:250447-265879 GCF_001515625.1 Sinocyclocheilus rhinocerous | reverse complement strand
TTGTTGTTGCTCAATTTTTTTGTTTTCTGCAGCAACTCGGAGCACTTTTCATATTCTTTATCCTGGCTGAAGCACAATTGTTTCAGTCTATAAGAATAATAAGCCTACACTACTAGTCAAAGAAATATATCGTGATATAAATTTTGGCCATATCGTCCAGCCCTAGTTCAAATAGCATTATAAAAAGCCTATTTTTTAGGCTAGATCAGCCAATGCGCATGCACAGTCCTAAGCGCATGTCTCAGAACGCTGACTGTTTCTATAGCAACCGGGACTTCTAACGGCAGCTGCAGTGACGTGCTGACTTTACCGATTGGCTCTTTTGCTCAGAAGGCGGGGCTTCGTTCGATAGCGTGGCCATATTGACTGTTGCATTTTTCCCCATTCAAAACTATACGAGTGACACGTCTTGGGTATTCTATAGTCTTTGATGTTGATGAGTCGCGGCCTCTTTAAAAAAGCCAATAAACACAGACACAGATCAGTTCATATCTATACATCGCAACAGTCAGTTTCCGTTAGGAAATTTATTTTTATCAAATAATCATGTTTAATAGAGGAAATCGTAGTGAAAATCTACATTACCCATGATGCTGTGCAGAAATTTCCACCAATCAAAGAGTGGCAGCGAGCAAAGCATGGCAAAACTGATATTTAGCCTCGCCCACTCCCATGAAGCACTGCAAATGACGTAATAAAGTAGTTAAAGCTGCAGTCCGTAAGTTTTGCCTCTTTGTCGCCATCTCTGTTTGAAAACCTGGAATTGCAGCTGAGTGCGGAATTATCTAGCTTGCGTGGGTTGTAAACCTGGAATTGCAGCTGTGTGCGGAATTATCTAGCTTGCGTGGGTTGTGAGTGGGCACGGCTCCAGCGCGGATGAATCTAATGTTCTTAAGAGTATGTGTGGCTGTCAGTCACCGCACCGCATAAAATACAACTTCTTTATGTTTACAGAAGTGACGTAATGACGCAGTGCAATGCTCGAATTTCCCGCGAAAACCTACCCGTACCACTCAAATTAGAAAACATTATTATAAGCTAACCGTTGTGAATCCGGCTAAAGATGACTCAAGATGGCGCCGCGGACGGTGCTTGGCTCTCCAGTGTTTGTACTGTTTTTGTTAGTTTTTCCAGTTTTTTGTTTCTCAAACACGATCAGTTTTACCAGGGATGAACTGCTGAACATTCGGCAGAACACACCACAAAATCTCCTACCGGATTTCAATTATTCGGACGTTTTGCTGAACATTGTAGTTGGCGGAGCTGCGGCGCTGATCAAGCGCTTCACGACGCGCAGACGGGGGAAGTGAGCCGGAGCGCTCGTCAAGCTCAGACTGCGCGGTTTTTGAACGGCGTTGCCTAGCATCCATCTGGCGAATCTCCGCTCTCTACCCAACAAAACGGACAAACTTCTTCTGCTCTCCCGGACAAACAAGGATTTTTCAAACTCTGCTGCTCTGTGTTTCACGGAAACCTGGCTCAATGACGCAATTCCAGACAGCGCGCTTCATCTGCCGGGCTTTCAGCTGTTCAGAGCGGACTGCGACGCAGAATCAACGGGGAAATCGCGCAGCGGCGGGACATGCTTTTACATCAATGAGAGGTGGTGTACAGATGTAACTGTGTTGGAAAAGATGTGCTATCTCGATCTAGAAGTGCTCTTCATTAACTGTAAGCCTTTCTACTCGCCGCGGGAGCTTCTGTCACTAAAACAAATTCCTCGTATGTGTAAACATACCTGGCAATAAAGCTCATTCTGATTCTGATTCTAAAGTAAGGCGATAGTTTTGAACACTGGCTGGTTATGTACTTGCTCAAATATTGATTTCGGATCATTTTTAACCAAAAAAAGTTACGGACTGCAGCTTTAAGTATTTGTATATATACAGCCAACAACTTAAATGAATAGTTTTATATTTCTCCACTGTTTTTCATTCGATTATGTCATTTGCAGTGCTTCATGGGATTGTAGTTCTTTCATTAGGTACACACAGTCTTGCACCTTTGTGTTTTTGTCTGATTTTCATGTACTTTTTTACTTTAAATTAAAGCATAGCTTTGGTTCATGGCTTATACCCCTTTAAAGAAGACATTTTTAAAAACCCCTATAAATGGAAAAAATACTTCCAGAACCACCGCAGTTGAAAAAAGTGGGCGGGCACCAATACACTATCTTGATAATGCAAATTTCCTGTTACCTACAGTCAGGCATTTGAAGTACAAAAACACCTTATTTTTTTTTCAAATGCAGTATAAACAGTGTTCTGCACTAAAGAGTTTCAGACTTGAAGATGAGTAATAGAGGGATATGGTTTCAGTAACAGATGGACACTTTTTGGTGCAGGTGTCACGATGGCAGCAATTAGTGGTTGAGTAATAGCTGCCTGACTCTCCATGGGTAATTCAACTAGTATCATCCTGCCAGACTCTCTTATCATGACCAGGAGCTCACTAGTAACTCAATCAAATTCTCTCAAGAGCTGGACAACCTCCACGACAACTGCCTCGGACAATATCTAAATTTGTACTCCAGCAGACACACGTGACATGACGGATGTCCTCTCCAGCTCTCTCTCTCTCTGTTTGTGCTCAGCTGGCACGCTTTCTGGGACCAGTCTATTCACAGACATTTCATCATCCTGGCACACATAATCACCTTCTAGCTAAATCACACCTAATTAAGTCACACAAATATGGAGTTTAGTGTGTTTTTAAATTAAATTTGGCCCTGTATGTAATGCAATGAAGTTACTGTCATTTCAGTTCATGCTAATAAATTCAAATTTCAATGATTATCAGCATTGGCCGAAAAGTTTTTCTGTTTGGCCGATAAGTGTCGGAAGTAGCACTTTTGTTTTGGCAACACTGAGACTTACCAGATTACAGATGGCACTATTGGTATGGTTAGTGTTTGTTTGGCTTTATATTGTCCATTAGCCGCCCTGCTCTCTAAGATATCGCCATTGGCCATTAAAACATCCATACTGGTCAACCAACATCTATAAGTATTTTATGTTTCAGCCGTCTGATTTGTTATTTTTGTATGTGAAAAAAAAAAAAACCAATCGAAAATTCAATGACTAATTGTAAATGTACCCGCACCTTTAGCCAGCTGAAATGTTGCAACCATAAACAACGCAAAATGTGTTCTCTTTTACAGATCAACAACTATATTTAAATAGCAATAATTAACTAAGAAATATATATTTCTTAAATAGTTCCCCACACTTTTGAGTGATCCCAGTGAGTTATTCACTTCTACCAGTTCAGTGAAACAAACCAAACAAACAGTTTGTTCAAATGAATCCTATCCAGCGCTACTGTCTGCTAGATAATATCTTTAAAGGGCAAATAAACAGCACGAACACATCGCCTCTGGCTCTAGTGTCAAAAACATGCGCCTCTGCTGTCTCAGAAATGCATTTCTTGTCAGCATGTGATGTTATCCTGTCATCCAGTGAGTGTAGTGTTTGGCCTGAAGCGCTAAATCTGTGTGCATGTGCACTGGTGAATTAATAAAGCTATAAACATCAGATTTTATACATGAATAGCTGTTGAGGTGCTTCCGTGACACTGTACCTTGCTGAGCTACAAGCTATTCAGAATTTAAAGTAGGTCAACTACAGTCAAGCCACCTTATAAAGAAGTTAGCTAGACTTAATGCATTGAAGCTATTATTTTAATCAGTGCTGTAATTCTCTGGCCTTCAACCTTGTGTTTCAATTAAGGTGACCACATAAATACATACAACATAAAATACATACATTTAGCAACTAAAAAACAGAATACACTCTATTTTTAAATCAAAAACTGCATTTGGGAACACATCATGACACAACCATCTTTCCATATACTTGCAATAAGAGGCGCTTATCAAAAAATAAAAATAAAAAAGGAAGAAGAAGAAGCTTTAAAGACTCCCTGTGTTTTTTTTCCCTCCGTCAAAATAAAAGTTTGATGGTTTGAAACATTTGGAAATGAAGAAATTAAGACCATAAATATAATAATGTATATTGCTTACTTATTACTTATTACATTACTTATATTTAATGCCATAAATATATGTAATTTTACAGTTGTAATGTTAAAAATAAAATGATCATCAACATAAAAATGATCGAAATGAAATTATTATAAAATAATATTATAATTTTTCTTAATATGAATATTTTCTTAAATGTTTAATTATTATTTTTATATTCTCATTTGTTATTTGACAGTAAAATGTTACAATTGTAATTTCTTATTTTGTTTGTATTTTTGTATTCCTACACTTTGATACAATTACAACCAAAAACATAACAAACAGCAGCATTTAAATTCAACATATTTCTTTCTTTAAAGAAAACTACATTTTAACATACAGTGGGTACGGAAAGTATTCAGACCCCCTTAAATTTTTCACTCTTTGTTATATTGCAGCCATTTGCTAAAATAATTTAAGTTCTGTCAATATGGGGTGCTGTGTGTACATTAATGAGGAAAAAAAATTAACTTAAATGATTTTAGCAAATGGCTGCAATATAACAAAGAGTGAAAAATTTAAGGGGGTCTGAATACTTTCCGTACCCACTGTATATTCACATAGAAAACATTCGCAATAATATTTCATAATATTGCTGTTTTACTGTATTTTCAATCAAATAAATGCACCCTTGTATAACAGATTTCTTTCAAAACTATTAACAAATCTTACCAACCAAGAACAATTAAAATGTAGTGTATAAAAATAAAAACACTTTGGAACTTGAATCTGAATAACCTTTAAAAAAAAAAGTAGTTATTGGAAACACCATCTAGCCTGAAAACAGCTCAACTACTGTCAGAATACTGATAAATATTACTAGTACAGTAGGTAGCATTGTTACTCGCCCACACTGATCTAAAGAAAAAAAGTGTGACATAATGGAGGGAAATGAGAGTGAGTGAATGAGAGCAAGTCAATGACTAAATTAAGAAGCAGTGAGACAGGAGAGGGAAACTCATCAGAGAGCAGGGGAAGTGTGGGAGTCTGATGGCTCTATTCCTGCAGTCTGGCAGCAGAAGGACCTGAAAGGACTAATCGTATTAGTCTGACAGGAGGGATTAGGACACAAAATAGGGGGCCAGACGGGTGGACATGGGGGGAAAAGTCTGTGAAGAAAAGAAACAAGGCACAATGGGTAGAATATGAAACAAGAAACGTTGCAGTGATGGACAGTAACATCACTGCAACAAATACTACACAAAATGCTTAAGAGCTTGTTGAGCAGAATCTGAAGACTGCACATAGATTAAAGCAGCACATAGACAGATTAAAGCCATGTTGTTGCAGATGTAGATGTGCTTGTTTCTGTTCTCTGGATTAGTTTGTAGTATGTGAAGAAGAGTGAAGAATGGGCAACAGATTTTCGCATGTATGACTCTGGTCAGAACCACAGGCGTGAGATTGAAGAGCGCAGTAACAAGATTTATGGCTACTTTCTGCTCTGTTCATTTAGACACTAGGGGTGTAATGGTACACATATGTCACGGTTCGGTACGTACCTCGATTCGGGGGGTCACGGTTCGATACGATTTCGGTACAACAGGGAAAAAACAAATCTACTATGTCGGTTTCTTTTCATTTATTTTGAACAGACAGTAGTACAAATTACTATTTTTTTCCACCTAGATGTGAAAATACTAAATATTATTACATTATGTTATATATATCAAATCTGCAGTACATATATACATACAAGGAATAAATTCTTGAAATATATTTGATTTAGTTTACAGATAAAAAAGAGAAAAAACAGTGTGACAGGTAAACGTGGCCTATATACGCTGAGTTTCAGTTCATTTTTGTGACAGGCTTAATTTGTTCACAGAAAGGAAACTCAAATGGCAGAAAGCGACATCCTATTTGTTTTCTTTATTTTACAAAAGCACAATGTTTTGTTTTCATTGAAAAAAACAGTGCGACACGTAACGTAGCCTATATACGCTGAGTTTCAGTTCCTTTTTGTGACACGCTTAATTTGTTCACAGAAAGGAAACTCAAATGGCAGAAAGCGACATCCTATTTGTATTCTTTATTTTACAAAAGCACAATGTTTTGTTTTCATTGTGAGTGTACACCAATAAAAGTAGACCTTTATACAGTGATGCATTATTAATAAGACAATAAGTGTTTAAAGTTGATTTTGCTGGTATAAGGAAACAGTTGAAGTGATCGCGCCGGCGTGCGCGCACACACACACACACACACAAATAAAACATATCAGTTCCAGCATTGCTAACTTGACAGCGCAGTTGGTACTTTATCAAAATAAAATACAGTGAACCAAACATCAGCGCGCCCGCCTCTGTGTCACCGTTGGAACGAGACTGAAGTACAAAGCCTATGACTTACATAATAAATAATAGTTTAGCGTTTGGTTACATCGCAAATATGGAAATATTATGGAATATCTGGATTAGTGGCGAATGAGAGAGGTAGGACACACGAGCACAAAGATCCATTTCACAAACAGTTGAGTGCACAAGCCTTTAAAGTTTACTCCTTTGTCAGTGAGAGACGCGTTCAGAATCAGCACATGGTCACTGTCTAGTGGGCTTTGTTTTCAAGTGCGCAACTCATGGCATTCGCTGTTCTTCTGCTGGTGGCCGGTTATCAAACAGCGTTGCATTGCTGTGGGCGCCCCCTTCTGGATTGGGGGTGAATTGCCTGTATTCGTTGTAAGGCCTCATGCACCGAACAGAGATGACCGTACCGTGACGGTTCGGTACGAATACAAGTATCGTTCCACCCCTATTAGACACACACATGGGAATAAAACAGACCAATGGTGCCAAAAGCTAGTGCCGTCCCACTAATTTAAGGTGAGAACAGATCTCATGCACTTGTTCATTTATAGCAGTATGAGGTCCTGATACATCCCCTAAAAAGAAGAATGTGTGTGTGTGTGTGTGTGTGTTTATATAGTAGTCCAATATTTATTTACTATGGCATCCTAATACTTGAAAATGTAGGGCAATTTTGTATGAGTTGAGTTAAAAGAAATTAGGCTATTATTAACATATTAATGACATTCCAGCACGGTTTCATCTCAAAAAGAAATCTGAATTTCAACCCCCAAATTACTGACTTCACTGTAGTTCAGCATTGATGCACAACCAAATTACATCTGAAATTATATATTCATTAAGCTAACTTGCAATTTAATTTTTTTTGTGCTTCAGAATGATACAATCCCCAAAAGATAATATCATTAAGATACACATGCTATCAAGTTTGCATGCGATACCGATACCAGTATCGGTATCGGTGCATCCCTAGTTTTTATACATGCAAACCTTCAGTAAATCAGGGCCTAAATGAGGACATACCATAGACTTCATGCTATATTATGTAAATATAAAGAAGTCAGACTAATGCTACTCCAAATCAGTGTTATTTTAGTATTATTTATATACACTGTTAGCATTTATTCATTTTTTTAATTTTTTTTCATTATAATTTTAGTTTATAACTTTGTCATTTTTATTCATTTTTTTATATTTCTTTTTTTGTTTTAATTTGTTTTTATTTCAGTTTTAGTAATTTAAGTACTTAAACTTATTTTAGTTAGTTATCAAGGTAACATAACTCATGCACATTTATCAAGTCTATATTTTAAATCCATTTTATTTCAGATTTATTTCAATTGCTGAAAATTATTTTTTTTATAGTTTTTTTATATTATTTACTTTATTCATTAACCATTTTTAACATTATTAAATTTGATCATATTTTTCAAAATTCTTGCAACAATTTTCCCTCCAACACATAGCTATGTATAAAAAACACACACACACACACACACACACACCTTTGAACTCACTGGAATGCCTCATGTCCTTTAGCATTTGTTCCAGGTCATTGTCTGGCTTCTTCACACACCGGCTGCCAGTTGAAGGTAAGTGTTTGTGAGGCGTGTGTGTGCGCACTCTAAAAAATAATAGGTTATTTTTTTAACCGAAATGCTGGGTTCAGCCTGTTGTGTCATTTTATTGGGTTGTTTTTAATATTTTTACCCAGGTGCTGGGTTATTATTTTTTTTAACCCAAATGTTGGGTTCAGCTTGTTGGGTCATTTTATTGGGTTATTTTTTTTTACTATTTTTTACCCAGGTGCTGGGTAGTTTTTCTGTAACTAAGTTGCTGGGTCATTTTTAACACCGAGTAATTTTTTTCTACCCTACCGCTTTGTTGAGCTTGTCTCCGATTAAACAACCCAGCTGCTGAGTTACATGTTTTCTGTCCAATATTTACCCAGTGCTGGGGTGTTTTTTAAAATTTTAACCCAGCATTTTTTTATAGTGTGCGTTTAAACAAGTGGTCAAAATATGACCCTAAACTGTGAGGACATACATATGTGCTTTCAGTCAAACATATATTTTAACCCTTATGTGCCCTTATACAACAGTGGTCTTATACTGCATACTGACACCTATTAGTGTGGATGTAGTGTCGCACAAAAGTAAAACCTCTCAGAACTTATGCCATCATTTTTTTTTACAGTGGTGCATAAAAGCTAAACAGATTAAATTATTGCAGTAGCTGATGAAGAAATTGGCAAGTGATTCTGAAAAAGAGAGACTTCTAAGACAGCTAAACTACAGCAGTCACATGGTCCATTTGTGATGTTTAAAAAAAAATGCCCACAAAAAGAAGGATCAACAGCTGGCATGTATTAACGTCACAAACTGCCCTTTGGATTCTTATTCCTGACATCTAAAGTTAATCTGATGGAAACAATCTACAGCTCTGAACAGCCTCTGAAATAAATATGAATATTTCCAAATCTACTGTGTGTAAGTGGTCATGATTTCAGAAGTAATGTGTCTGCTGATTGATGGGATTTTTCAATGGCGAATACACAAGGCCAAAAGTTAACAATTAAGTCAAGTGCTTATGTATATTATATGCACTCTAAAAAATGCTGGGTTAAATACGGTTGGGTTACTACCCAGAAGGTTGGGTTAAACATTTAACCCAACCACTGGGTCAAAACAACCCAATTCCTGGGTTTGTCCATATTTCACCCAGCACTGGATTGTATTTAACCCAGCATTTTTATGAGTGAATACATAGAGCTAAAAAAAAATAGGCCTAATGGTTGCAAAACAGACTCGAATGTGTTAAAATTCAGAATTAGTATTTTAGAATTGTTTTTTGATAAAAGTATGTTGTGTATTATTCATTCACAAGTCTGTCTGTGAAATTCTGGAACTGACACAAGAGAAAGTGAAACAGCATCTGTTAAACATCCAAGCAGGCACGTTTACCAGCTGATGCCAAGTGATCTGGATTGTTTACATGTGGATAATGTTGGAGTCATAAACTCGTTCCCAGAACAATCAAGAACCCTGCAATATTATAGTGAGATCAGCATTAGAGAGCAGAGAACACAAGTACGCACTGCAGCTACACTAAAGCTCCTCATTCTTCAGCTGATGCTTGTCTAATGGTGTAACAGTGAAGTGTGCTCAGTGTAAACACTGCGCAGCTCTCATTACCAGCTCTGGAAATATTATTAGACGTCTCACGTTACACACAAGAATCCCAGGTCTTACTCCACACACACACACACACACACACACGTGTATCTGGTCCTCACAGACGTTTATCGTCGTTTATCAGCACCATATTCCCTCCTTTCCTTTTCCCGCAACTTAATTTCAAAACAAACGCAAAACTAAAACAATTATCCAAGATGTTATGTCTGAGGACGTTAAGTTTCCGTCTGCACATTCCCAGGCCTGGGACGAATGTCCTTCAAAAGTAAGTAAAGGGTCGGATCCTGTAGTACATATATCGAATGTGTTGCTTTGAATCTGTCTCGCATCATTTTCATTTCAAGTGACAAAAAGACAGTAAAAAGGGAGGACAAGGAAGTTTTGATAGCCTTCGTTCTGGGTCTTTCCTCAAGTTTTAGCGCCGCAGTCTTACCTCCATCCATGCATGCGGAAGCCAGGACACTGTTCTCCACAGCGCATACACGGCTGCCCCCGGTCTGGATCCTCATCCGCGTCTATCTGCAGGACACAATTACACACACTGTCAATACTAGCTCATAATTTACATCTCATTTACAGCCAGTTATATTAAAGAGAACTTCTGAATAAATTGGTAATGAATGAGATCTGATCTGAATGCGTTTACGCAACACTGTTTTCAACTAAAAAAATCATTTTTGGTCCAAGCGGCCCACCACTACGATCAGAATTGGTCCAGTTGGACACCACCAGTATATATACATTGTCATTCAAAATACACACACACACATTAACACACATATGTGTGTTTGTGTGTGTATACTCTCTCAGTTTGAGTGGAGCAGTGTACTCACTTGCTCGACTTACTCTTAATAGTCAGTGAAAGTTATGACTATAGGTCGTAGGCTATAAGTATAGGCTACAACTACAAAAACGTACATTATTTTTCATGGCAAATTATGATTGCCAATTTTTTTACAAGCATATTGGCCGATACTGATACAGATTGCTTATTTTTCTTGAACAGATAACCATTAGAGGCAACCACTGTTTTTAAATCACATTCTAAAAAACGATGCTTCATACATGAGCATTTTTTTTCATTTAAATTAAATTGCATAATTTCAAGATTTAAGGGAAACACAATGGTCTCACTTTAGCTTTGTGAAATTATGCTAAAACTGCATTCACTCTTTGACGGCAGGTGGCGCTTATGGAACAGCCGCAATATTGTGTTTCCATGGCTACCGCTGTAAACTATCCACCTTATTTTTCATTATCTTATCTCATTATCTTATCATTTTCTGTGAATGTGCAAGATTTTCGGTTCATTAGCCGCTGTAGGGAAATAACAAGAAGAAGACCAAAGTGCAGTAAAAGGTCAAATTGTTTGCTCTACAAACCAGTGTGTTCATAATAAAGATCATACATGAAAATAATAAGGTTTGAGACACCAGTTTGCATTATCAAGCAGCAAAACAAGCTGTTTTGTACAGCAAAAAATAGCTGGAAATGACACCGGAAGCCAGTCCCACAAAATGTGCAAATGGCTGCGCCCGTTCTTACCTTGAAAAAAAGGTGGATAAATACTACTTTAATATGCAATAAATGGAGGTAAAATTAAAAGAAAATGCTATCTGAAATTTTCTGAAAACAATCAGTTCCCTTCAGAGATACATTCATATGAACCTCCACCCTCAATTGACCCTTCGCAAAAAGCTTGATTGACAGGTGCTATGACCAATCATAACGCAGAATCTGCCATCTTGTCCGAAAAACAAATCAGACAGGAGAGTAGAATATCTTTGGTGGACTTAAACTTGAAAAATAGTGTGTATTGACATCTTTCCGTGATTGAAACAAAATACGTTCTGATGTTCATTCATGTTTATTTCGTGCTTTAAGTAAATATAAAAAGACGATCAGTTCATGTGCCGCTTGAACTGAGGCAATCCAGCGATCTGTCACGACACATTAAAGAGCCACAAAACGCCATTTATTGTTTGAATTTAAAAAAAAAAAAAGACAAAATCTTGTCTTGTCTTGTCTGTCTGTCTGTCGGTGTGTTGTCAGTGTCCTCTTTGCTCCGCGATGTTGTTGTGACTGTGTCAGAACATGATGTGTAGTGAGAGAGCGGCATTGTTTGTCGGACATAGCAACAGTAACTAAGGAGGGCGGGTTTTTGCGAAGCGTCAATTCAACATTTTGAAATTTCTTTGAATATTTCGAGCATCAAGAACAGTGACCTTAATCTGTCTGGTCCAGTATACAGAAAAAATTACCCAAAATGTTTCTCATCAGATCTACACGAATCTCATATGAGACCTATTTTGATATTTTGATCTCAAAAAAGGTGAATTTTGAACAAAAGGTGAGGGGATTGCATCTATAAGTGTTTCCTTACAAAGTGGTATCGCCAACTTCTGTCTTTTCATGAATAATACAGCATTTATTGTTTTACAGAGATTAACTTCAATGAACTTAATGAATTAAATATGTTGTTTAGGTATGCAGGTGTGTAGTATAAATGCATTCCTGGACTCGCTACATCCACCCAGCTGACACTGTCCTTTGACCTGTATGCTCTGACCTGTAACGTACTAACAATCTGGAAAATAATTCACTCAGGCGTGCGTTGTAAAAGGGATAGTTCACCCCAAAATGAACATTCTGTCATCATTTACTTGTTCATCTTGTTCGACACCTGTATGACTTTCTGTTTAATCTGTAAAACACAAAAGAAGATATTTTGAAGAATGTAACCAAAAATTTTTTTTGGCTTAAAATGTATTTATTTATTCATTTTTATCTGACAACTTCCCAGCTCCCGTGGCATTAAGGGATTGTAAAGTGTCAACTAGCTGTGCACTTGAGAATCTTAGCAAATGAAGTGTGTCATTCATATATTTTAGTAAAAATAAATTAGAATTGCATTCAGTATTTTTTGTAATTTTACTATTTAGTTATTTTGTTGTTGTCGCAGATAAGTTGCTCTAAGTTGTTTTGGTGTCTGGTGGCGCATATAATATCCTAAATAAGATTTTTCTGTTTTTCTAGGTCTGCGACACGAATTTCTCCAACAAAACACACAGCACCAAAATGTTGAAGAGCAACTCTGCGTTACGTACAAATCGAGATATTTCTACTGTACAGCTCCATGTCAGGCTTAGTTTAGCCTCAAGGTCTTCTGCTTGTTTGTGGGAACAAATAAAGCAATAAAACGGAGAACTTGTTCTTCAAAACCTGCAAGTGACGTAGTTAGGGTGTTTGAAATCTTTGACATGCCTATATACGGCAACACAACAGCCATAAAACTACAACACCTGGTTTGCTCTCTCACACATATACTGAGGGGGAACCCGGGAGAAAGTGTGTGAAAGTGTGAGAACCATTTTGAAAACAAGACAAAGAAAAAAATGAGTCTGGTTTTTGTTTTTCAGCTAGGCTACATAAAGAAGGAAATTATACTTGTAAAGATGGCATGTATTAAAATGTTGGATTTTATATTTATATTATAGTTTATAGTGTATATCATACCATCACAGGACCATAATACAATTTGCGGAGTACTCAAAAATAGACATTTTCTTTCAGGAGAAAATATGGGTTTGCACAAAAATAGACAATGCACTTTATTTGACAAAAAACAAGCTTTTTAACATTTTTTAAGAACAACATGACAATGTAACGCAACAATACACTTTTGTTAAACAAACATAATTTGAATTTCTTTATGCAGACAAGAAGCACTATTAAGCTTTGCGTACTATGACAGAACATCAGTACAAAGCCCAGTCAGGATGAGTGAGTGTGAGAGAGACACTGCGCCAGGAACGAGAGATCTATGGAAACACGCGTGCTAAAACAAACACTGCCTGTAAGATCAGTGAACTCTAACACTTCAGTGAACCAAGACCAGAGCACTGCTATTCACTACTGAGAGAGAGAGAGAGAGGGGACGGGATCTTTGAGTGTTTTTTCTTCACTGAATAGTTAATTGCATTACCCTGTTTAAAGGAATGAATTGGAAAGAAGGGGGAGGTATGAGAAAAAAAAATCTCACAAATGTTTTTCCTGTGTCGCCTTGTACAGACACAACTGTAGATAGTCTGAGAGAGTTCTGTGAGAAACAAAACTGCCATTTTTACAGGCATCAAACTGGTGTGGTTATAAAGAAGAAAACCTGCCATACAGGTCGAAAGCTGCTAATGTTCATGGATTTGATTTAATGTACTATTGTGCATTTAAAAACAAAACTGAAGGCTGCATCCTATAGCAGTTTATATGATAATGATGAACGTATACAAGTGGGGTTGAAAGAGACAAGAATGTATTTGTTTTGTTTGTTCGGTTGTTTTTGTGTTTTATTTATAACATTTATTTTGTTAAACACATTTGTCAATAACATTTACTGTATCCCAGTTTAGAATATTTTATCTAAAGCGAGATTCAGCTATATAAGGCTTTACAAAATGCATAGTTTAAAAGTTCTCAAATACCCAAAGTAATGTAAATGAGGAAAGTAACAAATGTACTCAAAGTAACATAAGCAAGGAAAGTAATAAATTATTTGAAAAACGAATTTGTTTTATTTCGTCTAATCGGGGCTACACAGACTTCCTCAAAAGTCCTTAAACAAAACACAAAGTTTGTAGGTTTTCAAGTACATAAAGTGACACAGGTAAGGTAAGCAACAAAAGTAGCAGTAGTAATGTAAGCAAGTAATGTAAGAACAAAAGTGCCACAAGTAACACAAGGAAGTGAAAGTAATATAAAGGAAAGTAAAGCAAGTAACGATAGTGTCAAAAATAATGCAACACTATTAACACAAGTAACCACAATTACGATATTATCGCAGACGATATATATCGCACACCCCTAACCTGAGTATGTAAAGTAAGGAAAGTAACGAAAGTATTATAGTAATTTAAGTAATAAAAGTGCTAAAACTAACGCAAGCAAGCTAAGTATATAAAGGAAAGTAAAGCAAGTAACAACAGTGTTAAAAATAATGCAAGTAACAATAGTAACGCTATTATGTAAAATAAGTAATGTAATGAAAGTATTATAAATAAAGTAATAAAAATGCTAAAACTGACACATGTAAGTAAAGTAAAGTAAGAAACAACAGTGTTAAAAATAAGACAAGTAACAAGTAATTCAAGAATGTAAAGTAAAGTAGTATAAGGAAGTATGTAAAGTAAGGAAAGTAACAAAAGTAATATATGGAAATTAAAGCAATAAAAGTAACAAGTGACGCAAACAAGTAAAGAAAGGAAAGTAATGCAAATAATAAAAGTGCTGAAAGAAATGCATGTAAAGTAAGTAAAGTTACAAAAAATAATATAAGTAGCAAAAGTACAAAAATGAAAATACCTATGAAAGGAAAGCAGTGAAAGTGAGACAGGTAATGTAAGTAATAGAGCCGGACCGATATATCGTTTGCCGATATTATCGGCCGATATGAGACTGTTGCCGATATATCGGTATCGGCGAATATGCCGCCGATATGAATTTTTTTTTACAGAGCATATAACGCAGATAAAATGCTTGAAAAGGTGTAATTACTTAGTTTCTCCAGCAGAGCGCGCTCCATTGTTTGCTACTGGTGACCTGGATGAAATGCTTTAAAGCTTAAGTCTATGGAAAACCACTGAAACTTTGAACGACCATATCTCCGTAACGGCGCAGTGGATCCGCACCAAATTCGGGGGATCCCTTCAGCTCAAGGAACCCTCTCGAACGCGAGAGGCCCTCTTTCGAATGAGACCACCGCGTCGATAGCCCCCGGGGTTCGGGAGTTACGGGCGGTTAAATTCGCGGTCCGGCGTCGACCGATCAAGCGATTCCGGGGGGCTACCGACACGCGGAGGGTGGCGTTCGAGAGGGCTCCTCAAGCTGAAGGGATCCCCCGAATTTGGTGGAGATC
>NW_015642060.1:248029-250437 GCF_001515625.1 Sinocyclocheilus rhinocerous | reverse complement strand
CGCGTTCGTGAGATAGTGACACCAGTCAACACTTTCACTTCAGTAAGGAGGTCTCTTGTTCAGGCAGCAGCATTTAAGCGTCATCTTATTCGACCGTAAGTGCCCTGCGAAGTGAATTCACATGATTACTATAATATACACAAAGAATATCGGCCGATATATCGGTATCTGCTTTTTTTTTACTCCCAAATATCGGTATCGGCCCCAAAAAAACCATATCGTTCGCGCTCTAGTAAGTAAAGTAGGCCTAAATGACAAAAAAGGTCCAGAAAGTAATGTAAATAAAAATGCAAGTAAAGGATGTACAGAATGTAAAAAATTTAAAGAGTAAAGCAAGTAAGGAAGGCAACAAAAAGTACAAAAACTACTTTCATTTTACTTGATAAGCAGTGGTCATATTAGCAGAGTTATCTCTCATCGGTTATTGTGCAGATTACTGTGTGGATATGTCTGCATAGTAAAGATAGTGTGAAAGAGCATAAACAAATGAATTTATGACTCGAAGGTTTTATGTAGAAAACTGGTGTCCGAGCCACCTTTGTGTCCCGTCTGTGACGGTGAGACAGGATGCCCTCGGGTGTCTTCCTGTCCACACCCTCAGGGGAAATCTCCTCTCGATTGTGACCATGACAACAGTTATGAGAGGTCAGAAGCTCAAAAACACTTTTTAAAAGTTTTATGAGGCCCACCATCATTGTTTACTCGTGCTGAGTTACAGTAGCACAGTAGGACTTTCTGGATAATAGTTAGTATGGCACATACAAAATCTGAATGTCAAAGGGTCACCTGTCTGTTCTCATATGTCAAGACACTGGCCTGTGACTCCTGGTCAAAATTAAAAGGACAATATCAAATGATCTCCATTCATTTCATTTTTATACTCATGACTACAAGATTAAGACCATCTGGTAAACATCTGAATCAACACATTACATAGAGTCGCTTCAGGAAACAAAGAGTTTCTAATCCATTCAAAATAATCTAATCCAATTCACATCTTTAGTGAATATAACCATGTCCTGATGTTTAAATTGTGTTTACTTTTTGTCCACTTGCATCCCTGGCTTCCCTTTCCAGATATTTGAGGAACATTTCCTCAATAGAAAGCACTTCCTTCAGGAAGGAAAATACATACAAGGCGAAACATAGTATGAAGCATGCAGATGTACTGTGCATTTCAGGACTAAAAGTATAAATGAAAACTTTTTGAATGAAAAAAAAAGCTATTTATGTTGATTTTTTTTTTTTTAATGGTCATATTCCTTTCGGTTTGTACTTTAACTAAAAGTAATTATTTTGCATTAAACCTTATTTTTTTATTTTAGATATAAACTATGCATATAATTTCTTTTTTTCTTTTGTTTTGTAAAATGAATTCAGTGTAACAAATCGACATTATAATAATCTTTAATACTCATTTATATATTTAATATGAAATGCTATCAATAAACGATGGCGTCATCCGTACAGGTAAGGGTGACGTAGGCACACATAAGCCACGCCTCCTCAATACAATAGTTATCAAGACCACGAAAAATGCCCCATTAATGGTTAGGAGTAAATAATGATTGCCAAGTATACGTGTTGCACCCAAAACGCACTACTGATACGAGTAAAATTAAATATAGGAGTGTACGTTTTAATATGTCTCTTCCGTGCCTTTAACTTGAGATGAAAACAGTCTCCTCAGGTAAAATAAGTGCGAGACACAAAAGTAACTTTCGATCATCAACACAACATGATAGGTTTAAAATGGCCTTTAAAACTTCAAACCATGCTGTGTTCGTTCAAAGAACCGAGGACAGACTTTAGTAAAGGATCAAATGCCTTCAGATTGTGATAAAAGCGGGATGCCACGACATGAGAGCAACTTACCGAGCGACTGGAGCGTCGCTTCTTCGCGCCGCGCGTGAACATGTCTGCGGCGGTGGAGTGTCGGGACTCACGCGAATACTCTCATGTGTCCGCTGAAGTTCACTTCAGTCCAACCTAACCTCTTCTCGCTCGGCTCCGCGGTCTGGTTTCTGGCCTGTAGACCTCCGTGCTGGAAACAGCTCCGCGAGAAGTTGCCCGTAAGAGCGCCTAACCAGACGGGCTACACCTACAGGACAAGTGTTTAAGTGTAGAGGAGCAGGACCACCCCCTGTTCACCACTACTGCACCTTATGCTCTCATCACAAATAAATAAATACATACATAAATAAACCGATACAATCTGTTTGTGAACAAAATCACCCTTAAAAATATTTATGTGTACAATTGTGTATTGTGTAGGCCTATGTAGCAATTACTTTTTGTTATTCAGTTGTATTCATCTATCTATCTATCTATCTATCTATCATCTATCTATCTATCATCTATCTGTCTGTCTGTCTGTCTGTCTATCTATCTATCTATCTATCTATCTC
>NW_015642060.1:230044-244857 GCF_001515625.1 Sinocyclocheilus rhinocerous | reverse complement strand
AATTAATTAATTGATTAATTTCTGAACGGTACGTAGCGTATATTTTTAAGAAACATATTTAAGGTAATATTGCCTATTTATTTATTTACTTTCATTAATTCATTCCATTTAATTCCAAAACTGCTAATCCATAAATGCATTTTCATAAAAGCAAAGTCTTAACCTGTTGAAAAATGCAAAAGGTTTCATTGTCACTCTGAATGAATGTAGATGCTACCATCTAGTGACAAATATTCATGTCACCTGGACTCGTCTCCATCTATCATTGGATATAGTGAAATCCTTGCTTTATTTCTTTGAGTTAAAAAATGTAATTCAGCAAATATTTTTAATATTAAGTAAATCTGTATAAAAACAAATGCATTTGTATATAACACATCATATTGGCAGTCGAAATCATTCGTATCATTCCAGCAGGTGAGTATCCTTCACACACACACACACACACACACACACACACACACGTGAAAAAGTTGGACACGTTATAACAGCCTTTTATTAAATGTTATCGAAATACCAGCAACACCAATTAGAGACATAAATCCTACAGAATTACATCTTGCGCTGTACTTCTAAAACAAAAAAACATTCAAGTGTTTTTTTTTTTTTTAAGTGTCTGTTTTAAAAGAGCCGAGCATCATGAGTTAATCAGTTTTACAGAAGTGATGGCATTTCTCACAAATAAATGCTTTCAGGAAATCACTGGGGTAGAGGTGAGGTCGCAAAAACAATACAGACATGAGAGGAAAAACAGGCAGACTGTCTTCAACTAATTGGAATATATAATTTATAAATGGTTAAAACAAATTATACATGTTATAAATGGTCTCCAAGCAGGACAAAAAAAACAACAACAACAACACTTGTCTAAACAAAATAGGCCAAATTATTGTGTCCTCCTAAAACTGCAGATGTATGAATCTCTACACTCTAAAAAATAAAGGTGCTTAAAAGGTTCTTCAAACGATGCCATAGAAGAACCATTCCGTCAAAGGTTCTTCAAAGAACCATCTCTTTCTTACCTTTTTATAATCTGAAGAACCTGCTCTCGCCACAAAGAAGCTTTTGTGAAACAGAAAGGTTCTTCAGATGTTAAAGGCTCTTTATGGAACCATTTAGACAAAAAGGTTCTTCTATGGCATCGTGGGGCACCTTTATTTTTAAGAGTGTATCTTGGACAAGCTTCTGACGTTTGAATAACTGGAGGAACTGCGGGCCAAATACTACTGAATGATCTATTTTAAGGCAATACAACTGATTAAACAGATATTTATTCATAATATTTCCCTGGGAAATCTTGAATGAGCAAATGTTGTGTTCTGTTTTAGTATTTCTCACGGGTTGAACGGAACAGAGGCTGTAAATGAAGATATGTCTAATATATGTGATCAGTTTATTATTAGAATAAAAAAAAAATACTTATGGCATCAAGATAATGATCAATCCTTGAGGTAACAGGTTTAATGGCAATATGTAAGAAAATATGAGAGAAAATGAACATGTACCAACAAATGGACTGCGAGAACTTTTTATAATACAAATGTGTGCCACCATGGAAGATATTATGACTGAGATTCATTCCTTTTCAGCTTAAAGAGAGAGAGAATCCCTTTAAATTTACTGAAAACTGACTTTTCTTGACTGCACCCGAGTTGAATATATCCGACTCAAATCCTGTTTGATTAACCTTAGTTTAAAGCAGCACTATGTAACTTTTGGCGCTCTAGCGGTTAATAAACAGAACTGCACACATCCCGCGGAAGAACATTCCAACCGGAGCTACTTCTCTAAGTTTATGTCTATGGCGATTCACGCAGGTATGTGTTACTCCGCAGCGGCGACGACCCGACCAGGCTACAATAGTCCAAATGTAAGTACTTATTATAAGTGTACCGTAGTGATTCGGAATAAGACAAAAACGCGGTTTGGAAGATGAATTCATGATGTACTCGCTCATTATATACATTTAGCAAATTTTGAACACAGAAAAAGTTACATAGTGCTGCTTTAAGCACAAAACACAAGAACAATCAATAGTTATTAGAATTTAGCTACAGTTATAAATTTCACCATAAAAAACTTAAGCAACCTTAATGTTTCATCATAAAAAAACAGCACCAGACTGAATTAAATCAAGTTTTCCAACACAACTTCCTTATAATAACGTGGTCAAAACTAGTCTTTCTCTAGTAAAGAATGGGAAGACAGATTGACTTTGAAACGCTTCTGAACACTGTATTCATGTTGTCAGATTTATCTGATGTTACTAAATGTTGTGATAGTGCTTTTGTAACTGACCAAGCCAACAAAACATTTGTGGTAATGACAGCCGCCTGACCAAGATGCCGGAATGAATCTTTGAATCCCGACAGCTTTCTGTTCCTTCATTTTCCATCCCTTTTGTACATAAACCTCTTTTGTTGTGTAATGTTTCGTCCCTTTTGCATTCCTCTGGTCTGCATCTCTCACGGTAACTCTCAGGAATTCACTCCTTTTGCCATTTTTAGACTTGTTTTCCATGTTTTGGTTGCTGTTAATGGTGTAGTGAGGAAAGTAGTTTCAAACTGTGTCATCTGTTAAAAAACAAAGAGAGAAAACAAAAAAAAGGGAGACACAAAATGAATAACCGGGGAACAGTTAGTCAGGTTAAGTTGTTATAGTTACACAGCATTAAGAGCGGACACGTGAAGCGGCATAGCTTTCGCTGAGATACCAGTGTTGCCACAGAATATCTGTTTGGCTCAAATGCCAAATGTCAGTCGTAAACATCCGGCAGACGGCCTTCAGCGACCTGTTCAAAGAGAGTTACAACACGTGTCACCTCCAGTTCAAATCAAACCCCTGTCTCCGCCGTCAAACAACTGGCATACATGTTGCAGGATATTAGTGCAGTATCCTGTATTTATTCATATTATTATTCCTAATACTGTATATACAATCCTTGAATATTTTCAGACTTAACCTAACTATCTTCATACTTTCGTTTTTATTCTATAATATGTGTCTGGTTGTTGTATTTATATATGTGCACTGGAAAGCTCCATAGCCACGGAAAATGGCTCATGTGTGCAAGCACACTTGGCAAAAAAAGCTCAAAGGGATAGTTTAACCCAACAAATGAAAATTTTGTCTTGTTTTACTCATAATCATATGGTTCCAAACCCATAAGACTGTTGTTCATCTTTGAAACAAAGATCATCATTTCTGTAACAAAACCTGAGAGATTTCAACCAAAGAGATTTCAAATGCATAAGCATTTGTCGATCTTTATTTGTGAGTAAAAGCCTAAATGAAATCTGTTCGTTAGTTAAAGTGATCATGTCTCAGGGTTTTGGTGTAATGGACTTTCAGTGGAGGGATAGAAATCTCTCAGGTTTAACCCTCTGGGCCTCTTCGGTCATTTTTGATCGAAAAAATGTATATTCCGAAATTTTAAAAATTGTGGCTGCATTGGAATGAGGTAACACTTGGTGACTTTTGTCACATTAGCTATGTGAACACCACACACACACACACACACACACACACAGAAATGAACTGGTAAGACTGCAACAGAGCAAATTTTTTAGATTATGTGAAATAAAATGAATAAATTAAAAAAAAAGATTCTCTCTCTCTCTCTCTCACACACACACACACACACACACACACAGAAATGAACTGGTAAGACTGCAACAGAGCAAATTTTTTAGATTATGTGAAATAAAATGAATAAATTTAAAAAAAAGATTCTCTCTCTCTCTCTCACACACACACACACACACACACACACAGAAATGAACTTGTAAGACTGCAACAGAGCAAATTTTTTAGATTATGTGAAATAAAATGAATAAATGAAAAAAACAAAACAAAAGAGTCTCTCTCTCTCTCTCACACACACACACACACACAGAAATGAACTGGTAAGACTGCAACAGAGCAAATTTTGAGAATATTCAATGATTGATTGAAATCATAATGCAAAACCTGATATTTATCTAACCAAAAATATCTAAACCTTGACAAAACGTAGTCTTTTAGAATGTCTAAATATATATCTAAAAGTAAAACCTAATAAAATGGATTCTCATTGTTTTTAGACAATTTCTTCAAAGGCCTCTGTGTATAGGGAACTATACAGGAGTTTACATGACATTACACAAGTTTTTATTTTTTTATGCCACCAGATGGCACAATTCTCACTTCAATAAATGAATTTTAAATGTTTTCACTCTGTTTTAACATGAAATATTGCATTTATTGAAAAATAATAAATAAATAAAAATATATGAATTCTAATGGAAACAAATAGCTCATTAAAATTTTATAAATATTGCGTAGTGTCATAAAAAAATACCCTCAAAATTCTAAATAATAATCCAAAAATATTATTAAACAAAAATGTATTACACTGATTTTCCTGAAAAAAAAAAAAGTTACATTTCAAGGCTTCGGTCACTTTTGACCGCGAAGGAGCCAAGTGTGACCCCTAAACGAAGAGGCCCAGAGGGTCAAAGATATATCTTCATTTCAATGAACTCAATTCATTTTTAATAAAAAGGCATTATAGAGGAGATACGATACCACCTCTGAATGTGGCATTGCAAAAAAAAACTAAAACAAATCCAGTGCGTTAAAAGAACAAACAGACAGCATCTGTTGATGTATTGACAGTTACCACATCCCTGAGTTTGTAAAAACAAACAAAAATCTAACGTAAGTGCTTTACTGTACACATAGTTTTTGTTTGTGCAAATTGAAGTACTAAAGTATTAACTTGTACTGAACCCAGAATGTTACTGTAAGATATGACTCGTTTTCATTTTTAAATATCTCAAAAATGTAATAACAGAAATGTAAACATATGAGATTTTTTGAATATGCTGGTGAGCAGCAGCAATTTTCCTACTCAAAGGAAAAAACATCTTAGAATTCAATGCAATTTAACAAAATAATAAAAAGCAATAAATCTATGAAGTAATCTATTAATTAGATGTGCATCTACCTATAAATAAAAATCTGACTTGTACACTAATTCTTTATAGGGCCACTGTATGTACAGTGTGTACTGAAGGAACATGATATTTCATGAAACAAATGACTGAGATCTAAAAAATATTTTGAACACCAATTAACCATCCTAAAATAGAGGTGATACTTAGATGAATTAGGATACATAAATATACGAAATGTCACTGCATTAGATAAAATATCAAACCAAGGAGCTTTTATTTTATAGAAAGATTTCACAACAAGAAATTGTTGATGAGGTATTGAAATACTGAACATGAGAAAAGTATTCTGACACTTTGTGGATTTCAGACTTCAGTGGACCAGTCTGGACCAGTAATGTCTAACACCTGTGGCTACTCTTAAAGCAATAGTTCACCCAAAACTGAACATTTGCTGAAAATATGCTCATCTTAAGTTCATTCAAGATGCAGACGAGTTTGTTTCTACATGGGAACAGATTTGGAGAAATGTAGCATTACATCACTTTCTCACCACTAGATGCTCTGCAGTGAATGGGTGCCATCAGAATGAGAGTCCAAACAGCTGCTAAAAACATCACCAATGGATGCTCTGCAGTGAATGGGTGCCGTCAGAATGAGAGTCCAAACAGCTGCTAAAAACATCACCAATGGATGCTCTGCAGTGAATGGGTGCCGTCAGAATGAGAGTCCAAACAGCTGATAAAAACATCACAATAATCCACTCCACTCCAGTCCAGCAATTAATGTCTTGTGAAGCCAAAAGTTGAATTTTTTTTAAAGAAACAAATCCATCAAGACGTTTTTAACTTCAAACCACTGCTTCTGGCTACAATCCTCTATCTACAATATTGCTTTTTTGATCTGAATCAGGAGAGAAATATGCACAGATCAAGCACTGTTTACAAGTGAAAACAGTCCAAAACGGTTCTAAAGAAACCTGTCCGTTGAGTTTGATATGAAAGGACAACAAGGTATGGACATTTTTTTTTAATGGAGGAAGCGTTATTATGGACTCATATTTTGGCCACAAGCAATGGTTTAAAGTTCAAATGCTTTAATGATGTATTTGTTTCTTACAAACAAACAATCAGCTTTTGGCTTCCCAAGACGTTAATTGATGGACTGGAGTGGTGTGGATTACTTGTGGATTATTGAGATGTTTTTATCAGCTGTTTGGACTCTCATTCTGACGGCACCCATTCACTGCAGAGCATCCATTGGTGATGTTTTTAGCAGCTGTTTGGACTCTCATTCTGACGGCACCCATTCACTGCAGAGCATCCATTGGTGATTAAAAAAAAGAATCTTGAATGGCCTGAGGGTGAGTACATTTTCAGCAAATGTTCATTTTTGGATTAACTATTCCTTTGAGGAGAACTGGCACAGTAACTCCACTAAAAATCTGCGGACACTTGATTTGATATTTGATGTCTAATGCAATGACATTTAAATGAGGTTTAAGTGTCCAAATACCTTTTAAGGCCAGTGAGCTTTCTAACACGTTTTAATAAATGAATGAGTGCTCATGCACCTGTGGGAGCAGCTGTATTCTGTCTGCTGCTCTTGATGTCCAAGAAAATCGTGTAGGAATCATAAGCAAACAAGATCCCAGCCAGCAGACCAAACACCTGGGAGAGAAGATGAGCATTATTATAAACAGATGCTAGTTGAGTGAGAATCCGAGGAGGATATAAAGCACTATCAAATCCGATTTGATCTTGAAGGAATAAGCATGGCATGTGTTGATGCTGAAGTTGGATGTCTCACCCCACCAGCGATGCGAGCCCCGTCTCCAGCCCCGCCGATCACACAGATCAGAGAGGTTATGAGGTAAAGCGCTGCACCGATTACAGCGCGGATGAGATCCTGAAGAGACACAGAGAAACTGTAAGCAGCGTTCGCAATGCTAGGCTGGACCACGATGCAAGTGTGTGAGTGAATTCATACTCACGCTCCAGAGCCAGTTCACCACCAGGAACTGTTTGTCCAGCTCCATCATGAAGACAATGAAGAAGATGATGGCAAAGACCATCTCGCAGATGGCCACTGCTGAATACCCGCCATACATAGATGCGGCGTAACAGATAAGGATGATGAAACTGAGGATCTACAGAAAACCGACAGACGTGCAGTTTAATAAATTAAACTTGATCGCATCAGTGCACAAAAGCATGTAAGGATGTGGTTTTGATCGGGGGTCAAGGTTTAGCTGGTTAGCCCTTGCAGATAGAGACAATTCTGCAGATAGCCTGTTTCTTTATTGCAGTATTATTATTGTTAAAGTCGCAATAAAAAGGAAGTAGTGACCGATACTGGTAACACTTTCTCACTATTAACTAGTTGCTTATTAGCATGCATATTACAAGCATATTGGCTGTTTATTAGTACTTATAAAGCACACATTAATGCCTTATTCTGCATGACCATATTTTAGATCCCTTAACTCTACCCAATACCTAAACTTAGCAACTACCTCACTAACTATTAATATGCAGCAAATTAGGATTTTTTTAAAGGAAAGTCATAGTGAATAGTTAGTTAGTGACCCAGATCTTTTTCTGTATTTGTATCTTCTGTCGATTGTGGAGGGATGAGTTTAAGATGATTTATTGGAGAAGTTTGGCATGCGTCACCAGAGAGAAGTTTGCCATTTTCAGCGCAAGATCATTTTAAACATTACAAGGAAAAAAAAAAACAAGTTGAAACATACATGGATGCACTGTTCATAATAACATCTATAACATGCATATACAAAACAGATACATATTTCTGCAATTTCATGCTAACAAAAACTAAATGGCGAAATTTTCCATTAACTGAAAGAAACAACTGTGAAAAACTGAAACTAAAGTACATCTTACAAATGTATTTTAAACTGAAACTAAATTAAAATGACAAGATACCAAAATGTATTAAAGTGCCCCTATTATGGATTTTTGAAAATGACCTTTCATGCAGTGTGTAACACAGCTCTAAGTGATTGAAAACATCCTGCAAAGTTTAAAATCTGAAAGTGCACCGTGTATAAAGTTATTGTCTCTCAAAAGTAAGAGTCGACTTTAAGAGTCGTTTTTAAAACGAATCCCAAGCCGGTTCATGTTGACGTCAACATGAAACATTAGCATATTGCCCGCCCACGTTTTGGTCTTTTCGCGTTGGTCTGAATGAAAATACAAATTCATTATTTGCCACTATGTGCTGCTTTTGGAGCGGTAAAAATAGCGGTTTCCCCGGTAACAATGTACACAAAGCAGCACTGCGCTCACAAACGCTGCTTTATCAGGCATTACAGGCGAGATGAAATGGAAATGAGACCAATCGGACCAATCACCGCAGATTAGCATCACGCAAAGGAGGGGTTTGGAAAAATGAATCGTTGAACGAATCATTTGGGAGTCGTTGAGACAATGAAAGTGTTTTTTGACCTTGCATGCATATATATATCATTTAATTTTTGATACATGGTAATTTGATACATCCTAAAACTTGACATTAAACATGAAAAAATCCCACTAGACAGCAATAACACTAGACTGTCCTGTGTTTAACACTGTTAAACTTTTTTAATTAAACCAATTAACTTTGGCAGCCCTACAATACTAAAACTAAAAATACAATTGACTGAAACTAGAAAACTCTGAAATAACTAAACTAAAACTAACAATGATAGAATGAAAACTAACAACTAATATAAATTTAAATTTAAATAAAAACTAACTTTACAATTCGAATCTATAATGGCCCTGCTTCACTGACAGTCATTCAAAAGTAATTTTATATTTTATAAAATATACTGTTTTGGTTTTCTGTCCATATGCTTCAAGTAGTATTAATCTGCTCAAATTAAACAATCCGGTACTTTTTCAGTTGTATCTTGTATGAGACTGTATAAACTGTCAGCGTATATGACTGTTTTATTATTTTCCTAAATGTCTTTGGCTTTTTAGTGTGGAAATTCTCCCTCTCCAGTACGTCACCCATGTTTGCTGCCAAATCACCAAAGCGTTCTCCTGTTCACTACCCACAATTCATCTGAACGTGCCATCTGCTCTAGGTGTCAGTTAACAGTGCAGCTCCGGATCTCTCACATATTATGAAGCTTTTTAAAAGTTTGATTACTAAAACATCTGTTGAGGACTAAAGAGTGGAACACCGCGTGGATGTAAACACAGCACAATACACGGCTGTAGAAGAGGTTGAAGCTCCTTATATGGTTATAAACAGAGAACTATTATAAGAATACTTTTGGGAGTATACGACTATTATGAACGTCTAATCAAATCAGCCCATAAACTCAAACACTGCGCTGCTGGGATCTAAATAAACACTGCTGGCAACAACTAGGAAAAGTTAGTGGACGTTATTTAGACTTCAGAAACTTGGACTGTAGTATATCATCTATGACTCATTCAGTGTTGGGTAAGTTACTCTAAAAAAGTAATTAATTACTAGTTACTAATTACATCTTCAACAGTGTAATTAGATTACTGTACAAATTACTCTCTCCAAAAAGTATTTAATTACTTATTACTATAATTACTTTCTAAATCATATCAACCTCGACAAGTTAATGAAACAAGGATAGACATAAAATGGTTCTTTTAGTTCTTAAAAATATATATTAGATAACTACATAAATGATTCTGATCTCACTTTAGAGTATAATTCTCACTATTAACTAACTATTAACTATGACTTTTTCCTTAATATACTCCTAATTACTGCTTATTAATACTTAGTAAAGTAGTCGTTAAGTTTACGTATTGGGTAGGATTGAGGATTTAGAATAAGGTCTTGCAGAATAAGACATTAATATGTTTTTTTTAAAGTAATAATAAACAGCCGATATCCCAGTAATATTCATGCTAATTACCAACTAGTTAATAGTGAGAATTGGACACTAAAGTGTTACTAATATTGTTATTAACTCACCAACGTATTTAAAGCGAGAAGGTTACATAAAAAGCATGCATTTTAAGGTTAGACTTTAAATTTTTTATGTTAAATCCACTATTGTATTGTATATAAATGTTCTACAGTCTATACACAGTATTACGTTCAATTACATAATAAAAAAAACTGTAATTCCATTACAGAAAAAATAAGAGTAATCCCTTACTTTACTTTCTCAAGGGAAAAGTAATTATATTACAGTAACTAATTACTTAATAACTAATTACACCCAACACTGGACTCGTGGTTTGTTTTTAAAGAATGATATGCACATTGAAATAAGATTACAGAGTTTTCAACATGCTTAAGTTTTTAAATCTACTGACAAGCCTAATGAAACATTAAATGAATTTAAACAGAAAAACGTAACCAGATTTCAGATTTCACTGCTTGCCTTGGCAAACACTTCTATTTCTTTTAAGTTCGCTGGAAGGACAGTGTTCTTGCATGGTTCCTCTTGAAGTGTTATTTTTGTTGATGTGGTTTGCAGAGGTGTTAATGGTTTGTCCACATGCCACTGTGAAACACCTGTGCCTTGTGTTTGCGATGATCTGCTGCCGCAGTAACAGCTGATAAAACACTGCGAGTGTGAAGATCGAGACAGGAAGATTCTCAATGTGTTAGTAGGTAAGTTTCCTGTTTTATGTCACTTGGGGAAATGACAAAGTTATGCTACCAGGCAATATCTACAGTACCATAAACATTCAATGAAACATTAGTTTCTAAATGTATGTTACTGATCTTACTGTGAATGATTCACGGTTTGTGACCACATCATTTTTTTTAATTGAAATGTCCTAACTCGACCTTCCCGTAAAATGACAGACTTTTCTCTGGTGACGCGTGCAGGGCTTCAATGCTTTATCACAATCCACTGCATGCTGACATTCAGCCGATCCGCCTCCATCAAATCAACAACCGTTGCATAGTCCCCATCGTATATTATTTTTTCACTAAACCATTTCACTTGGATTTACACCACAATACAGAAGAAAAGATCTGTCACGGCTTTGTTTGATAGTGACTTTAGTCAAGATTGAATCAAAATTCACTGTTTACATTCTCAACACACATTCCTGCTGTTATTGTGAATGATTCATTGGTGCATCTTATTCTAAGGGGGAAAAAATGCTTGTCTTCTCATTCTTTCATCAAAATGCAATAATTCTGAAACCATTTTCCTTTTTCTCCAAGGTTATTTTTTAATCCTTCTCTTCCAACCTATTTATCAGCTTCCCATATCAACAAATGCTGATTATATATATATATATATATATATATATATATATAAACAATGGATGAAATGACAGTGTTGTCACACAACAGGCAACCACAATTCCAGGTTCTTAAGCACTGCAGCTTGAATGATCTGTTAAGCATTCTATATGTAAAAAAAAATAAATTCTGGTTTACATTTATGCATTTGGCAGATGCTTTTATCCAAAGCAACCTACATTGCATTCAAGGTAAATTCAAGGTTTATCAATTTTTGACCCTGGCTAGTGTCATGTTTTACTGTTGGAGCTACAATAAGATGTTTATAGAAAAGAAATACACTCACTACCATTCAAAAATCTGGGATCGCTATGTTTTTTTTTTATGAATTGACATTTTTATTCAGCAACGATGCATTTAAGTGATCAAAAATGACAGTAAAGACATTTAAAATGTTAAATATTTTTACTTAAAATAAATGCTGTTCTCCAAACTTTCGGTTTCATCAAAGAATCCTGAAAAAGCTTTGATCAATTAAATGCTGCCTTGTTGAGCATAAGAATCTTACCAACTATTGAATAGTAGCGTGTTTATTTATTTATTTATTTATTTGTATTATTATTATTATTGTAGGTTTTTATTTGCATTATCCACTCACAAAACCTCACTGCAGTGATGCTGAATCTTGTCCTGTTACATACTGATGGTTATTTGGGCTTACTATTTGTATTACGTTACATTGCACTGTGTCACTTCTGAGGGTTTGCGCCATGTGCTACTGAAACACAAATCCACTGACTGGAAACAAATACTACAGCAATCTTGTGGAAATTAGGTGTTTTAACCACACAAACAGCACGAGCTCATTTTCACCTCAATTTGACCAAAAAAGCAACAGAAGACAATTCTTTTCTGAGACGCAAAATAAACCTGGAAGTGATATTGCTGAGTGTTTGTTTGAACGTCATCTATACTGACCAACACTGATAAACGGACTGATAGACCCTTATTTCATATATAAACGAGACAACACAACTAGTAGTGCGTCGATCTCATCATAGCCAGTCAAAACTGCAAGTAGCCTGAGGTTAACAAGTCAAATGTTGGCCTACTACCCAAAACTCCACTTAAACTGTAAACATAAACCATTTTTACAACAGACAGTTTTCATTTTCAGCTAAGCTAAAATAGCAGAAAGGGCTGAGAAAGGCATTTTTCCATCAGGGTAGCCAGCTTAAAACACGCAGAGTCTTATCTCTCCATGGCTTTGAAATGAAGCCAGCATGAGGACACATAAATACACTGCTGCCAGCAGAACGACTGCTGTTTGGCTTCAACCTACTCACTTTGACAAACGTGCAACACTGCATTCACAGTTCTTCACACAGCTACATGACTGCAACCTAGTATTCAAACTGTCTCAAACTTGTAAAAGCACTTTTCATAAATAAATAAATAAATAAATAAGGTAACACTTTAGTTTAAGGACCAATTCTCACTATTAAAGTTGCTTATTAGCATGCCTATTATTAACATATTGGCTGTTTATTAGTAGGCCTACTTATAAAGCACATATTAATACCTTATTCTGTATGACCATATTTTAGATCACTTAATCCTAAACGTAACAACTACCTTACTAAATATTAATCATAGTTAAGTTAGTTAATAGTGAGAATTAGTCCCCAAATTAAAGTGTAACCATAATTAAATATAATACAATTTTATTTAAAATAAATGTAGGGCTCATTCTCAGAAAATGGAGGCACATGACTAATTACCAGTATAAAAAACAACAACACTCACTTAATTTTTTAATGTTTGGTTTTCTTGAGAAAACTGAAAAGTAGGTTGAAGCCAATCAGCAAATATGCGTGTTACTAGCTTGTTTGTTTTTTTTAAATGGCATTCATTCATTCATTTATTTAGGTCACACTTTATTTTAAGGTCCATTTCTCGCTACTAACAAACCATTAACTATGACTTTTGCCTCAATAAACTCCTAATTTGCTGCTTATTAACAGTTAGTAAGGTAGTAGTTAAGTTTACAGGTATTGGGTCGGATTAGGGATGTATATGGTCATGCAGAATATGTGCTTTGTGAGTACTAACAAACAGCCAATATGTTAATAATTGGCATGCAACTAGTTAATAGTGAGAACTGGTCCCTATACTAAAGTGTTACTGTTACCTTTATTTTTTAAATGTAATAGGGTTAAAAAGTTGCTGCACAAAAACACGGGTTGGTTACTTACTTATCTATTTATTTATTTTTAAGTGTATGATTTATTACAAGGCACACACAAACTAAATGACACTACAAATTCTTACTGTGGAGGGGTGTTGGAATTTGACTGCGATCAGCCAGTGACAAATCCATATTTGTTGATCAATAATCTGAATATTGGAAAGACGCATCACCCCATGATTGTTCCCCAGTTATGGCCTTGAAACTTTGGGTCTGAGGTGATTTTCGGAATTCAGGGAGAAGTTAGGAATGAACTTTTAGAAGATTCTGAATGAAATTCTAAAAATGTATAAAAATAATAGATGTACTAACTTTGTTTCATGAAAGCAAACACAATTTTATATTTATAATTAATTTCTTTCTTTTTTTATATATTTTAAAGTATGCATGAACATGCCTAAAACTCACTGTAGCTTTATAAACCTCATTATATTGCCTCATTTAAATACTTGTAAAGCTAAGAAAATGTATTTTTAATTTTGACGTTTAATCGTTTTTCCAGAGCCCTACACAGTAGTTTAACAATCATTAAATCTACATCCCTGACCTACCCCAAAGTCATTATGCCCGGCCTGTGGGCCGCCAGGAGCGCATGATGTCATCAGGCACCCCTCCTTCATGCACATATGTATCAGAGCTTTATGAGTTGTGGGGACTGGCACAAACTGCCTCTATGAGCCTCACAGGCAGACTGAACTCCAGTCAGCACACAATGAAGCTCTATTCAAGGATGCAGCGCTGCCCCTTTAAGAACACCCACTACTGAGGGCTCCGGGCTGCACTGGGTCACGAGGGTGAACGGATAAATAAGGAAACACCAGAAATAAAGAATACCTAATACACAAAAAACATTCACTGTAACACTATTACAATACAGCATATGCACAAAACATGGCAAATATGCAGCCTACTTAGTTATAGTGCATATATTACAAGAAATATTCAACACCCATACACTGATCATTTGGCAAAGAGTCAAGACGCACTTAGCAATGGCAAGGCGCCCACTGCTTGATACTAGAGCAAACATTTTTGCATGTGTTTACATTTGTTTTTGTTCAAATCGACAAAGCATAATAGAGCTATACAGTACATCAATCATCTACTGTAAGTCTCAGTAAAAGTCCCAGCATGCATGGCTACTTACTGTAAGCCACTAGGCGTGTCGTTTTAGTTGCCCATGACTCAACATGTTTGGATGTGGGTGTGTCTGAACGACAAAACTTAACTCTTGAAAATGAGTGCTTGATGCCGGCTGTTCTGACTCACAGACTGTAAGTACGTTTTCATTTAAAGGATTTGCCACTGATGATTCAAACGCGAGTTTTGGGCAGTGTAGAATAGCACTTGTTGTTTGTCATTTCTCTGATCACAAATGCAGACAGGGTTTTATGTTTACGCGGCGCGATGCAACGCAACGC
>NW_015642060.1:210068-226190 GCF_001515625.1 Sinocyclocheilus rhinocerous | reverse complement strand
GTAACATTTCCGTCACACGCTTGAGGTATTCGGCCAATCATAACGCACTGGATAGCTGGCCAATCAGAGCACACCTCGCTTTTCAGAACGATGAGCTTTGTAAAAATCGAGGCATTTCAGAAGGCGGGGCATAGAGGAGAAACAATAATGTACAGTATGTGGAAAATAATGTGTGTTTTTAACCTTAAACCGCATAAACACATTTCATTACACCAAATACACCAAATAATGTTCTTTTTAATAACATCATATGACCCCTTTAAAGATATATCAACCACAACTGAGAGACAGATAAGAGAGAACAGCAGCCTGGTCTCTATGGATCCAGCAGATGGGTGATCCAGCCTCATGAACTCTGACCTCACACACACCATCAAGCACATGGTCTGCATGCCATGCCACCTCCTCCCAAAAGCACACACTAGTGTGTCAGTGTGAAGTTTCAGATGCCTCTGCGATGGGAGCTATTTCATTCAGCAGCACTATTAATACTCTTTCCACCCACTTCTGTTACTAGCCATACTGCGATACGCTTAAAACAAGACATAACTGAATGTGTGATGCAGTTTTATAATTGTATTTGCAACCATACTTTATCTTAGTCAAGCTAAGTTGATATTTTGAAACAGTTGCTTGAATGACAATTCTGGCACTTTCTTTAAATCTATTTTTAGCTCTTAAAGTGAAAAGTATGTGGTTTATAGACTCTGACAGACACTTTTAGACATTTCACACACGATTAGACTAAATGTTTACCATATATGTTGTGGTATGAAATAAAGACGCAATGAACTTCTTCACTTTCTCAAGTGTGTGAATCAACAGGTGGATTAGTTTTATTCAGTGGGAGCGTCTCCATGACAACGGTTCATTTTAATCCACACCAGTATTTTATTTATCATACTTGCGATGAAGCCAAATTAAGAACTAGCGTTATATCTCTAAGCGTTTTGCAAGCATATTATGAAATGAAATGTAAAGTTAAAGTCACACTCATGTTAATAACTTACTATTTCAGCGGCCAGGATGGTTCCTTTCCGAGTTCGCACATAGCTCATCAGTTTCTCCAAACAGCCTCCAAACGGACTTCCCTCAGTTTCTGCCATTCTGCAGATGTTTTCCTATGAAATAACGCTTTCTTATGAAGCCTAGCGTCCGTATCAGCAAACGTTCACAAACACGGTCTGTTAAAAGGCTCCGTTTATATCTGACGCAGCTTGCAACTTCTTCGTGAACTTCTGAGTGTCAGAGCCACAGCCTATGGTCAGAGCAGCAGTTGCGGACTGGAAAGCGTGAGTGTGCGGGGCGTTGGCTAAGGCGTTGTAGTGTCTCGAGGGTAATTCACGGAGAGAGAGCGAAACCAACAGCCCTGCTCTGTTTTCATGTTCACTGAGCTTCCTACCTAGACGACAGAGTTTGAAAGCGTTTCGTCTCAGCAGCTGAAATGCCTGCAAATGCTAAGTAGGCAGCGCGCTCGGTTTTGAAACGCAGCCCGAATAATCATCGTGGAAATGTTCAATCAGCAGAGCACAGCAGACTACCAGCTCTGAGCTGTCTTTGGAAGACATTCATAACACGTTTTCAAAAAGGAAACCACAGCTGCCCCAGTTTAAATCTGCCTTAAAAATACAAAACGTATGCAAATAAATAAATAAAACCCTTACTTCCATGAAATGTCTCATTATCGTCATTGTTTTACTTTCTTTTAAGCTTTTGAGTTGTGTGTGTCATCATTGCGATATGTATTTTTGCTGTTTTAAAATAAAAATGACATTAAAAATCATGTAAACAGTTTTTTTTTTCAAATAGATAAAATCAACATTATTATTATTATTATTAACAATAAATTTGCATCATAACAAATGGTAATGTGTGTTTTTTTTTCCTATTACAGTACTGATAATTATTAGGGATACATTTATTTTAGCTACAACAGAAAAACAAAACAAAAAATGCAAAAAAATAAATCACCGAATGAATACATTCTCGACTCCTGTCTGTTTCTCCTGGGAAAGTGCAAAACGTCACAATACATACATACATACATACATAGCCTGCATACATACATACATAGTAACATTCCAAAAAAAAATGTGATTTGTACTAGGTTTTATGAGATTCACCCATATGCCAATCATTCAGTACTATGACCATACCACAGTACCATAGTATTACCATTTGATACAATCACTGCACCATGTTACTGCCGCAATGTGTTTTTGGGGACTGTAGTTATTTCTGTGAATTCTGTCATTTCCCCCCTTTTTCCTTCTATGATTTCTTTCCTATTTACAGTTTTAAAATAAGACCAGAAGGAGCTGTGAGGAGTTGTGATAAATGGTTTTGAATGGGGAAACATATTGTAAATGCTTCCCATCTGGAATGTGTTTCTTTCTCCTGATTTTCAGGGAGTGTAACTACACTGACAGAGAGAGAGAGAGAGAGATTTCATGGAAACTATGGTTTATAGGTAATTTGATTTAAAGTGACATTGTGGAAATACTCTGTGCCATAAGTAGGCTACTCTGGGTTGGGTTTGACTAAGGGCAGACGCACACACACACACACACGCACACACATATAATTGTGGTTTACGGGGACTCTCCATTGGCGGTATGGTTTTTATACTGTACTGTATTTTCTATCACCCACACCAACCCTACACCTAAACCTACCCCTTACAGAAAACTACTGGCAATTTTTGAATTTCATAAAACACTGTTTTGTATGTTTTTTAAGCCTTTTGTTTTACGGGGACACAGGAAGTGTCCTCATAAACCATGTTTACGTCGTAGTACCCATGCCATTATACACATTTTACATTTACATTTAAATCATTTAGCAGACGCTTTTATCCAAAGCGACTTACAAATTAGGAGAATAGAAGCAATCAAACCAACAAGAGAGCAACATTATACAAGTGTTGTGACAAGTCTCCGCACAGTCTACAGCACAGTACACATAACAAGCTGCTGTCCTCTTCTGTTGCTCGACTGCTTCTTAAATAATTACTATAAATTTAGTGCTATAATGCTTATAATGTCAAATATAACATACATATATTGCTCAAGGTGTCTTATCAATATGTAAAACTTCAGCATGCAAGACAGAGAACCTGGGTCAAAAAAAGGTCAAAATGAACAATCTTACTTACTGACATTTGTGTCCTCATAAAACATATATACCATCATTGAAAAAAACAGTAAGTAGAGTTACTTAATTTTATTTTGCAAGTTTTTGCACACATACATTTTAAGTAAAATTTAAGTATTGAATTAAGTAAAATCTACTTAACTAAGTTAAGTAAAATTAGCAAAGGAAATAAGTAAATTTAACATGGCCAGTTAGAGTTTGATGAGTAATTTCTACATAATTATTTTGTTAAAGATGCAATACTCAAGTACTTTCCCCTCAGTTTCAGTTTATAATATTTACTCAAACAAACACCTGGGACACAACCATGCTATTAAAGCATGTGGATCACATGCAAACATATTAGTAAGCAAGTTTAATATGTCCACTCAAATTAAATATTACACAAATGAACACAGAGACCTCAATACTTGGTACACCATACACAATGACAGTAACAATCAGTGGATAGTGTTTGAGTATAAATGGGTCATTTTGAGTAGAAAATTAACTCCAGATATCACAAAACAGTAAGTTACTAAACCTAACTACAAAATCAACCATAAAACAGTATAAATACAACTCGAAAACAGTGAACATTTTAACCTTTTTAATTATTCATGCCCCCAGTGCATGATGGGAAAAACAGTATCATAACTTTGACCCCTAGAGGACGCAGTGTCTCGTTCCCTACTCAGGGAACCATGGTTACATAAGTAACCTGAGACGATTTACTTAAATAATCCTTGTAAACATAACAAACAATACCAAGTAAAATATGCTTATAATTTCAAACTTTAATTTCTACAAGCTTAAATTGAGTAGCAATATAGAATTTACTTTCTTTTTTTAATTCTTGCCTGAACTAAATTATTTAATGTAGAAATTACATTTGTTTTTATGTAGTATTTACTTCACCACAAAATCCTTTTTATCAGTACACACACACAGAGGGCCTTGTTTTGGCAACAGTGAGTGATCATAACAAATGTGCTGCCACAAGCAGGTTGGACACAACTAAAGGAAACCGCACTTTTCTGACTTACAGCAGCTGTTTCAGAACACCAATAAAACACACTTGTCTCGCAAAGATGAGAAGAAACCATCAATTATTGTTCCATAACTCTATTAATAATAATTGTGATATTTATGCTGTAGCACTTGTAACATTAATGTAAGCTATTATTAGAAAGATGCTAATTAATACACTAATCTAAAAGAAATAATAATTCAGATTTACAGTGAATTTCAAGTAGAACAGTTAAACTACCATTCAAAAGTTTGGGGCCAGTATTTTTTTTTTTCATGTTAATTTTTTTTTTACTAATACCAAGGCTGATTTTTTTTTTTTTTAATTAAAAAATATTTTAAAAACAGTAATATTGTGAAATATGATTACAATTTCAAATGAATGTTTTCTATAATATATTTTAAAATTTAAATTTGTCTTGTGATCAAAGCTGATTTTTCAGCATCATTAACATGATCCTTCAGAAGTCATTCTAATATGCTGATTTGCTGCTCAATAAACATTTATCATCAATGCTGAAAACAGTTTTGCAGCTTAATATTAATGTGAAAATTGTGATAAATGTTCTTTACTGTCACGTTTGCCCAGTTGAATTTGTTCTTGCTAAATAAAAGCATTAATTTCTTTAAAAATAAATAAATTGATTAATTAAAATAACTGACCCAAAATTTCTAAAGGGGAGTACTTTACAAGAAAAACAATCAAGGTGCTCAATAACTGCATTAATAAACAAGATTTATTTACTTTTTCTTTTTCTTTAGTTTCTTGATTGTAAATATGTAAATGTAGATTTAATTTCTAATATCTTAGAATAATCTTTTCATTTGTATTTATGTATTTTATTTGGCATATTTAGTTCTAACAGTCACATAATTTACTAAATGTCTCCCTCTTCTGGTCTTAAAAGGCATGTCTGTCTATCTGTCTGTCATTTTAAAGGGGTCCTATTATGCTTTTTCACTTTTTCAACTTTAGTTGGTCGTAATGTTGCTGTTTGAGCATAAAAAAGATCTGCAAAGTTACAAAGCTCAAAGTCGTTCATGCCAGACTGGGGAGAGAGGTCTTGTAATAATGTAAAATATGTGAAAAATAATGTGTTTTTCGAACAACCTAGTATGAGAGCCTGTTCTAGTACACCCCCAAAACAAAATCAAGACTTTGTAAAAGAGCATAATAGGACCCCTTTAACCAAACCTTCCCATTATTCCTGTAACTCCCCTCTAATCCCATAGTGAAATTACAATCGATCCACATGTAAATGCTTTTTAAAATGGTTGGATATTAGAATTTCTGAAAACCACGTGTTCAATGAAAAACAAGCACACTGGAGCATTAATGTCATCACTCGTCATTCTCTAACATGATTTTATTTTGCAATATCAGATCATACAACGAGGGAGAGAAAGAAAGCTACATGGACCTTCATGTACAGACAGAGACGGCATCGAAACACACATTTCAGTCTGAACAAAAAGCCAAAAACACATGGAAATGAACTTTATAGCATCAATAACACATATGTGCTTTAGAGCAGAAAGGTTTGGACATTTAACCAACGCGTAAAAGGAAATAAATCTTGTGCTTGTTCACCTGTACTTCCTGTTTCGCTTTGTTCTTTAGTTTTTCCAGTGTTCCTCAGTTTCTCTCCCTATACCAGTTTTATCTAAAACTACTGACTTTTGTTAACACTTTTAGTAGAGATTGACACATTACTGTTACACTATTTAATCTTTGTGTTCTCACGAACCTTAAAAGAAAGTTTCACACAAATAAAAAAGAAAAACACACAGTAAGAGGTTTAAGGTCAGTTCTGTGGGTTGAATGATGAAGGTGGTGTAGAAACAACACCACTACAATAAATAAAAACAAAACAAATGTGGAGACTACAAGTGAAATCAAAAAAAGCAACAGTTAAATTCACAATACGGTATATCTATTTAAATATAATTCATATTTACACCACACAGACAAACACATTCAGTATATGACTATAATTCATATATAATTCATTCAAACGGCTCCCCGTATGTAACATAGGTTTCATTCATTTTTTTTTTGGTAGCATATTCAAGTTTTTGCTTATCATAATAGGATGGATAATCTCCCGCTGGATTTGATGTGATAGACTTCATGTTGAAACGAGGGTCTCACCTCCTCCTGGGTCCAAAGCATTTTCCTTTAGCTATAATTTAGTAACAACCCTGCTAAGATTTCTTCAATGTGCTTTAGCCCTCACCCACCCCTTCCCTTTAAACCCATTTGCTCATACAGAAAGACTGAAGAGAGAGGAAACATACAGTAGCTAGTAGTTTCCATGCATGCTGATCACATGACCCATGCTGTGCTGTGATCTGTAAAATAGACAGATGTTTAAATGTTTACAATTTTCATTCATGAAAATGCATAAAAAAGTTCAAACAACAGTATATTTTTGCAGCATGCAGCATGTGTACTGTGCACAATATAGTTTCAGCATGCTGGAGATTTGCAACAGCAAAACAACAACAATAACAAAGTTTTGGTCGAAACAAAATTATGAAGGGCTTTTTGGTGCAAGAAACCTAACCTAACATTGTAAATGGACACAAATCACAAATATATACACTGTCATTCAAATGCTTGTGGTCAGTAAAATGTTTTAAAGGCAGTAAGATGCATTAAACGGATCAAAAAGTAGCAGTAAAGACTTTTATAATGTTACAAAAGATATACAAGTTAGAAAAAAAAAGGTATTATAGTCTAAAAATAATCTTGCATGGATTTTCAGTAGTGGGCACAGATGTTTGGACCACAGAATGTTATGTGTGTCATGTTCAGGTTCAGGGCTTGTTCACTCACCAGTGCAGAGCTGGAGCTCACATCTCATTGGAGAAGGAGGTGGGCTCACCCTGACCATACTGATTATAGCCTCCGCCTTCATATCCACCGCCCTGCTGGCCGTAGTCGGGCTGGTACCCGCCCTGAGAGCTGGCGTAAGGTTCCTGGCCATAACCTTCTTGCCCATAGCCTAGAAAAATACATTTAAAGGAGAATATAGTGTTAAGTTGTGACTATCATAAATATAACACCACAGAAATATCTTAATGGCCCCGTATTTAAGCTTAAAGTGATAGTTCAATTAATGACAGAATTTTCATTTTTGGGTGAACGAACCCTTTAATCCAGACATTAAAATCTTGTACTGTGACTGTAATGCCCACCCTGGCCGATGGAGTCTGGTGCTGGCTGCTTCTCTCCTGACGGCATGTAAGTGCCAGCAAAGGATGCAAGCCAACCGGTTTCCTTGAAGACGAACCACAGGTTCCCTGCCCACAGCACCACATTACAGAAGCCAAACGCCTGCGGGAATCAGACATATCAGCCAAATGCTTACTTGCACATATGCATTCATTTGTCTACCCAAATACATCTTCACCCTGCTTCACCTGATGAAGCTACTGACCGTTTCACTAGACTAAACATGTGCGGTTCACACTGGATGTTACAACATCATTCTTAGTTCTATTTTGACAACAAATTTGTTTTCTTGCCATTAAAAATGAACATTGTGGAGGGAAAAACTTTCCTATCTTGAATGTAAAAGTTTATTTACAGATGAATCAACATCATGAATCAAAGTTGAATCAAAGGTGTATTATATACAGCGGGTAAAATAAGTATTGAACACGTCACCATTTTTCTCAGTAAATATATTTCTAAAGATGCTGTTGACATGAAACTTTCACCAGATGTCGGTAACAACCCAAGTAACGAAATGTCCACCCTTGTTTCATCTTCATCATCCTGGTACTGTAGGTTTTGGGACTGAAGCAGCTAATATTAATTTCCACTGACTAGTTGCAGGATTGCTTTCTAATTACTGATAGATTTCAGCTGGTGTCTTGGCTTTTCATGCCCTTTTGCACCTCACTTTCTTCATGTTTTCAATACTTTTTCTCTGTGTCATTCAACTTTATTACACAGAACTTAATTTCTGAGCTTATTTGTTTTGTTTTCTTTGTATGTATGGATTACTTGTATTGTTACCGACATCTGGTGAAAATTTCAAGTCAACAGCATCTTTAGAAATATATTTACTGAGAAAAATGGTGACGTGTTCAATACTTATTTTACCCGCTGTATATACTATTATAGTAGTTATTAATAATATTTTTTATCATTTCTATATTTTCAGTTTAAAATGTGATTTTAGTTTAAATTTTAGTAATTTGTTATGTGCTTTTGTCATTTTATATGAGTTATTTTTAAATATATAATTTAGCTTTAATTTATATTTTTTATTAGTTTAGTTTTAACTTTGAATTTTTTTAGTTTTCAAAAGTTTTTCATTTTAATATTTCAAATATATTTCCGCTTTATTTCAATAAACGTTAACAATTTTAAATGGTTTTAGTTTTCATTAACAATAACAATACCGATCACTGTTAAATTTAGCAAACTGAATGAACAAAGGTTGTTTCAAAGTATTTCTAACATGGATGAATTATTTAGCATGAAATGTTGTTAACTGGAAACAAAACCCAGCTTTCATTATTTCAACCACATTTCAATGCTGAAGTTCAGTAACATTCTGGCTGGGTTTGTATACAGCAGTGCATAATGCAGCATAATTATCAGTGCATGATATCATCCAGGAGTCACATCAGCTTGTCATTCCTCATTTGCATAATGCTGAACCTGTCTCAACTGCCCACATGTGTCATCGTCAAATTCTAGGAACACATTTAATATTTGTGCATAATGACAGTGTTAAACTCTCTGTACCCACCACAGAAGTGTTTAGGCCGGACATCACGGGCTCATAGATTTCTTTGCAGCGGTTTTCCTCGCGGTCACACGCAGGGATGAGGTTAATGACCTCATCAGGGTCAGTGGCCCTCTTCACATCCGAGAGACCTTTGGCCCACGCCGATGAACTCACCAACCACATAAAGGTAAAAATAGCTGTCACCACAAAATCCTGTAGAATGACAAAACACAACTATAATTCAGATTTTGTAAGTTCATAATTATTATTTTTTCCACTGGAATACATATTTTAATGGGTTATATAATATTGAAATAATTAAATATTATGCTTTCACTGCCATCCTGATATGCTGTGACATTTCCCCTGTTAAAAATAATCTTTCTGACATAATATGTAAAGAGAAAGACATTTTTTTAACCTCATGGCTCCAGCAGGAGTAAGCTTTTCTTACAGTCTTTCACTATGGTTGCACTTTCATCAAGCTCAACAGTTCTCAATAGTTTTCCCATAATATGGAGAATAGTCATAGTGATCAGTTTATTATAGGAATATTATGCTTGGCACAAATGTAAGAATACTGACTAAATAATCTAGTGGATCCAGTGACATTTGTTAGTTAAGGCTGTTAGATATTTTGCACTCATCTTCAGTCTCATAACATTATATATTTTGACATATCAAAAAGAAATATCATGGGTTATTACAATTGTTGGTAACACCTTACTATAAGGTTCCATTCGTTAACATTAGTTAACTACTTGCTCGCCAATGGATGCTCTGCAGTGAATGGGTGCCGTCAGAATGAGAGACCAAACAGCTGATAAAAACATCACAATAATCCACAAGTAATCCACACCACTCCAGTCCAGTAATTAACATCTTGAGAAGCCAAAAACTGCATGGTTGCAAGAAACAAATCCATCATTAAAATATTTTTAACTTTTTACTTCTGGCTAAAATACAAGTCCATAATCCATAACAACACTTCCTCCAGTGAAAAAGTCCATCTCCTGTTGTCCTCTCACATCAAAATCCACAGACACATTTGTTTAGAGCTGCTTTTGCTGTTTTCTTTTCGTTTGTAAATGGTGCTTGATCTGTGTAGATTTCTCTCCTGATTCATAGAACTCAGCAATATTATGGATTAATACAGGAAAACCCATTAAATGATGGATTTGTTTCTTACACTTACAAAGCTTTTGGCTTCTCAAGATGTTAAGTGATGGACTGGAGTGGTGTGGATTACTTGTGTATTATTGTGATGTTTTTATCAGCTGTTTGGACTCTCATTCTGACGGCACCCATTCACTGCAGAGCAAGTGAAGTAATGATACATTTCTACAAATCTGTGATGAAGAAATAAACTCATGTACATCTTGAATGGCTTGCGATTGGGCACCTTTTCATTTTCAACTATTCCTGTCATGGACCTGAGCTAACATGAACTAACAATTAACTTCAATAAATAACATTAAGAAATATCAATAGCAATTGTAGCATATGTATTGTTAACATTAACTAACAGGACATTGTAAAATGTTACTAAATAGTTTACAGCAAGAAGACTGCAAGACTCACAGCCTGAGCTCCTCTGTTTCCCTCGCGGTATTTCTCCAGGAGGAAGATGTACACAGAAATGGCTGCCATTGAATAAAGGAAGGAAAAGACACCGATGGTGACAAAGAACTCAGCAGAGGAAGAGTTGTTTCCCACCAGAAACAGACGTTCAGGCTCCGGCCCTTTACACGTAGGAGCATCAAACCATACCTGGTGCAGTCTGTGGAGAAAATCACTTGGTAAATGTCTGTCAGCAGTTACATTCCCTTGACCAGATTCAAGTTAATTCACTAGAGTAAGTTTAAAACATTAACATTAAAGACTTTTTAAGACACTTTAAACCCTTGTGAAGCAGTGGCGCCTTCAGATGTACAGCATGACAGTTTTCCCTGCCAATATTTCTGCAGTTATTACAGTATGTGTATGTCCTGTGTTTCTGATGAAGGCTATCATTTGTAAATTAATTCTTTTTTTTTCAGTTCTAATTCTTTTAATTCTTTTTTTCTTCTTCTTTTTTTCAGCCAAGTGGGTTTACAAAACGGCCTGAATCGACTCACATTCATCTGGAACATTCATCGTTTTTAAGATCTGCACAAATAAAATTAATACCATATGAGCGGGGTAGGGCAATGTCTATAGTAACATATTAAACTGTTCCATGACTTAAAAAAAAAAAGCATGATTTACAACTCAGATACAAGTTTTCCCAAAAACAAAAAGTTTTATAAAAATGATACATGATGTCTGCTGTGCCGTGATCTAGCTGGACGGGAATGGCAGTGGGACACTGACCTGAACGGGTAGCCAAACTCAACCTCAATGCTCAGGTCACTCTCTGAGCGGTTCTGACACTCCACGCTCATACGAAACAGTCCAGAGTAACCGCCGCAGGTGGAGAACGCAAAGATGGCAAAGAACTGAGGAGGAGAAGAAGAGAGAGTCGGTTATTCTGAATAAGTGTGCAGAAAGGCAACTAGCATGAAACAGATGCTCATGTACAATAATCAGCGGCTCCCAACCTTTTTTCCTCAGGGCCCCCCCTACGTACATATGTGACAATCTGAGCACAACCCCCAAATATATATATATATATGCACATTATACTAATAATATTACAAGTTTTAGAAAAATATCCATTTAGTTGCAGTCTGGAGCCCTGGTTGACTACTGTCAATTACACTTTTATTTAATTGTTTATTTTATTTAATTGCCTTATCTTGGCATTGTAAGCATATGATTTAAAAACATTTTTATATAAAAGTATTAGTAGAACATTTTATACATCTTTATTTGACCTCAAAGCATATCAGCAACCCCCCAACCCCCCCGTGAACTAAAATACATTTCACTGTATTTTAACAAGCAACATACAGTATAAATCACACAAAAAAAGTAATATTATAGTTACGTTTTACTAGTGGCCAATTTTTGGAAGGGCTTTTTTTCCTTTTCTATAATTACAATAATGCAGTATCAGTCACACTGCATTATGGGCTCAGACTCCAAAAATGTTCCATGAAGCAAAGATGGCAAAATTATATATGTATGGAAAATATTTCCATATTTACTCTATATACAGTGTATATGTATATGGCTGCAAATGCTGAATTTTCTGCATCATTACTCCAGTGTCACATGATCCTTCAGAAATCTTTCTAATATACTGATTTGCTGCTAAAGAAACTGAAAACAGTTGTGCTGCTTCATTTTTTGTGGAACTGTGATTCAATACCATTTAAAAAAATGTACCATTTGAAAAAACAAACAAAAAAATAAATGAAAACTTCTATTTAACAAGGGTGCATTAAATCATCAAAAGTGGCAGTAAAGACATTTATAGTGTTAGAAAAGAATAATATTTCAAATAAATGCTGTTCTTTTGAACTTTATATTCATCAAAGAATCCTGGAAAATTGTATCATGATTTTCACAAAAATATGAAGCCATTTTCAACTGCTGAACTGGATGATAAGCCTATTAGCTTTGCACAATGCAAGCTGGATAAGAAATGTTAACTATTCAAAATGTTACACACTATCCATCAAAAATTAGGTGTAAATAATGATTTTTAATGTTTTTAAAAGAAGTCTCTTATGCTCACCAAGGCTTCGTTTATTTGATCAAAAATACAGTAAAAAGAATAATAATGTGAAATATTATAACAATTTAAATTAACTGTTTTCAATTTGTTAATATATAAAAGTTAATGTATAAAGTTAAAGTTCTAAAGTAAAGTAAAAGTTTTATTTCTGTGATCAAAGCTGAATTTTCAGCATCATTACTCCAGTCTTTAGAGTCACATAATCTTCAGAAATCATTCTAATATGCAGATTTGACACATTTATTATTATCAATGTTGAAAACAGTTGTGCTGCTTAATACTTTAGTGGAAATTATTGATATTTTAGAATTTTTGATGAAGAGAATTTTCAAAAGAGCAGCATTTATCTGAAATAGAAATATTTTGTAACATTATAAAAGTCTTCACTGTCACTCTTGAACAATTTTAATGTATCCTTGCTGAATAAAAATCTTAAAAATCTTATCCTTGCTTTTAAAAATCTTACTTAACCCAATTTTGAATATTTAAATGATATATTTAATGATATAATGCACGTCACAACTCTGTTCATTAATTTGCACTGGCTAATAGCTGCTCGCATAAAATTCAAGGCATTGATGTTTGCCTACAAAACCACCACTGGCTCTGCACCCCTTTACCTAAATTCATTACTTCAGAGTTATGTGCCCTCTAGAAGCTTGCGTTCTGCAAGTGAACGGCGCTTTATTGTTCATCCCAAAGAAGCACAAAATCACTTTCACAGACTTTTACATTAACTGTTCCCTCCTGGTGGAATGACCTGCCCAACTCAATCTGAGCAGCTGAGTCCTTAACCATCTTCAAGAATCGGCTAAAAACACATCTCTTCCATCTTTACTTGACCCTCTAACTCTAGAACTCTCTATTCGAATTCTATTCTTTACACACTATTTTAAATTCGACTAATATTCATTCTTTATTCACAATCTCCTCATCACAGGCAGGCACAGCACTCATTTCAGCATGTGTTCGTGTTTGTGTGTGCGGTCTGCGTCACTCATAGCACGTGCCTATATCGTGCGCTATATCAAACTTTTTACATATCGTTATCGAAGAAGGTGTACCGTCGATAAATATCGATACTGTTTTATCACCCAGGCCTATCCTATAAGAAAATTGACATTATGATCATGTAGGATTGGTTCCAAATGAGGAGAGGAGTCCTAAAGGATCCTTCCTTTAGGATTTTCAACTGTAAGGAATAAATGAGAGAAAGAATAATGAATGATGTAACTAAAATTCCGTTTTTTTTTTCTATTGTGATCCTAACAATTTATAGAGGCATGAAAATGCCCTAAAGCACTGTGCTGCATTTATTGGCTCTAGTTTATACTGAAGTCAGAAATAAGTTAAAAACATTTAGATCACTGTTATGTTGTCATCATATAAAAATGTCTATTATTGTATATTAAGATATTAAATCTGTTTAAACTATTCAGTTTATTTTTTCAATTTTTAAATAACAGTAGCTCAATCAATGTGGGTTGAATTTGTGAATGCATCCAAACCATATTTATACAATAAAGCCTCATTTCAACCGCAGACTTTGGCATCATTCTGCAATTTTGACAAAGTTTTGCTGGAAAGAACCAAGACCATATGTTTACTGAGGATTCATGCCAGCTCTGGTCTCTAAATGTCGGTCTAATTCTGAGCAATTAATTGTTGTAGGAAGCTTTAAATAGAAAATTAGACAGAACTGGCCATAAACACATGGCATATCACAGCGAACCAAAGTGCTGTGTCAGAAGGACCCAGTATATCAGCCTAATGTTTTAATACAGCAGAATTTCAGGAAAAATTTTTTTAAAAATGTAACTGAATTCAATTATTGTAATTAAATTATTAATGTATCAATAGTGTATTAAATTATTAATGTAAAATATGTATTTTACAACTTCAAACATGCACACACACACTTGTTTGCAAGCTCACAGGTTAGAATTGTAGATGATTCATAAGACAGCTTTGATTTCGTAGATCTCTTGACTGTAAACTAGCTTCAGGTTCCTCTCCAAGCGTGGGTTACGTAAGCAGCAGTGACCGTTCACAGCCTACCACTCCAGCTGTGAACAATACCATGCATGTGTGTTTTGTTTACCGCCAGCTATTATTGAGATTAACTAGATTTGCAATTCTTGTAAGAAAATAATACCAGTGCTTTCAGTAAAATTACAGTTTTTCAAAGTTGCAAACCTAAGATATTCTGCAGTTTTGTAGAAGGAAATAATATAAAGGAAAGAAAAAGGCATTATGTTTTAAAAAAAAATAGCAAGATTAAAAACAACACCTTGCAAGGTCTTTAGTTACTCACCCATTGTAAGATTTTAATGAACCCTAATGGCTGTTTGATGACTGTGAACTGCCCAGTGGAGACCAGCTAAAAAATAAACACGTAAATAATATCAGCAACAAAAATTACAGCTTTACAAAACACCAAACCTGGTATGTGAAAAATGAGTACACTTTAGCACACTTTTAAAAAGAGTACTTACTGTATATATACTTCAGTGTGAACTGATGTTTTCAGGCACTTAAATGCATGTTAACTGCAAGTAAAGTTGTATTTAAACTACATTAACTACAATAGAGTGGCTTTCTGAACCACTTAAGTAGGACTATCCTTATATGTAATGTCATAATTATTTATATTATCTTTGAAATATGTTTAGCTTAATGTACTGACAAGCACGTATGTTAAAGGGGTCATATGATGCGATTTCAAGTTTTCCTTTCTCTTTGTAGTGTTACAAGCTGATTGTGCATAGATAAGATCCCTGAAGTTGCAAAGACTAAAGTCTCAAACCCAAAGAGATATTCTTTATCAAACTCTGCCATGTGTGATGAGTTTGCAGTACATTGCAGAATTGATTCGGTGAATAGCTGTGATTGAAAGCCCTACCTGTTTGACAACATCCATCTCGACCGCCTTTCGCTGATAAACGAGGATCAGATGAGTGGAGGTAGAGCGCCGCTACATCCGGGTCACCGCTCACGATAATCTGTCGCTCAAGTCATGCTCCTCTGTCTGATGCTTGTCTAATTTTTAATTTCATTTTTTTTTTAATTCAATTTTTAATTTATATTTTAGTTTTAATTTCATGGGTTAAAAAACCCCCATAAATATACAATTAATTAGAATTAATATGAACAATAATTGAATAATAATATTAATAATAAAACAATAGAACAATAAATAATTATTTATTATAAATAATATTAAATTAAAAACAAGAACATTATTACATTTACATTTAGTCATTTAGCACAGACGTTTTTATCATGGTTTTTATTCAAAGCGACTAATAAATGAGGATGATAATAATCAACAAAAGAGAAATAATATGTAAGTGCTATGACAAGTCTCAGTTAACCTAAAGCAGTACACAATACAGTTTTTTTGTTTTGTTTGTTTTTTATGTGACCCTGGATGGACCACAAAACCAGTCATATGGGTCAATTTTGTGAAATTGCAATTGCTTTGCATTGATGTATGGTTTGTTAGGATAGGACAATATTTGGCCGAGATACAACTGTTTGAAAATCTGGAAT
>NW_015642060.1:198667-210058 GCF_001515625.1 Sinocyclocheilus rhinocerous | reverse complement strand
GTTGGGCAGGTCATTCCACCAGGAGGGAACAGTTCATGTAAAAGTATGTATAATATAATATAATATATTATAGTTCATTCTGACTCCGCTGAATCCGAAGTGCTGCCTGTACTTTGTCACTACTATTCTGTAATAAAAGTTATTCTTCATCAAGATCTTCAACGTCTTCACTTTTTCTTACACACTCTATCCACCAGACTACGCCAGATCGTCACTGTCACGGCGAATCAATGCGGCTTCGTCAAAGGCAGCGGAACGACGGACGCCATCCACGCCACCCGGTTCCTCGTAGAGCGATACCGGGAGAAGAACAGGCGAGTCCACGTTACCTTCCTGGATCTCGAAAAAGCGTTAGACAAAATTCCGCACGACCTTATCTGGCACGCCCTCTGGTCCCACAACGTGCCCGAGGCCTACGTCCAGTGGATCCAAGCGCTTTACCTCAACATCACCAGCGTGGTTCGAACCCCGGTCGGAACATCACCGTCCTTCCCCATCACCATCGGAGTCCATCAAGGATCAGCCCTCTCGCCGCTCCTATTCATCCTATGCATGGACACAGTGACGGCTGACATCCAAACCGCCCACCGGTGTTCGCTCCTCTTCGCTGACGATGTATTCTTGGCAAGCGAAGATTGTCAGCAGCTGCAAGACCAAACGCAGCAATGGAAGATCCGACTGGATAAGTACGGAATGCGGCTAAACATCAAGAAGACCGAGTATATGGAATGTGGGCCTCAGACGAACGGAGCCATCAGCATTGACGGCAAGGATCTGAAGAAGGCGACCAATTTCAAGTATCTCGGATCTGTCATCAGCAGCGACGGTGACACCCTCCAGGATGCCCGAACCCGAGTCAATGCCGCCTGGATGAAATGGCGCCAAGTCACCGGCGTCCTGTGCGATCGACGACTGCCCATTCGAATGAAAGACAAGATTTACAAGACCGTGGTACGTCCCATAGACCTCTATGGATCGGAGTGCTGGCCGGCAACATCCAAGCACGAGCAGGCCCTTCACACAATGGAAATGCGAATGCTGCGATGGTGTCTTGGTCTGACCCGATGGGACCACGACATGTGACAAACGAAGACATCCGAAAGCAGATGGGCATCGCCCCAGTCGTGGAGAAGATGCGAGAAGGACGACTCTGGTGGTATGGTCATGTCGTAAAAAGCGACGAAGAATCGGTGGCGAGAACAGCACTCCGACTAAGCCCGCACGGCAAGCGACCACGCGGAAGGCCCAAGAAGCGATGGCTCGACCGTTTGAAGGACGATATGCGGCATGCCAACATCGCCCCGGAGGATGCTCTGGACCGAGCCAAATGGAGACGGGCGTGCAGAACAGCAGACCCTGCACCCAAGCGGGAAAATCGCTAGGAAAAAGAAGAAGAAGAAGACTTGCACTCTATTCATTTACTAACTGTTTGTTTTCTTTATAAAAAAGCTACACTAGTTTCTCTATTCTTTTTGTATTCTATCTATTTGTTTACTTTTTATTTATTATACAATTAACAAAAAGCAAAAAAGGCCTCTAACACTAGCTTGCTCTATTCTTTTTCTATTCTATCTGTTTTCTTTTTATTTATTATATAATAAAAAAAACCTTGCTATGTGCACTGCCTTTTACTGAGACTTGTTATAGCACTTGCATATCATTGCCCTTTTGTTGATTTTGATTGCTTCTATTCTCCTAATTTATAAGTCGCTTTGGATAAAAGCGTCTGCTAAATGACTAATATAATATAATATAATATAATATAATATAAGTATTACATTATAATACTGGATGTAAAACAATACATTATAATAAATGTAGATCACCCTGATGTAATGATTTCTCCTAAGGTAGATCTGTTCATGCAGTAGGATTATTTTCTTAGTGATCAATGTGAATTGGGTTTCCTTTAAACTGTTGCCACATGTTGACTTTTTCCTATGGGTTAGAGGTTTGGCATAATAAATTGCTTTTGAATTCTGCCAGTGTTAAAACATCTGAGCTCCTGTGAGCTCCTTTATGAAAACAGACTGTGTTTATAATATGACTATACGAATGACCATACAGTGATTTTCAAATTGAAAATGTATATAACCAACACAATCTCATAGCAATTTGTAACAGTTTTACATTTTAGTGAATTAGTGGTTAAATCTGCTCATGCCCCAGAGAGGGTTATGTTGGGTTAGGATTTGGGTTAGATGCTTTTTCTAAAAATTATGTTACAATTCACCAATTACAAATTCATACAAAATCTCCACATCGTAAAATAGTTAAAGGGGTCATATGATGCGATTTAAATTTTTCTCTTTGTAGTGTTACAAGCTCTTGGTGCATAAAGAAGATCTGTAAAGTTGCAAAGACTAAAGTCTCAAATCCAAAGAGATATTCTTTATAAAAGTTAAGAGTCAGCCACACCTACCTAAAACGCCTCGTTCTAACACGCCCCCACATACCTACATCACTATGTGGCGCTTTTTCAGACTGATGAGCTTTGTAAAAATCGACGCGTTTCAGAAAGGCGGGGCATAGAGGAGAAACAATAATGTACAGTATGTGGAAAATAATGTGTTTTTTAACCTTAAACCACATAAACACATTTCATTACACTAAATACACAAAATAATGTTCTTTTTAGCAGCATCATATGACCCCTTTAAGTTTTCCTATGAGACCAGGTTGGTATGATACATAGCCTAACAGTGATGGACTGTAAAATGTATGATGGTAAAATGTAAGTATACGCTAGAAGGATTGCGTCCTATTCTAGATCTGCGTCAGCTGAACCGCTCAGTCATGCGACTGAAGTTCAAGATGCTTACACTCAAACAGGTAATGTCTCAGATCAGGTCCTAGGACTGGTTTGTCACGATAGATCTGAAGGACGCTTACTTCCACGTATCCATCCTTCCTCAACACAGGAAGTTCCTGAGGTTTGCTTTCGGGGGCGAAGCTTACCAATATCGGGTTCTTCCTTTCGACCTTGCACTCTCACCCCACACTTTCACCAAGTGTATGGATGCTGCTCTGGCTCCACTGCAATTCTGGGGCCTCCGCATACTCAATTATATCGACGATTGGTTGATACTAGCTCAATTGTAGCAGACGGCGGTTCGGCATTGAGATGTCATTCTCGCCCACATGAAAGAGTTGGGGTTAAGACTGAATACCAAGAAAAGTGTGCTTTCTCCATTACAGAGGACCACTTATCTGGGTGTGGTGTAGGATTCGACCAGGATGCAGGCACGTCTGTCTCCTGCTCAGATCGAGACGATCCTCACAGCAGTCACAAGAGTGAGAGAAGGTTAGGTTAGGTTTAAACTGATGGTAGGATTTCTCACACAGTGAACAATGTCATCGACAACTGGGCCGTGGCTGATCTCATCCTCCTTAAGCAGACTAACAATAACCGAATCATCTGCATATTTTATGATGGTTCTATTGTCATAGCTGCTCTGACACATATTTGTGTAAAGAATAAATAATAAAGGTGACAGCACACACCCTTGAGGAGACCCAGTAGAAGAGCTTTTCCGGTCAGACAAAGTACCATTGACCCTCACTCTCTGTGTCCTATTTGTTAGAAAGTCAAGAATCCAACCTACCAGTTTATTACTTAACTCAAACTGTTCTTAAAGCCTTCTGGTTAAAATGTGGGGTTGAATTGTATTAAAAGCCGAAGAAAAGTCTATAAATAAAAGTCTAGCATGTGTCCCAATCCCATCCAAATGTCTAAAAAGCAAGTTAAGCAATGTAACTGTATCATCCTCCACTCCTCTATGAGGCCTATATGCAAATTGCATGGGATCCAGAGCATATTCAGTCTGCTTCAAGGTCTCAGACCTGACCAGTTTCTCAAAAATGTTCATTCAAACTGAAGTCAGAGCGACCGGCCTAAAATCATTAATAATTTTAGGATGACTACATTTTGGAACTGGGACAATCACTACATCTTTCCAGAGATTAGGTACATGTTGTGTCTGTAGTGACTTGTTATAAATATCATGAAATACAGGACTTAGGTCTTTTGCACATGATTTAAGTAACCGGCCACAAATATGATCAGGTCCAGGGCTTTTGTTCACCTTTACTGAATTAAAAGACTTTTCAACATCCTGAAGATCAATGTTGAAATGCTGAGTATCCATAAGGTTAAGTCTCATTTCCTGGATTTCTTTGCTATTATTATTCTTTTAATTATAATAATTTTAATATAGCCTACATATACATTGCATTTCTCAGTCACTAGAGGGCGCCACTATATAATTTATCAATAACTCCCCATTGGCTCCATGACATTAAACAATTTTAGGGTATGTGTAGTTTTCCTGGGTTTATTAAAATACACATAAAGACACTCACAGCATTATTGTTATAGTCGTGTGATATATGAGAACATTAAAAGTTCTGCAGTGATGCTGACTGAAAACAGCCACGACAATGTAAACTGCATGAAGATGTAAACGTCTCAGGTTTAGAGGACGCAGTTCGAAGTTCCCATGAAAGGGAACTGGAAAACGCCAATACATAGGCTTGTCAATTCAGCACCATAGTAATTTACCATGGTTTTACTTCTTGTGACCACCATCTTACTAATAGGCCTACTAATTATAAGCAAGAACTTCTCTCTTCAGATGTTTAGTTCTAATTAATTTTAATAGAAGTAAAATGTTGATTCAGTAAGAGCCCGATTAAAGATAAATATCAGTGTCTTATATAAATTAGGTGTGTATTATTGACAAATATTAAAGTTGGGCTGGAACAACCTGGAAGTCATGCAGACTACTTGAAAAATTATCTGTTGACCAATTTTAGAGTGCACTGTATTGATATTACTAAATACTTCTCACCATCTACTACTAAATTACTCACCATCTATTGGTGTGATGATGCAACCTGAAAAATCATTGAAAAAGATCCCCACACAACCTGACAGCCTATCTGGAACAACCACAGACAAGGGGAAAGCCGCTGTTGTTTATTTTGTGATTTCCTGGGCATTATACATTTTATTACAAACACAAGTTTTATATCTTGAGGTCTATTAAATAATTCAACAATAGCATAATAGCATTCGAAGAATCTAATTCTGATGACGCAGATGCAGACAAACAATATCACGAGTATTCATAAGTTAATACACTGTTTTATACACTGTTTTATACACCTTTGAACATAGTTTGTTCATTTTCTAGACTGGCCTCTGGCAAAGTTAATGCAAAAGTTGCTTATTTCAAACCTCCCGTTACAAAAATGATCATGGTGAACATAATCTCCTTTAAAATATTATAGCTGAAACCTTAAAAACCACAATAATAACGAAATGTTTGTCAAGCATGGAACCTTGCTTTAATGTCAACATACCTACGTTTTATTTGACTAAGTAGTAGTAATTTATCAGAAACTGTCTACCAATAATAATAATAATAATATTTATAATTTATAATATAAGAACAATACGCTATATTAATATACTATTATTATAAAGTATTATTATGTTAGTGAATATAACAATAATTTTTGTAAAGGCACTTCTTCTATGTTATTGTAGGTCTTAGTAGGACATATCAGAAAAATGCCCTATTATGAAAATCTGTACAGTTGCATTTGAATGCATTATAATTCACTGTGCTCAAAGGTATCCAGTATGCAGTTACCATGGAACAGGGCTCACCAGACCACCCCTTCACAAAGTGGCCAGAAGTCCCATTCCACAACAAACAGCCGCTATGTTTAGTAAGTGTTAGCATGATTCAGGTCGTATTTTACTGTAAAGTGTTTGGTTGGAATGGATCGTAACATTTCTTTCATCTCATCAGTCAGAAACATGTTCATTCAGACCCAAGACACTCCGAACCCAAACAGCCTGAAGTTTCTTCCTGGGCGTGTGGTGCTGGAAGCAGGGACTATGGACTTCGCTGGACCTAGAGATGCTTATTGTTCACCCTTGGCAAGGTAGAGTTTGTATTTCAGCCAGCGTACACACTTTTTGCACTGTATTTTATTTTCTGATTAATATTGTTAATGCATTATCAGTCATAATTCATATTAAGATCTACAGGAGAAGTTATTATTTTTAACAGTAAGAAATCTAGAGTCAATTTAAGTGATTTCTGCACCAGTAGTGACACCAGACAGATTTCTCATGGTGATTGTCTGTTAAAAAGTCACTGCACACTATCATAGGTGTTCATGGTTGTTGTTTATGGATCCAAATCCTAAGAACCTGTTCAGAACTCTTTATCATATTCTGGTCAGATTGGCTCTAACGAAACTGCTGACAGGAAACATAGTCAGCAGTTTCACCGTTTTTACTTCATAATTTTAATGGCACCACAAATGTTATTTTCTTGATGAGGTTAATCTGAAATTCTGAATCTATATTTGCATCATAAAAATAGTGCAGTTATGCTTGTCACATGGGGCTGTAATAAACCATTTTTTAGTTGCAGGGGTTGTTTTGTTAGTAACCATTCCAGATATGTGTAAAATATGTAAATATTTTTAAGATTAAATATATATACACTACTGGTCAAAAGTTTGGGATCAGAAAGACTTGTAATGTTTTTTAAAGAAGTCTCTTCTGCTCATCAAGGCTGCATTTATTTAATCAAAAATACAGAAAAAAAAACTGTAATCTTGCAAAATGTTATTACAATATAAAATAATGGTTTCTATTTTAATATCTTTTAAAATATAATTTATTCCTGTGATGCAAAGCTGAATTTTCATCATCACTCCAAATCCTTGCTGAATAAAAGTTTTAATTTCTTTCAAAAAAAGAAAGATAAAAAATTTACTGACCCCAGACTTTTGAACTGTAGTGTATATTGTAAGAAAAGATTTATATTTTGAATAAATGCTCTTCTTTTAAACATTTATTCATCAAAGAATCCTGAAAAAAGTATCACAGGTCCAAAAAAATATTAAGCAGCACAACAGTTTCCAGCACTGATAATAAATCAGAATATTATACTAATTTCTGAAGGATCATGTGACACTGAAGACTGGAGTAATGATGCTGAAAATTCAGCTTTGATCACAGGAATAAAATACATTTTAAGGTATATTAAAATAGAAAAATGTTATTTTACATCATAATAATATTTCACAATATTACTTTTTTCTTGTATATTAAAATAGAAAAATGTTATTTTACATCATAATAATATTTCACAATATTACTTTTTTCTTGTATGTTTTATCAAATAAATGCAGCCTTGATGAGCAGAAGAAACTCCTGCAAAAAAAACATTTAAAATAGTTCTGATCCCAAACTTTTGACCGGTAGTGTAAATAAAATGTATAAACCTTTTTTAAATGTTTATTTTATGTTTAAATATAAAACATATTTTCTTAACTTTCTTCACCTTGCTTTCTTTCATTTAAAAAACAAATAAATAAATAAATAAAAAACATATATGACCCAGGACCATATTTGGCCGAGAAATTCTGGAATCTGAGGGTGCAAAAAAAATCTAAATATTGAGAAAATCATCTTTAAAGTTGTCCAAATGAAGTTCTTAGCAATTCATATTACTAATCAAAAATTAACTTTTAATATATTTATGGTAGGAAATGTACAAAGTATCTTCATGGAACATGATCTTTACTTAATATCCTAATGATTTTTGGCATAAAAGAAAAATTGATCATTTTGACCCATACAATGTATTGTTGGCTATTGCTACAAATATACCCCAGCGACTTAACACTGGTTTGTGGTACAGGGTCACATGTTTGCCTGAAGTATTCAGATCTATAAAATTAAATAGATTTAAATAGATTAAATAGCTCCCCCTTAATAGACAAATATGATAGTTCTGAAGAAAATTGTAAAAAAAAAAAAAAAAACTATTATCATCAGTGGACATGAAATATATCCTAAATTGTAGAATAGCTCAGGAGCAAGAGTAATATTGATGCTTGACTAAGCAAACACCATCATGATGGATATCTGTTTTCTCAGGAAGCCAATTTCAGTGATATCTGTCAGGCGGTTGGGATTGTTTTATGTGTGGAATTCTAAAAAAAAAAAATGCATATAACAGCTCTAAATCCAGACATGCATTTGTGAGAATGTTTCAGTGCTGATACTGTTTTCATTCTTCAGGCAGTTGTTCAGAATAGATGGAGTCAAGAGTGTCTTCTTTGGTCCCGACTTCATAACCATTACTAAGGTAAAGAACTGGCATTTTTTAACAATATTTTAATGTAACTTCATTTTTTAAAGAATTGTATCTCTTTATCCTTCAGGCTGATGGTCAAACAGAGTGGATAGTGATCAAACCGGACGTCTTCGCCACCATTATGGACTTCTTCACCTCTGGACTTCCTGTTGTCAACGAGGCAGATGCTCCACGTGCCGACACAGGTTAAACATTACCTTGCCTTCTTTACTTCTCATCTTGACATCCTCACTAAATCCAAGATCATTAAATATGTTGTGCATGCCCTACGTCTGCAGCTCCTTCTGAGGATGACGATGAGGTGGTGGCCATGATTAAAGAACTGCTGGACACACGCATAAGGTACCACAGTCAATTACTCTACTTACGTTTAATGCAGCCTTCAAATTTACTTTATTTTTAATTTTTTATGTGGCATACAAATTTAGCAGGTCATATATGTTCTCATCTCAAAAAGTGAGCATCCCAAATGAAGCACAACAACAGAAATGATTGATTTGTGACACTCTACACAAACAGCAAATTGCATTAAGCATAAATATATACATAGTAGCACATACAAATATTGGGTAAATGGTCTGTTTTTAAATATTTGAATATTGAACTGAATCTGAACCAGGTAAATGATTGATTTGTGACGCTCAACGCGCATCATGATCATGTTGACTCGGCATGTGTCAGGTCTTGGATTGTCTGAGGAGTGACATGCCAGTGTGAAGTCCTAATCATAATCTTGATTATTTCTTCTTAATTCAGCAGCTTCTTTTCTCTATTTGCATGTGTACTACAGGCCCACAGTGCAGGAGGATGGTGGTGACGTGTTGTATCGGGGTTTCGAGGACGGTATTGTAAAGCTGAAGATGCAGGGTTCCTGCACCAGCTGTCCCAGCTCCATCATCACGCTGAAGAGCGGCATCCAGAACATGCTGCAGTTCTACGTTCCCGAGGTGGAAGGAGTCGAGCAGGTGAGGATAGTCTGCTCAGAAATGAGAGTGAGCAATGACGACACGATTCTCAAGTTGTTCCCAACCTGTATGACTTTCTTTCTTCTGTGGAACATGAAAGAAGGTATTTTGAAGAACGTGGGTAACCAGAGTTTTGGTTCTCATAGACTTCCATTGTACTTTTTGGCCATACAATAGATGTCAATGGGAACCAAAGCTGGTTGGTAACCAACTTTCTTCAAAATATCATTTCACGTTTCACAGAAGAAAGTAGGGATGCACCGATACCGATACTGGTATCGGTATCGGGCCCGATACTGCGCTCCTGTACTCGTAAAAATGCCCCGATACCAAAAGCCGATACCACACACCGTGTGAACAGAGGTGTGTCCAGAAAAAGAAACACTGACAACAGAACAACAGAGAGTAGAATGGAGTTATTAGAGATTAAGGATGTCTATGAAGTACATGTAAGTAATTAATATAATGTTAAACATTCAATATTCACGCCTAGGGATGTAACGATTCACTCAACTCACGATTCGATTCCCGATTTTGATTTCACAATTTGATTTGAATAGTCACATATTTGAATCGATTTTCAACCGGCTCGCGGTCAATCGTTATATCCCTATTCACGCCTGTATAGCGGATGTGCGCGAGCAGATAAGCAGAGCGCGCTGAGTGGATTGAGCGCGCAGCTGCACAGATGCACACGAGCTTGTCGAGTGAATATCTCACAGACATCACTGGAAAGTTTGTAGTTCGGTGGTAGCGCGAGTAGTCCTCCCTCGCGAGAGAGAGAGTCAGAGAGCGCGCACCTCTGTGCCGCTTCAAAAGTGAAACTAGCAGACTGTGAAATGCGCTAGGCTATAAGTGTCTCTCTCATTCTGCACCAATGCAAACGTGCACGCGCTGCGCATGTTTAGCTTGCTTTAGAATTATGTTTTTTATTCGTACGCGAGGGTCCGCGTACAGTGTGCGTGACGCAAATTACATCACCAAAATAGTACGCGCGTACTCGTATAACGAGTGGTTCCTTCAACCGGCTCGCGGTCAATCGTTATATCCCTATTCACGCCTGTATAGCGGATGTGCGCGAGCAGATAAGCAGAGCGCGCTGAGTGGATTGAGCGCGCAGCTGCACAGATGCACACGAGCTTGTCGAGTGAATATCTCACAGACATCACTGGAAAGTTTGTAGTTCGGTGGTAGCGCGAGTAGTCCTCCCTCGCGAGAGAGAGAGTCAGAGAGCGCGCACCTCTGTGCCGCTTTGCCATATTTTTTACGGTAAAATTCCGGCAACCACAACTGCCGGTTTTTTACCGTAAATTTTACGGAAATATTTTTACAGTGTATAATTAAGTGTGGAAATAACTGAAGGAAATATCTGTTAGCTAAATGAAGCCAACTAACATGATTGTTGTTCTTCTTCTTCTTATTATTATTATTTTGTCTCTGTACCCAATATTTGTAAAAAATGACACATGCAACTAGTTTCTCCAGACAGGAGGCGTCTCGAAGCTGTCATTACCAACAAAGGCTTTTGTACGAAGTATTAAATAAATTTCAGTAAGCGTGTTCAATAATTTCCCCCTGGGTCATTCCATTTGATTACACAGAACCTAATTTCTGAACTTATTTGTATTGTCTTCTTTGTATGTGTGGTTTACTTGGGTTGTTACAGACATCTGGTGAAAGTTTCATGTCAACAGCACCTTTAGAAATATATTTACTGAGAAAAATGGTGACGTGTTCAATACTTATTTTTCCCGCTGTATGTATACACACACACACACACATATACTGTATATAATTTACAGATACTTCTTTCAAAAACATTTTTTTTTAAATCCCATGACCCTAAGCTTTTAAATGGTAGTGTATTATATATTCAAATAGTATAAAAATTCAAAATAGTTTTGTTTTGATAAGATTGTTGAATTATTCTTTAGACTGTATACAAACTATAGAGTTGAAATTGTGTTAGTTTTATGCATACAAAAATATACATCTATTAAAAAAATATATAAATCAAAGCCAAATCTATGTCATATATATCGTAATGGTTCTCCCGTTGGTTTTAGATACATAGAAAATAATTGCTTTAAATTCAATGTATATTAGAAACTTTTCTAGAAAAACTAGCTCCCATCACAACAACTGTAAATATGCATCTCATGAATGTCTGGCCTGTGTAAACCGCCTGCTTCCGCATGAACGCTTTAGTGTGTGTGTGTGTGTGTGTGTGTGTGTGT
>NW_015642060.1:192184-198563 GCF_001515625.1 Sinocyclocheilus rhinocerous | reverse complement strand
GAAAGAGTTGTTACCTGTAGCAGAAGAACCGCTTCTCAATATTATTAACTCGTCGTTGTCTTTAGGTCACGTTCCAAAACCATTCAAGTTGGCGGTTATTAAGTCTCTTATTAAGAAACCACAACTAGATCCTAGGGAACTGGCAAATTACAGACCCATTTATGATATGATATGATATGATATAACACTTTATTGTCAGACGAGTCTGAAATTTTTCTTGCATGACAGTATCTGTGTTTACAACAATCAACATCCTTTAAACAACAACATGCACTTCATCCACACACAAACAAAACACAATATACATTACACTCCCTTAAACATTACATTATACCTTACCCTCCTACTACACTTCTACAACTACACCATTAAAGGTTTATAGTGTCTATTTTATTTCTATACATAAACAAAAGCATATAACTAACTTTATGCAAGTCCATGTCTATCAGCTAGAATGCATTCATACAGGATGCATTATGCCATATTAGACATTTTTTAATTCTTGGTCTGTGTAAAGATTGATGCGTTTGGTCATTATATATGTTTTGGTATGTTTCAGCATTTCACGTCAGAGGAAACTTGTTTCTAAGGTGCTGTGGTAAGTAAACAGCTAGTAGCCATCCAGAGAGGGAATAGGGATCATTATTAATTTCTATACATGCATATATATTTTTTAGCATTTGTAATATTAGCATTAATATTATAACATTTCTAAATATTTATTTCTTAGTTTGTTTGTGTGTGTGTGTGTGTGAGAGTGTGTGTGCGTGTGGGATATAACTTTACATAACTACTTTAGACTTTACTTGGGTATTTTCAGTGGAAATACTTGTTTTTGATTGATTAGCTTCACCTTTCACATTGCTGCTTGTAAAGTCTGTTAGTATATTTCCCAATTCAGCCCTGTAATACCTCCTATGATGTCACCATATTTGTATTTCTGAAGTTCTACAAACCTTAGTACAGTACTTAAAGTATGTTCCGTTACAGTATACATTTACATGTCAATATAATACAAATCAGACAACTACTGACAAAGGTGGGTAGTAACGAGTTACATTTACTTCGTTACATTTACTTGAGTAAATTTTTTTGGGTAACTAATACTTTTAGAGTATATTTAAAGATGGGTAGGCTACTTTTAGTTTTACTCAAGTACATTTTTAGTGAAAAAATTCATTCTCAATGGAGAGCTGGCGACTTCTGGCGACCAGAGGTGGGTAGTAACGAGTTACATTTACTTCGTTACATTTACTTGAGTAAATTTTTTTGGGTAACTAATACTTTTAGAGTATATTTAAAGATGGGTAGGCTACTTTTAGTTTTACTCAAGTACATTTTTAGTGAAAAAATGGTACTTTTACTTCGTTACTGTGGGCGACGCTCCTCTCGTTACTTTATCTTAATGCAATACAAGTTAAAAATGCTTACATTTATTCCAAACGCGGCGTCTGCTTTTCTCTGGGCAATGAACGATGCCCATTCGCGAATGATTCATTCTTTTGAGTCAATTCTGTTCAAAGGCTTTATCAAACCAGTTGGCAAACCAGTGAATTGGTTCGGTAATCAGTTTTGAATGATTCGTTCAGTTCCCTGCCGCACGCCGAGAGTCGTCTGAAGCGGTTCTCACTCAGAATTGTAACAGAAAGTTTAAGAACATCAAGAGCATTGAAGACGTGGCTTTGGATCTAAGTTACAGTCAACTGAAAGAAAATCTGCAAAGGCTATTGTTTGCTAGCAATGAAGATCTTTATTAGATGAACAGCGGGTGTACTGTCTACGGTTCCACAGGCAGGCCTATAGATAGTCTACATTCGATTACAGTAGGCCTACATGATACCACTATGACATTACCAGTTTGTTGTACATGTACCTTATACATTAAATACAATGTATAATTTATACATTAAATAAGCTGTTACAGAGTATGAACTGAACACCTGCCAAACCCGCGTTAGCTCTGCGCAGCGGCACGTGACCTTTTCCAGTAGGAATGCCTTTGCCTAGACACAATTAATATTGATATTTTCACAATATTTACGCTTGCACAAATATACATTTGTTTACATTTTGCAGAATAGACGGAAGAAGATCCATCAATGTGCATTTGTTTTGTTATGTTCAGATGTTCGGTAGCGGTCATGTGAGGAGTTTTCACTCTTCTCCGTGTCAGAGGTTATATACATATATAATAATATTTAATATACTTTAAAATATTATTTAATTCAGTGATGCAAATCAGAATTTTCATCAGCTGTTACTCCAGTTTTCAGAGTCATATGATCCTTCAGAAATCATTCTAATATAGGCCTATTGATTTATTACCAGTGTTGGAAACAGTTTTGCTGCTTAATATTTTTTGGAACCTGTGACATTTTGTTCAGGATTCTTTGATGAATAGAAAGCTAAAAAGAACAGCATTGATAATAAATCAACATATTGGAATGATTTCTGAAGGTTTATGTGACACTGAAGACATGCGTAAAGGCTGATGAAAATTCTGATTTGCATCACTGAAATGAATTACATAAAAAAAAAACATTAAAAATCTTTTGAACAGCAGTGTGTGTATATATAAATGTATATTATATTATAATTTATATTATATAATATATATATATATATATAGATAGATAGATAGATAGATACAGTATATGATCCAAAGTAACTAGTAAGTAACTACTTGAGTAGTTTTTTTATCCGATACTTTTTTACTCTTACTCAAGTAACTATTCAGACTATTAATTTTACTTTTACTTGAGTAAATATTTCTATAAGTACTTTTACTTTTACTTGAGTACAGTTTTTGAGTACTATACCCACCTCTGACTACTGACAAATCTAAGGTGCTCACATACATCATGTTGAAAAAAGTACACTTAATGTCTGTGTCATGGTTGCAAGGAGTAGTTGAGGCAAGGATCTTGCAGCTTTATTTTAAACACAAACATAATCCAAGAAGAATAATACAATCCAGTGGAAATACACGAACATAGCAGCTAGCAAAGGAATACACAATCATAAAAGCTAGCAAAGGACATGCACAGAATATAACTGACAAAGGAGAACTTTGAAAATTATATATATGAAAATTAGTATTTTCAATTAAAGACAACTTATTCATTTAATATGGGCTGCTTTTGGTGCTTGACACCAAATAAGGTGAATAAGGCTAGGAATACTCTAGAAGTTACTTAAATGTAATGCTGTCCAACGATTAATCACAATTAATCGCATCCAAAATAAAAGTTTTTATTTACAGTATATATCTGTGTGTACTGTGTATATTTACTATGTATATATAAATACACACACACACACACACACATACAGTATATATTTTGAAAATATTTGCATGTATTTACATGTATATATTTATATTGATATATATTATTGTCACGAATCCGGTCCATGAACTTCCGTCTCCTCGCCACCAGAGGTCACCCATCCACTACTATGGACTCTTGCACCACACCCCCTAGGATTATTCTTGTGTCTTGCCCTCTATATACCCGTTGCCATTATCTGACCCTTGCCTGTCTCTACCATGTCTATGAATAAAGCCTTGCATTTGGATCCGCACGTCTCATGTATCGTCAGCCCCGTAACAATTATATTATACATATTTTTTTATATATAAACATTTTTTTCTTAAATATATACATGCATGGGTGTGTATTTATATATACATATACTATGTAAACAAAAACTTTTATTTTGGATGCGATTAATCTCGATTAATCGTTTGACAGCACTACTTAAATGTAAAATGTTTTTCTCTATTTCATCTTAAAGAGGCAAACAGAGGCGATCCATCTTAAAGAGGCAAACAGTCACAGGAAGTGCTCTGTCGCTTGAAAATTGTCAAGGATTCAGCATTCCGGATAGGGGTGGGAAGATAATTCCACCAGCCAGGAACGGTGAACGAGAATGTTCTGAAAAGTGATTTTGATCCTCTCTGTGATGGTACCACGAGGTGTCGCTCACTAGCGGATCTCAGACTTCTGGAGGGGATGTAGATTCGTAATGGTGAGTGGAAGTAGGCGGGTGCTGAGCCTGTGGGTGTTCTATATGCAAGCATCAGTGTCTTGAACTTGATGCGAGCCACAAGCGGTAGCCAGTGTAAGGAGATAAGATATTTAACGATATTGCAATAGTGAAAGATGGCTTCCCTTATTGATCACATCTCACGTATATTGCATGTTTTCTTGCGTGGCTGGATGTTGGACTCATGAAAAATAATCACATTGTTTGTAGTCAAAACAAGGATGGTGAAAGGAATTGGCATTAGCGTGGGCACCGATTGCTGTGAAGCGGGAGCGACCAGCCGTCGGAGGATTCCACAGCCTTCCTCGAACAGTTATGTTCACGATTTCTGATTTACTGAACGTGTACTGCCTGAGGGGTGGCTGTGATTGGATGATGACAGGTGTCGGTGGGTATTCTCAAGTGATCAGCACTGCTGCTGTTGTATCAGACAGTGGTTAGCAGTCAAGAAACAGGACAAGGGAGGTCACGTACAGGACACATCAATTAAGCCCAATATACAGGACGTCCCAAGTAATACTGGACAATTGGCAACCCTAGGCTATGAATACACAGAACAAACAAGTAACTTAACTAGAAACAAGTGAGATAAATCTATAACTATAAAAACAAACAAGAAAATGCTTAGAAACCAAGAAAGCCATGAAGGCAGTAAATAAACAGGAAATGTGAAGACAGAAACAATGGCATGAAATAAACAGTCTCCTAAATTAGAGTCTCTGAAACAACAATATACAGAAAACCTGTGACATTACCCACCTCAACTAGACACCACATGGATATTCTAGAATGCAGAATATCCTGACATCCATAATTTTCTGAAGACAGTCGGTTTCCTTCAGAAATACCGGGTTTCGACTTTGACACGTGCAGTGCTCATGTTTATTTAATGAAGTCAAAGCCTTTTGGAAAATCTATTTGTGGCGGTCAATTTTGATATTGTGGCGTGGGCCACCACAAATAAATCAATATAGGAAACACTGAGAATATCTAAATATTAAAAATTAAAATGAAACTTACCTGCTTGAACTCTTTCATTTGATCTGGGTGTCTGTCTTTAAAGTGTTTTGTTAGTTTGGTGTGTTTCCTCGTTTTGATGTCGCCACGTCTCAGTGCTTTTATGAAGAGAGAGCATCTGCACACCTTTCGGATAGCGCATCAAGAATCGGGTTGACCGGGTACTCGGTACCACCGACTTGGTACCGAAGTACCGGGTCTTTTGACAACACTAGTTGGAGCCAAGAGATTGGAGGACTGAGGTGGAGCCGGTGGGAATGAGGGCACTGGTGGAGCAAAGGGATCAGTGGACTGAGGTGGAGCTGGTGGGACAGAGGACAGTGGTGGAGCCAAGGGATTGGAGGACTAAAGTGGAGCCGGTGGGACCAAGGGCAATGGTAGAGCAAAGGTATCAGAGGACTAAGGTGGAGCCGGTGGGACCAAGGACACTTTTGGAGCAAAGGGATCGGAGGACTGGGGTGAATCCGGTGGGACAGAGGACACTTGTGGAGCCAGGGCGGTGAGGGCTGAGGTCCAGCCAAAGATCCGGAGGTCCATGGGGGAGCCGAGGGATAGTAGGGCAGAGGTAGATCCAGTAGGCCAGGAGACCATGAATGGACCGGTGAAGCTGGAGGATTGAGGAGAGCCAGTGGAGCAGGAGGATGAAGTGGATGGGACAAGGATGGGAGCTGAAACAAAGCAGCTTTTCAGTTTGGTAAACGCAGCCTCCGCTGCGCTGGACCACCTGAACGGAGTCTTGGTGGAGGTTAAGGCAGTCAAAGGAGTGGCAAGCTGGCTGAAATTGCGAATAAACCGCCGGTAAAAATTGGCAAAGCCCAGAAACCTCTGCAGGGCCTTCCAGGAATCTGGGGTTGGCCAATTCACCACAGCCTGAATTTAGTTGGAATCCATGTGCACCCCCTCGGCCGAGACGATGTATCCCAAAAAGGGAACAGGCTGTGCATGAAAAACGCATTTCTCCACCTTGACATAAAGCCCATTGTCTAACAGCCTCTGAAGCACTTGCCTGACGTGCTGAACATGTTCCTGGAGAGAATGAGAAAATATCAGTATGCCATCCAGGTAGACATAAATGAACTGATCTACCATATCTCTCAACACGTCATTGACGAGTGCTTGGAATACCGCGGGAGCGTTTGAAAGGCCGAAAGGAAGAACAAGATACAGGGCTCCAGACAAAAAATCGAGTAAGGAGCCATTGGCTCCTATAAGAAAAAAACTTAGGTGCCAAATTATTTTTTTAGGTGTCACAGAATAAACATGTTTTATGTTATTATTATTATTATTTTTTTACATTTTAACATTTCAATCATAC
>NW_015642060.1:191286-192165 GCF_001515625.1 Sinocyclocheilus rhinocerous | reverse complement strand
AAGAGAAAGATTAAATGGGTTCACTTGCCGCTTGAACTGAGGCGCTAAAGCGACCGTGCCTGCCGCATTAAAGAGCGCCAAAAAAAAAAAAGGTATTTATTGTTTGAATTTCCTTAACGATATTGCCAATATTCACACAGCTGACAGCTTTACCTGTTGTAGTTTGTTCAAGTTGTGCACGAAATAGGTGCTGCTTTTCTGCACTTTCACTTCTTACGTCTCCGTCATTTCTATCTCTCTCGCGCTGCACAACTGAGCTGCGTTTAGCAGACTGTGCGACTGTCATGAATCCTGTCCATGGACTTCCGTTCAATCACCACCAGAGGTCACCCTTCCATTACAGTGACTCTCGCACAACACAAACTGTTGCATGTCATCCCGGACTACATATCCCATCAGCCATTGCACTGATTGCACACAGCACTTATTGCACACAGCACTGATTGCACACAGCTGTCATCAATCACACATTCACTATAAATACACTCACTCAAACAACCATTCTCTGCCGAGTATTGTATGCGCTTATCGCCAGCAGTGATAGCTACTCTACAGAGCCCGGTTTAGCTTCCTAGCCCAGCCTAGTCTTGCCTTGTCTGTTTCTGTCATGAATCCTGTCCATGGACTTCCGTTCAATCACCACCAGAGGTGAGTTTTTAGCCATCGCTCACTATTCTGATTTACCAGACTGTGTACTGATAAGAGTTTTTCTGCGATGGCATGAATCAACCTCTTAGGTCTAAGCTAAGAGGGTCCACGTTCGTCACTCCATTAGTTCATTTATTATGCTTTGTTGACTGTCGGATCTTTGTTTACTGTGGGTGTCGCGGAGGAAGAACGCGACACAGTGTCTGTGACTGAAATGGCGGCTGTACCAGA
>NW_015642060.1:134340-187276 GCF_001515625.1 Sinocyclocheilus rhinocerous | reverse complement strand
CTGTTTTCTCGGTTTTTGATCTGTGCCTGTTTTCCTGGATTTATCCCTTTAGTCTCGCCCTTGTGATCCTGTTCGCCAATCGTTGACCTACGCTAGCCCTAGGACTATTCTTGCGTCTTGCCCGCCATATACCTGTTTGCCACCGTTCGACCCTGCCTGTGTTTCTGACCTCCTCTGATGTTAATAAAGCTTGCATATGGATCCGCTTGGAAAAAACTATTTTTTCCACTAAAACTTTGATGCGCATCGTCTCAGTTTAATACGCGAACATAACAAAAGATGTGATCGCTAAACAATCAGGAAAAAAGGCATTACATGCAAATTTTTAAGTTATAACATGTAAATACATAGGCCTAGTCGCCAGTGGTGACCTCAGCAAAAACTTAATTCGCAATTTAATATTTTTGGTCGCAAATGCGACCGTTTTACTCACAGTTTGGAGCCCTGAGATATTCAAAGTGCCCCCTGGGGGTATTAAAAGCGGTTTTCCATTCATCCCCCTCTCTTACGCGAAACCAATGATAAGCGTTACGGAGATCCAATTTTGTGAAAAATTACGCCCCTGCAGACGCTCGAAGGCCGACGACATCAACGGTAAAGGGTAAGTATTCTTCACCGTGATGTCGTTCAGCCCTCGATAGTCAATACAGGGACGAAGAGAGCCGTCCTTCTTTTTCACGAAAAAGAAACCCGCACCAGCCGGAGAAGAAGATGGGCGGATGATCTTGGCTGCTAGAGAATCAGAAATATATTTCTCCATAGCCTCCTTTTCCTGGGAGGAATGCGCATATAACTGCCTTTAGGCGGAGACGCACCTGGTAATAAGTCTATAGCACAGTCATAGGGACGATGCGAAGGTAGAGAAGCAGCTCGAGACTTACTGAACACTCCCTTCAGGTCTAGGTACTCACATGGCACGTTAGACAGATCCGTGCGTTCATCCTGAAACACTTTGATTTTTTTTTTACCACGGAAGTGACGTTAAGATGTAATAACCTCTTTAAATTTGCAGGTACATGAATTCCCAAATAACAGAATCCTTCAACTGACCACCTAAATGGGAAATTAGGTGGGTCATTAATATTGCCAATGCTCCAAGGGGCAATGCTTCAGACTTCAGAAATTAATTTTATAGCCTGAGAAAGAGCTGAAAATATCTATTATATTAACAAGAGATGGCACCGACTTCTCAGGTTCTATTAAGAACATTAAGATATCATCAGCGTATAAAGCAATCACATGTTTGGTCCTGTTAATATCAATACCAACTAAATTTCCATGGTTACGAATGGTCTCTGCCAATGGTTCGAGAACCAAAGCAAAAAGAAGTGATGACAGGGGACAACCCTGTCTAGTTCCACGGTTCAGATTAAAGGCAGGGGAACGCATGCCATTTGTCAAAACGGAAGCTTGGGGTGACCTATAAAGTATTTGAATCCATTTCACAAACTCGTCTCCCAGACCAAATCGCCTTAACACCTCAAATAAGTACGCCCACTCTACACGATCAAATGCCTTCTCGGCATCAAGCAAAACTACCAAAGCTCTTTGTTTAGTCTGATGACAATACTGGATAATGCCGAGAAGGCGTTTCATGTTGGTGAACGACTAATGATTGCGAACAAAACCAGTCTGGTCTTCTTTGATTAAAGAAGGCAAGAATGTCTCCAAGCGTCTGGCTAAGACCTTAGAAAGAATTTTGCTATCAGTGTTAATTAAAGAAATAGGATGGTATGCTGAATACTCATCTGGAGTTTTTTTTTTTTTTTGAGAATAAGATGTATATTTGCTTGGTAAAACGTTTGAGGTAGTGTTCCCTTTTCAAATGAAGTGGAGTAGATTTTAAGTAATTGATCAGTAATTATGTGTCCACATTTTTATAAAAGTCTGAACCAAAACCATCCGGCCTTGGGGCCATTTTTCAGCAAGCCGATGGCCTCCAAGATCTCATCCTTAGAAATACTACTAGATAGTACTTTCCTGTGCTCTTCATTTAACCTAGGGAGGTTTATTCCCTCTAAGAAATGTTTCATTACATATTCAGGTGCTGAGGTATCGGAGGAATAAAGTTCAGAGTAATATTCTGTCATGAGTTTATTTATAGTCTTAGTCAAATGGTGTGTCTTGCCATTGATGTCTTAAAGTGAGGAAATTACATTAACCATTTGCGTGCCTTTAACCAGTCTTGCTAGCAGTCTCCCCGGTTTGTTTCCTGATTCATACATCCTGCAATTAGCAAAAAATAAAGAGGATTTAGCTTTTTGTGTATAAAGTTGCTCAAGAGCAGATCTTGTCGTTCGTATTTCTTTATACAAGCGCTTATCCAATTAATCTTTAAATCTAGATTCCAAGCCTGCAAGCCTAGATTCAAGTAATACCTGCTTCTTTAAAGTCTCCTTCATTAATGATGAAGCATATGAGATGATAGCACCTCTTAAAAAAGCTTTCCCCGTCTCCCCATAAAATTAAAGGGCAAACGTCAGCTGAATCATTGGTTTCTAGGAAAAAATTCCATTGCGCTTTCAAATAATCTAGGAATTTTGGATTATTAAGCAGAGCGCAATTGAGCCTCCAGACTTTACATGAGGGATCCCTAAAGGGGGGTTCAAATTTTACAGTTAAGGGTGCGTGATCTGAAATGGAGATTAGACCAATATCACATGATATAGTTCTATCCAAGGCTAATTTGGATGAAAAAAAAAATCTATCCTTGAAAAAGACTTATGTGGAGCTGAATAGAAAGTAAAATCTTTGTCTTTAGGGTGTAAAAGTCTCCACATATCAAGGAGGTTAAGATCATTACACAGGTCTCTTAATGCACTAGACTTTCTGGTGTCACTAGCTGGCAGTGGTGGTTTACGGTCAAGGTTAGCGTCCATGACACAATTGTAGTCGCCACCCAAGACAGTAAATGGGCTGAAACAGGATGCCAAATCCTTTAATAAGGATGCCAAAAATATATTTTGAAAAGAATTAGGGGCATACACAAAGCCTAATGTGACCATTTCTCCATAGAGGTGGCCCAAAATAATCACATATCTGCCCTCTTTATCTTTAATCATTCTTTCTATCTTAAAAGGGAAATGTTTATGAACTAATATGGCAACACCTCTACTTTTTGATTTAAAAGAGGAGAAAAATATTTGGCCCACCCAATCTCACTGTAATTTGGCATGTTCAATGTCATTTAAATGAGTTTCTTGTAAAAAGGCAACTTGGACTTTTTCTTTTTTTCAGCCAAGACAGTACCTTTTTGCGTTTAATGGTGTGGTTCATCCCCTTCACATTAAGAGCCAGCATTTTGAAATCACTCATAACATAATAGAACAATAGTAAAGATAAACATGCTGCTGTAAAAAAACAACAACAAAGAAGCCCAACCAGAACTGATTGGCTGCGCACTAACCTTTCTCCCCAACAGAACCCCGAATAAAAAGACAAAATACAGAACGCATAACAACCCTGTCTAAGAGGTGCAACAGCAACCAAGAAAAATAAACAAACAAACAAAAAACATAAACCAAAACTTATGTTAATACTTCACTACCTTATGGCGCTTTTCCACTGCATGGTACGGCACGGTACGGCTCGGTACGGTTCACTTTTGGGGGGTTTTCCACTGGGTACAGTACCTGGTACCTGGTACTTTTTTTAGTACCACCTCGGTTGGGGTTCCAAGCGAACCGCACCGTTACCAAAACGTGACGTGTAAACTCTGCTGATCACTGATTGGCCGGAGAGAATCGTCACTACCTGCGTCATTGAACTTGCGACACAAACACAAAAGAACCGCTAGATTTAAATCAGCACAGCCAGCGAAGGATCGAACACAGCTGTTTTGAACGAGCGCACCTTTTTTTAACAACCAAAAAGTGGCTGTTCCCCCTGTTGAGGAAGTACAGACGTTCCTCTCGTTGATAGCAGAGGAGCGGATCCAGCGAGAGCTTGATGGGGCGACGCGGAATGAAAACGTTTTTTAGGAGTCGCGGCAGTAGAAGCGGCGCAACTATAACGACATGTGAATAATCCCGCCCACTCTAAAGCGGTACTGAACTGCAGTGGAAACGCAAACCGAGCCAAACCGAGCCGTGCCGTGCCGTACTGAGCCGTACCGAGCCGAGTCATACCACGCAGTGGAAAAGCGCCATTAGATAACGATACCTCCCTCAGCCCCTCCATTCACGAACCCCTCAATGAAACTGTCCGACCTTAATCTTCAACTCTCCGGAACACAACGACAACACATATCAACATAACTGATTAACGTCTTTACGCGCTATTGTGCAGAGTATACGTTATCACAAAATAACACAAATAGATAAGGTAATTTATGGCAGTTCTCAACAAGGTGTTTTTACTAACAAAACATGTCCAGCGTACATCGCAACGTTTAGGTCGACAGACCTTAGATCGCTGCAGGAGAGTCCCCAAGTTTAGCAAGGAAATCAGCTGCTTTCTCTGGAGTGTCACAGACAATCGTGCTGCCGTTGTAAACAATCCTCAGAGTGGCGGGGAAAGACATTCCGAACCTTATATTTAGTTCTGTCATGACAACTCTCGGAGGGATTAGTATGGTAATGTACATGACAATGTTAATGTATTTGGTCTTGGCGGAATAGATCTACTACGCTGTTGCTGCGGCAGAGCAAGTACCGAGACTTGCTGCTGCCAATACATCCACAACATGCTGCTGTGAGCATGTAAGAAATATTGCTGCTGCACATATAACATACATAAAAAATAACCCCCATATAGCATACATGAATCACCTCATAGCAGATCTATACAGGTGGAGCTGGGGAAGTTGGAGGGTTCTGAAGCAAGCTGCAACTGCTACGGCAAGCACTAGTCATATATTTGAATGTTGAGTAGCGAGCTCATTGGCTACCGATACAGGAGAGAACCAATCAGCTGTGCCATGTGATAATGATGTCATTAGGTCAGATTGAGTTAGACCTATCGGACTGCGCCATCTAGAGTTTCATGCCAGAACTCTGTATTTTCTTGAGCTTTTTACAAACGGCATTGAAGCCCCGTCTTCTTTGTCTCACCGACTGAGAAAAGTCCTGCACGAAAGAAATTTCGCTGCCCTGGAAACGCAGCGGACCCTTGGACTTTGCCGCGTTCAAAAAACTTGCCCTTATCCTGGAAATAATGTAGTTTCATTATCACTGGCCTCAGGCGGCGTCCCGACCGTTCAGGCAGCTGCGAACTAGGCCTCCCTAATCTGTGAGTGCGATCCAGGCAAATCTGCTCCTCCTCTAGGCCAAGAAAGGTGGGTAACCAGCATTGGAAGAAGTTTGTGGGGTTTTCGCCTTCCGTCCCTTTCGGGAAAGTTTAGAATGATCAGGTTCTCTCGTCTTGATCTGTTTTCCAGATCATCCACTTTGGCTGTCATTTCATCCAAACAATGCAGGGTGCTCTCTAATTTTGTCTTGGTCGATGCTAGTTCGTCTTCTGCCCCCGATACTCGGGTTTCGACTTCACTGATGAGCTTTGTGTTGTCTTGTATTTTATTTGCGATGTCTTGCAACTGGCTTAGGAAATTAGCGAACTTTTCATCCATAGCGGCGGTAATGTGTCGTGTTATATCAGTGACAAGTCTCTCAGAGCTAAGCGCCTGTTGAGCTTGATCTTGTACGACATCTTCCTCTTGCAACACCTCAGCTGGAGCGTCAACCTTGACGTCTTTTTTCATTGTTTTGCTGGATTTTTCTGTACTTCGAAGCGTGTTGCCTCTGCTAGACATTATCACGAAATTGTTTCATGCAAATTTGATGGAAAATATGCAAGAACTATGCTTTTAAAAGGGAAATGTGAGCAGGAGAGTTGTGGCTCACTTCTCTCAGTTGAGTGACATCACGTGACCCCCCCAGGCATATAAATGTTTTAAAAGGAAGTTGTTGTTGATGTCTAATGTTTATGTTTTAAAATTTTACACGGATTCTTCTGTCACTTGGTAATATGACTAATGCTGATACAATATTTCACCCAGGCTGGTAAAAATTTTACATTTTCCTACTCAGCTCCAGTCAAATTAGCATACTTGCAAATTGTTGGTTATGCAGTTCAATAACATTTTCATTTAGTTTTGTATGATAAAATTGGGACGCTGCTTGGGTCCTGAGGCAAAACCTGTTGAAAACCTCTGAGTTAGGTACTGAATTGTGCTTTTAGTTCCCAGTTTGTTAAAGTTGTTCTGTGGAGCCTAATAGCCAGAGTTGTGCACATCAAAATATCTGCACACACACACACACACACGCACGCACAAACACAGTCTCATATCTGTACTACTGGCTACAGATGAACTTTGGGGAGATTTTACAGACTTATTACACTTGTTATATTTGATGACAAACTTAAAGTAAATTGAAAATCAAGGACTATATACCAATTTTAAGCTCTTAACTATTCACTCCAACAGGCTGAAGAATAATGATTCATACTGTCTCTGTAAACTGCTGTATTCGTCTATGAAACTAGAACTTCAAAAGTGAAGTGACGTGTGGCGACCCATACCCGGAATTTGTGCTCTGCATTTAACCCATCCAAGTGCACACACACAGTAGTGAACACACACCCGGAGCAGTGGGCAGCCATATCGCTGCGGCGCCCGGGGAGCAATTGGGGATTCAGTGCCTTGCTCAAGGGTCTCACCTCAGTCGTGGTATTGGGGGTGGAAGAGGGCACTGGTTATCCATTCCCTCAATACCGGCAATCCTTGCCGGACCTGAGACTCGAACCCACAACATTCGGATTACAAGTCCAACTCTCTATCCATTAGGCCACGACTGCAGTAAAATGTAGAACATAAACTTTTACTGCAGTTCTATTCTAATCTTATTTATTAAATAATTGATGTAATTAATTCATTTTTGCCAAAAAGTGCTGGCAAAAATGAAGAAGTGAATGCTTCACTTCTATGTGAATATGAGAATGAATATTGACTTCAGAGTAAAGAATATGATTGCCAGACTATTGCACAACACATCCATTACATCACTGGTTTATTGCATCAGAATGTAATCTTCAATCTAATATAATCTTGGCATAGTGGTCTCAGTAGAGGAGGGGAGCCATGTTGGAACACAAGTCTGCCATTTGCTTACCTATATACTGTATAGGTTCAAGATGACAGAGGGAAGGGCATAAAGAAATTAGAAATGAACGTCCAGCTGATCATATCCTTCTGAAGCTCAGAAATTCATCTTTGTTCTCCACAGAGAATTTATTTATTTATTTATTTTATTTTTATTATGATTCTTTTTTGTGAATTTCTCTGATACCATATATGAGAGTTTTAAGACAGCCTGGACTTTTTGATGAATAGTCTTTTATATTAGTGTCATTGTGTCGCCTGCCAATGGCGTCATAACCCCTCGATTTCCGGTTTTGGTTTTGTTTTGTAGAAAACATGAAACACCAAAGACGCTTTAATATGTTGTGCGTTTTATTAGACCAGACAGATTTTTATGCACAGAGTAGCATAATAACATAACTTTCAAACGTATCTAGTATGATAAAACAGCGCTGCTTTTTTTCCTCACATACGCACGACCGGAAGGAGCGGAAGCGGTCGACTGTGGCATAATAAAAGCTCCGCTGCTTTCGAGCCGTGTGTCACTCTCGTCTCTCATTAGCAATTGCTTCAGCGGCCTCGTTACGCTTCGACAGCTTTCTGCCTCACTCTGCTTCATACTACGATGTTAATACATTTTTAATACATTAGCTCATCCATGAACATGATTTCTGCCCGAGTCCCGTCGGATTGCATCGGCTGTGGGGATGAAGACCACAACTCCCATGATTCCACACTCAGTCACGGCGTCATCAAACTATGACTTTGTTTGTTGTGAATACGAGCCCTCTAGCGGCGAAAACTTACATATTGTACCTTTAAAAGTATTTTATATTCATCTTTTAATGTAGATTCATTATTATTCAAAATCATTCTAAATAACATTTTGATTTTAGGTACTTTTTATATATAGTGCTTTTCATAATATATGTTGTTTCAAAGCAGCTTCACAGAAAATGCATGTTTCAGGCCTTTTTTTACAGTAACTGTGTAAATATTAGTTTAATAACAAATGTTAAAAGTTTTCTTCATGTTTACTTGAAAGTTAGGGTTAGTTTTAAAGTTTTTCAGCTTAGTTGAAAGTTAAAATTCATATGCCAAAATGCTGAAAAACACTCATTATGATACATTACATAAATACATTGAATGCAAGTATGGCTAATTTATATATATATCATAATTCAACATATAAACATGTTTTATGAACATCTAAGAATACTTTTATAATATTATTGTGACAAAGGACATTACAAAAATTAGCACGAAGCATAAAAATGATTTATGACTGAAATTTTTATTGGTTTTTATAATAATAATAATAATAGTTATAGTTTATCATTTTATATAAACACTGCAGTTCAAAAGTTTGGGATCAGTAATTATTTTTCTAAAATCTAAAATACATAATTATTATTATTTTTTTTTAAAAATATTATTGGAATTTAAAATAACGGTCTTCTAATTTAATATACTTTAAAATAAAACCTATTGCTGTGATGCAAAGCTGTATTTTTCAGCATCATTACTCCAGTCTTCAGTGTCACAATGAGCCTATGTTGCTTAATATGCTGATTTATTACCAATGTTGGTAACAGTTGTGCTGCTTAATTTTTTTTTTGTTTGTTTTTTTTGGAACCTGTCATACTTTTTTCAGGATTGTTTGATGAATAAAACATTTTCTTTTTTAACAATATATACTGCCATTCAAAAATTTGGGGTCCGTTTTTTTTAAAAGAAATTAATAATTTTATTCAGCAAGGATGTGTTAAATTGATAAAAAGTTATGCAAATATTTTCTAACAATATAAGTCTCTATTTTGATTTCTATTTTAAATAAATGGTGTTCATTTGAACTTTTTATTAATTGTTATTTTTTTGTCATAGTTTATAAGTATTAAACATAATTTTTATATAATTGTTAACATTATAATATTTTATTTCTGGTTCTCAGGCGAATGTAAAGAGAAGAAAATCTAAACATTAGATTACAAGAAAGTAAAACCGAGAAAGTGGAAATAAGTATGACTTATTGCAGGAGAGGATTGTGGGAGGAAAGAGAAGGAGGGAATGAGGGGCTAAGAAGGAGCGATAAGCAGACCTGTGGGTGATGTCTTCAGATGTGGTTTCAGGGTGCCGATGGTCACAGCTGACTGACTTCACTACAGACTGAAAATCTCCTGAGTCCAATATCTCTCTACAGCCCGCTAATAGAGACTGTCACTCAAAGCTTTGACAAGCAGCGCACACACACATGCGCACACATAATCATACTCTCTCTCACACACACACACCAAGATCCTGGCCATAAATCAATGCCTCGCGATTGAACGTGAGAGGAATATGAAGCCGGACTGACTCATTCACCTCAGTTTTAGACACCCCAGGAATATGAAAAGATGACAGCAGTCTGACCTATAGCCAATGAAACACTCATGACTCTTATGTCAACCTAATTCAACAAATTCAATCTAAAATCCCTATTTCATGTTGTGCCATCACTCTATAATCCACCAGACGTTAAACAGGGAATATTTTTAGAGTGAAGATATCATACATCATCTGATGCAACATATATTGTCTTCACATGATTCTTAATGTGCTTTGAGTGGATGGAAAGTGGAACGTAGATCAGAGTAAGTAGCTACTTAATCACCTTAACAGAATCAGAAGTGACTTTCAGGATGGAGGACGAATTAAAGCTTGAAACCTGAAATAATGTGTTGCAAGGAAGTGTGCTGTGGCTGATTAGTGATGCTTGCTAACGCAACCATCTGTTTTACTGTTGCTCAGCGGCTTTCAACAAACCCCTAACTCTAAGTATTCAACTTTGTTGCATAACTCGTCCCACACGGTTTGAGATATGGACTTGAATGATAGCTTAAAGCGTGATCAGACTTGTGATTTGTGATCTTGCGACATTAAAATGGGTGAAATATGACAGACAGAAATTTAAGGAGGGATCTGAGCCATATCTACAGAGATGAATATCATAGATTGATTGGGGCCACTTTGCCAGAAATATGAGTGGTTCATGCATATTTTTAAATGAACATGGAGAGTGAAATAATTTACTAATCTTGCTATTTACTTATCCCTAAAATCCAGAACCATATATATATAATATATAGAATAAATTATGAAATTACGTACTTAAAGGGATAGTTCACCCAAAAATGAAAATTATCTCATACATTACTCACCCTCATGTCGTTCCAAACCTGTAAGACCTTCGTTCATCTTCAGAGCACAAATTAAGATATTTTTGATGCATTCCGAGAGCTCTCTGATCCTTCCATAGACAGCAAGAATTCCTTACGCGATCAAGGCTCAGAAACGGTAAAATAGTCCAAGTGACATCAGGGGTTCAACCGTAATGTTATAAAGCTACGAGAATACTGTGTGCGAAGAAAAAAATAAACGACTTTATTCAACCATTCGTAAACAACGTATGCAACATATGTACGCGGATACGTTGTTTAGTTCAGTTCAAAGCATAAACAACGTAAACTGCGTGTTAGCGTACAGTGCAGCTGACACAGAACAGCATACCTTGTTAATGTATGTGATACTCTCCAAAATGGCGCTATAGGGTGGAGACGAATTGTTGAATAAAGTCGTTATTTTTGTTTTCTTTGCGCACAAAAAGTATTCTCGTGGCTTCATAACATTACGGTTGAACCTCTGATGCCACTTGGATTATTTGAACGATCTCCTTCTACGTTTCTGAGCCTTGATCGTTTAAGGAATCCTTGCTGTCTATGGGAGGGTCAGAGAGCTCTCGGAATGCATCACAAATATCTTAATTTGTGTTCCGAAGATGAACGAAGGTCTTACGGGTTTGGAACGACATGAGGGTGAGTAATTAATGATAGAATTTTCATTTTTTGGTGAACTATCTCTTTAAGTGGGTCAAAAAAAAGCACTCTTAAGTTCAACTAACTGCATTTAATATGAACTTTAATTACAATACTTTTTCATTTAATTGTAAATAACATGCAGTTAGGCATCTGAAAATATTACATTCAGTTCGTGCTTAAGTATATACTTTTAACGTATATTATTTCTGTAATAAGTGGCCTACTCATACATTTAAAGTATGTTAAAGTTGTACTTCTTTTGTTTTCAGTCACTACAACTTTTGAAATGTGCATTTCACAACCAGGCACGAATAATGGGTAACACTTTAACAAAATAAAGTTCCATATGTTAACATTACTTAATGCAGTAGCTGACATGAATTTATAATAAACAATACTTTTGCACCATGTTGTTCACTTTAACATATAACTTACCATTTAAGGTACAGACGCTGTCACCCTTTCAAAAGGTACTAATATGGACCTTTTAGGTATGCATCCATTAGGGGTAAATAATGCGCAAAGGTGTGCCTTTTGAAAAGATATTGCTTTAATGACAGCTTTTGTACTTTTTTTAAAGAGTGTGTAAAGTAACATTAATCAGTGCAATATAACAAACATTAACAATGAACATTTATAAACTAACATTAAATTTGGCATGAAATGAAATTCACTCTATTTTCTGAATGCGTGTTAATGGTCTTATTGTGAATGATTCATCTGTGCATGTTTAATTTTTTTATTTTTTATTTGTTTCTTTAATGAAAATTAAAAACGTAAAAATAACTGGATTTTCCAATACGGAAAAAATTATCTGTAACTACTTCCATTTCATGACAACCTTAACGAATGAATGAATAAATACTATAAAAATGTTAAGCATTTTGTAAAGTTTTACAGGTTAACTTAGAATAAACTATTTTTCTTGCAAGTAAAATGTTCAATAATAGGAAGCCTGCAGAGAGTAGGTCATGTGATCTAAACTTGGCAGCTCCCAAAAATAAAAGCAGCTTTTATTAGGCTACTGATATTACTGTCTTCATCTCATGTGAGGCTACATGTTATTACACAACACACATTTTTTGTGATTATACAGAAAACATTTTTAAAAGTGCAATTATTTCACAGTATGATGGAAAATGTGATTTTACAGTGAATAACCCGAGGTTAAACCAAGGTTACAGCTCGTCAGTAATTTGTTAGCAGTTGGCAAAATGAGCCCATGCATCCTCATGAGGCTCGCTTCATCATGCGAAACAACTGTGCTTTTACATTTATGATGTAATGAGACGATGATGAGGACAAACGATCCGTTCTCCTCTTTCTCTCCCTGCCCCTCGCACAGAGAGGAAATCTTGTATTCTCACACTAATTAAGGCCAAACATTCCCACAAAGCTCACAAACACACACACTGAAGAGCAGGAGCCCGAGTATGTGTGTGTGTGTGTGTGTGCTGAAGCGATGACAGCTGAGCTGAGAGATACACACGCCAACATAGATTTGTAATTCATGCAAACGTGTCGCTGGGAGTCACTGGGAAGCTCCACAACAGTTGGTGTGACAATCTCAGCAGACGACCCAAACTCAACCACTACAGCCGCCCTCAGGGCCACGACAACAGCTAGAACAGCAACCAGTCGTGCTATTGTTTCAGATCTTAATGTTCAAAATCATATATCAAATAAAGTGTTATTTCAACAAATTCAGATTTATGTGTAGTAACTAACATACAGACTTTGTGGTGGACTCCAATTGTGAAAAAGAAAGCATACCTTTTAAAAGAATACTTATTACAGAAATAATGTACTTTAAACCGTATGAAATGTTGCACTTTAACTGCAATTAAATTCAAATGTATTATAGTTTAAAACGGAACTTTTTAAAATGCTTTTTTGACCCACTTATGTATTTATTCATATTTCATAATTATGTTTATTTGAAATATGGTTAAAGTGTACTGTGAATGTACTAACAAGCATTTGTGGTGAACTAAAATATGCTTTAATGTAATTTCTATTGAAACTTGTATGTCATGTATTTAATATTTGCACATCTGTATTGATGAAGTTGCAGTTTAGTATATTTAAATTAATTAAATTAACTTTAAATGTAATGTCAAATAACACACTAAAGTTAAAATTATAATCAAGTACTTTACATGTGCTTTTGTAAGTTAGTCAACACTTCAAAATAAGTGTACTACTTTAAAGCACGACAAAAGATTAAAACATAACTTAAAATGTACATTAAAGTAAAACTTTTAATTTGCTATTAGAAAGTGCACTTAAAGTGTACTTAAGTGTTAAGAAACAGTCATGAAAGTGCTTTGTATTATTATTAGTGCTGTCAAACGATTAATCGCATCCAAAATTAGTTTTTGTGTACATGATATGTGTGTGTGTGTACTGTGTATATTTATTATGTATAAATAAATACACACACATACAGCATACATTTTGAAAATATGTACATGTATTTACATGTGTATATTTATTTTCAATCAATTTATATTAAAAGTATATTTAATATATAAGCATAACATATTTTCTTAAATATATACAGTACATGCATGTGCGTGTATTTGTATATACATAATAAATGGACATAGTACACAGACATATATCATGTAAACAAAAACTTTTATTTGGGATGTGATTATTATTATTTAATAGTCTAATTATTATTTAATAGTGTTTAATATTATATTATCTGCAAGTACAGTTTTTAAAACCCATTTCTCAGATTTACAGTACACTACAAGTGCACATTCATTACAATTGACCCTTCGCAAAAACCCACCCTTCTTAGTTACTGTTGCTATGTCCGAAAAACAAAGCTCTCACACTACACATCATGTTCTAACGCAGTGAAAAATACATCACGGAGTAAAGAGAAAACTGACAACACGCCGACAGACAAGACAGAGCAGCTTTCAAATTTTGTTATTTTTTTAAGAAATTCAAACAATAAATGGCGTTTTGTGTCTCTTTAATGTGTCGTGACAGATCGCTGTATTGCCTCAGTTCAAGCGGCACGTGAACCGATCGTCTTTTCATATTTACTTAAAGCACGAAATAAACATGAATGAACATCAGAACGTATTTTATTTCAATCGTGGAAAGATGTCAATGCACACAATTTTTCAAGTTTCAAGTTTTCAAGTTCAAGTTTTGTCTGATTTGTTTGTCGGGCAAGATGGCGGATTTGGCGTTGTGATTGGTCAGATCGCCTGTCAGTCAAGCTCTTTGCAAACGGTCAATTAAGCACACTTGGCCTACATTTTATCATGTATTCCCTGGGAAATAAACCCAAGTCCTTTCCATCATGCTCTTCCAGTTGAGCTACAAAACTTATTTTGTACATATAATGCTGGATATTATAAACCTGGTAGACTGTCATTCCATATAGCTTATTTATTTTAAACATCCATCAGTTTATATTTAGTCTAGCATAGTAATGTCAAAAGTACCGGTAAGTTGGTACTGTATTAAAAATGTCACAATACCATGGCTTTCAAATGCTCCCATGTGTACAGCAGGCTAGTTGTGTGCTTGGCCTGTGAAGAGCATCAAAAAGTTTTGTTTACAGTGTGTTTTTTGAAATGTCATGTGTTGTAGCCAATCACAGGCATGACTGTTGAGCTCATGAACGCAGTGGCCAATCAGAGGTATTTAAACATCTGCTCAGTATCAGAATTCAGTACAGTTCCGTGCTAGTTTTGCACACGTGTGAATCCTTTCAATATAACCAACAAAGTGTAAACACTGTGTAAATCAGAGATTCATTGTTTGGGAAGCTTCTTTGATTATGTTTGTTTTTTTTTTTTTTTTTTTTACAAGAGTTATTTTAGTAGCATTATATAGTTTTTATTACTTTTTATTTCAGTTTTAGGTTTAGATATTTTAATCCATCATGTCAAACTATAAATTAAAATGTGAAATATTGTTGTAACAAAAAAAAAAATGTAATTACAATGTTTATGTAAATTTATTTTAAGTAACTTTAATTGAAGGTACTTTTTTATTTATTTATTTATACATTTATTTATACATTTAGTTAACTGTAATAACCCTGATTTGGGCCAGTAAGAAAGAAGAAAGATTGGTACCACAATACCATCAAAACATACACACATCAACACACTAAAACACCTTAGCAACCACAAATCAACCATTTGCAACACTTTACCGCAATGGAGGCCATTTTCTTTCTGTCTTGCCTGCAGTTCTGAAAAGCAAAGCATATATGTCATCTCTGTGTAATTAGAGAGAAGACGAGCTCACTTGTAAGTGATAATCAGAAGTAAGGTGTTGTTTAGGATGGCAGGGTCAGCTGATGCCAGAGCAGCACAGCATGCAAAATTGCTACATCTGTTTGGTTATGTAACCTAATTTAGATGACTATGCACAAAGTGCTGGCCGCTTATTTAGCCAGCCTGTCAAGCCACATAAAGTCATTGTATGTGCTGTGCGGCCCTTAAGACATCTGCATCACTGAAAGCTGCAAAAGGCATCGACTCAAATGAGCCCCTCAAACGCCGACTTTTCTTCTCTATTGTTCTCTGTGTCTGTTTCCTGCTCTGTTCATGTGCACTGTGTTAGCAGATCTGGGTGATGCATTAACCTCTCAGCACAGAATTATCTTAAAACTGTGTTTCAGTTCAAACAGTAAAGCACTGTGCTCAAACGGCAAAGAAATGAACACACAGATGGCAGAAAAAAAATATTGACTTTTCTTCTCTATTGTTCTCTGTGTCTGTTTCCTGCTCTGTTCATGTGCACTGTGTTAGCAGATCTGGGTGATGCATTAACCTCTCAGCACAGAATTATCTTAAAACTGTGTTTCAGTTCAAACAGTAAAGCACTGTGCTCAAACGGCAAAGAAATGAAGACACAGATGGCAGAAAAAAAAGAGAAAAAATATTCTATTATATTCTAGTTAATAAATTGTTTCAATTTGTAAGACTAAAAACCTGTGACAACTTGCCCCGACATGACATTATGAAAAATACTCTTTTCTTGAGATCACATTTCTAGCTTTCAGCTTTATCATTACAATATTATATATAGTTTTATTGTTCAAAGTCTTTGAAGCTGTCCAATTTATTTGATTAATTGATTATTGTGAAATATTATTGCAATGTAAAATAACTATTTTGTATTTTAGTATATTTTTGAATTTATTCCTGTGATCAAAGCTGAATTGCTCCAGTCTTCAGTGTCACATGATCCTTCAGACATCATTCTAATATGCTGATTTGATGCTTACAAAACATTTCTCATTACCAGTGTTGGAAAAAAAATAAAAAAATAAAAAAGCAATTCCAAACAGCCTTAATCAACAGGCACATTAGAAATCAATTCTCAGGATTTCTCTGCATTGCTTTTAGAAGAGCCTTTGTTTTAGTATTCAGGTTTTCTCTTTAGTTTCTCTTCTGTCTCTGAGATTTCGGATGTTACACTTCAAACACTACTTTGTTGTTATGAACTTTTAGATTAGATGTATTTCTCACAGCCATGCAAGAATCATGAAGTTACAGATTTAAAAACAAATATGTTATTGATAACCAAACTCTTAGATGTAGAGAAAGACCTCTTCATGAAAGCTTTACAGAAAATCCATTCAGTCCCAAATGTTTGCTAAGGGCTGTTGAACATCAGTTCGTTTTATGAGCAACAATGCTGCTGAAGTTCAAGCAGGTGTGTTTCCCAGAAAAGACAAATGTTCATTATTCTTAGATTGCATATAATTGTTATGCAATATATTTGACAGTAAGTGGGTCAAGTTTGAAATTGGTCATTAATATTTTCAGTTAATTCATAGATAAAGGACATAAAAACAATCATAAAAACTTTACTTGAAATTATTGCTGATATATATATATATATATCAGCTAGTTGCTAAAGAAACATTTCTAATTTTCATTTAGTTGATCTTGATGTGCTAAAATAACTACAACAAACTGAAATAAAAATGAATAAAAAATATATAGACATATTGAAAAAAATTTTAATTACAAAAACACAACAAAATTACTGGGTCAAATTCTTAACTTTCATTTCTAGATGTTTTAGGAACAGCAAGATATTTTAGTATAATAAACAAACTTTTATTTACAAAATGACTATTGCATGATATGTAAACATTTCTTTGCACAGTGCATTCCAAAGCTTAATCAAGATAATAGCCAGTAATATGAACTGTGTTGCAATCTTATTTACAGAATATAGACAATATGTGACCCTGGACCACAAAACCAGATTTTTAAAAAATTTTTCGAAATTGAGATTTATACATCATATGAAAGCTGAATAAATAAGCTTTCCATTGATGTATGGTTGATTGTTAGGATAGGACAATATTTGGGTGAGATACAACTATTTGAAAATCTGGAATCTGAGGGTGCAAAAAAATCAAAATATTGAGAAAATCACCTTTAAAGTTGTCCAAATGAAGTTCTTAGCAATGCATATTACTAAGCAAAAATTAAGTTTTGATATATTTACGGTAGGAAATTTACAAAATATCTTCATGGAACATGATCTTTACTTAATATCCTAATGATTTTTGGCATAAAAGAAAAATCTATAATTTTGACCCATACAATGTATTTTTGGCTATTGCTACAAATATACCCCAGCGACTTAAGACTGGTTTTGTGCTCCAGGGTCACATATATGGTCAGTGTGACCAGAAATGAAAGGAATAGTTTACCCCAAAATGAACATTCTGCCAACATTGACTCACCCTCACGTCATTCCAAAGTATGACTTTCTTTCAGTTTTTCTTGTGTTTAATCAGCAGCATCATATTAGCGCAATAAGTCTCGTTGCAGTGCAACAGAACATTTTCATTGCATAACATCATTTTTGGAGTTACTTTCATTGCATTTGTGTGTGTGTGTGTGTGTGTGTGTGTGTGTGTGTGTGTGTGTGTGTGTGTGTGTGTGTTTCAACAGGCTCAACAGGTTCAAACAGGTTTGGAATGACATGAGAGTGAGTTAATGATGACAAAACTCATATTTTTGGGTGACTGTCCCTTTAACAGAAAGACCTATCAGGAAACAGGAAAGCTAAACCATGACAAATTTTTGTTTGAATCAGATATCAGCACATGTACAGGTGAGAAATACACTATGCTTGTCCCAGGAACCGCTGATCAACACTGTGAGAGGTAAATGTCATTCTGGTGTGATTTGGGGAGCAGATTAGCAATCCAGATGAAGTAAGTGATGGGTTTAGGGATAAGCTTAGCCTTTTGTAAATCTGCCCTCTGAGTAAAGATGACTCCACATAGTGACATTAGTCAGAAGTGAAAGCTCACAGCCTGAAAAAATACAGGTTTTAAAACTGCTAAAGGAGGATTTTCACAGTTTCCGCAGGCCGTAGCTGTTTTAAACCGGAGCTCAGGCTAAGGATTAGTCTATACTCAAATAAACAAGCAGTCATTTTGGATTCTCGGCGAGGTCACTCTCATTTTCCCAGATACCCTCCAGCTTGAGGGAATCACATGGGTGAAAAATCTCACCAAATCGGTCAAGAAAATTTCCATGTCGTGTTTCAATCAAAAATCAAATGAAATAAATAAATAATTATATTTTGTTCAATGAAAATGAAGATTAAGATTTAGGGAAGAATGGTTTATCATATGATTGTCACCTTATTGTTTTACACACAGTATCCTTCCATAAATCACACAATATGCAGTATAGGATTATTGCAGGATATGTAATTTTTATATATATATATATATATATATATATGTGTGTGTGTGTGTGTGTGTGTGTGTTGGCATTAATAAGAGATAAGCCAAGTATGGGACTTTGCTTATCTTACCTTTTAGTGCAAACCTCCTGCTTCTTTCATTTTCTCAATAAATGGTTTTCATTTAACACTGTCAGATATACAGTATAAAAATATTGTGGTAAATATTCATTACAAATTTCAAATAATTTTCAAATTAAGCATCCAACTTTGATTATGAATAAACTGAAAATCCATATATTTTAACATAAACCTCCTCAGTTTGACAGAAGATGTAGAAATTTTTTTTTTCTTTCTTTTTTTTAAGATATCTGTTTATATTTTAACTTAACTATAATTTATAATCATATGCTCTAAGGACACTCTATGGGTTTTATGGAAAGTGAGTAATAATCAAATATCATATTTTCTGATCAAATAAAAAGATGATCAAATGAAATGGAAATATTTATGATAAAAACATTCTATTGATCATCTCTGATTTATTGAACTTGTTTCAAAAGAAATGGCAGACTGAAATTAGTCAGCTAATGGAGTCTTGTTGTAGTCTATCTTGGCTCACTGATGAAAATAGCAATAAATGCTGCATTGTTACAGAATGTCATATGATATCATATTCCCATATCCAGAAATGTATTTTAGTTCATGTAATGATCAAACAATTTTTTTTAATTGCAGCTGATAATATTGCATGCAAGCTGTAAATGATTTCTTTGCATAACTGTTAGTGGTGTTTAACAACAATATACATAGAGTATATATAAAATACAGTGCACTGTGGAACTCACAGATAGGTTTGTAGAACACAAAGACCATTTTATGAGGATGTTAATGTTAGTACAGCATACCGTCGGTCTGCTGACATAGATGTCAGATGTTGTGCTCTTGAGCAAGACACAAAACTCATGTCCTCCCCAAGGCTTACTCCTTTACCTGACCCTTGTCTTTCTTTTATTCTTTCTCTCTCTCTCCATAGAGAAGTTGGTGGAACATTAAGTAATGGCAAACAAGATTCTCTTCTTCTTTGTCACTACTTCATTGAAAGATGAATTACCTTCCTCCAATATCACAAGATTTGATCAGCCAACAGCTGTGCTATTAGTTAAACAGAGTCAGCCACTGTTTCTTATGTTGGTGATGCTGGCAAAGTCATGGTTCACCACTATGAGAGATTTTCACACAAACATTTTTTACGACCTATGTGGGTTTTCAGTGGATAGTAAAATGGAGTTGTTGGGCAGACTTTCTAGTTCCTGTACACCTCTGAGAAAATTCTTGTGAACCTTAGAAACTACTTGGCATCCTGAATTGACCCTTTGCTAAGCTCCGCCCCTTGGTTACTGTTGCTTTCTCAGACCAAGGAGGTAAAAGCTATCCATTAAGCTTTTCCATTTATCTCAATGACAATTGCTTAGCTGGCACAAGTACTGTATGCAGGGTGCGAACTACGGGGGAGCTAGGGGGAGCTCGGCTCCCCTTAATAAGACATGGGCTCCCCTGAAAACGGGATTTGTGAAATTTTGGGGGGTCTCAAAAAAATATTGACAATGTGTTATTTTGACGTGCAATTTCAGTTTTGTGTAATGTGATCATCGTGGATTATTATGTGTAAAATTGCAAAAATATCATTCATTCATGCATGACGGCAATTTAAACCTAATTCACTTCAATAAAGATAACTATACATGCTATTCTTGTCATGAGCATCAAGGTGTGGGGGCGCTGCGGTGCAAATTCCACTCATGTTTAGTACATGTTAACCCAAAGATTCGTAGAAAAAATATAAACGCTGGACTATGGTCGATTCTGTGTTAAGGTAAGGCATGTTATTTGCAATTATGTGTTGTGGCTGGGTTGTTATAGGTCTGCGTGACTCTCGATGTCTTAGGCCTAATTGAACGGAGGAATTATGGTATTCTTCTGTAGCCTGACGACGAGAAACTTTAACTGTTGTTCATGTGAACTCAAAGACTGCCTGATGCTTTGTTTATAGACTATTTGTGGGTGGCTGTTTGTTGTTTCACCTATCATTTCGTGTCGATAAAGTATAATAGGGTAAATCCTGTATAGTGATTTATCCTATATAGTGCTTGCATAAAGCATGTAGTGTGTTATGTATCTTTGTAAGTCATCTTTTGAGGCACGCGCAAGCGCACTAACATCATAAAAAATCATTTCAAAAGTCTATTTTTAGCTATTCAATTAAAAAAAATAGGCACTGGTCAAACATCTACTATAATATAATGAAATATTTATAATATTGCTTGCAAAAATTAATTTGGTCAGAATACATAGATTTTGCCAGTAATACATGCTGTTGTAGTGGTTCTCACATGTGGCACCAACTTAAAAGAATAGTTCACCCCAAAATGAAAATCTTTTCATCATTTACTCACCCTCATGTCATATAAAAGTTTATTTTATTATGTTGAACGCAAATGTGGTCCCCATTGACTTCCATAGTAGGGAAAGAAGTACTGTTTAATTACCAGCATTTGTCAAACTATCTTCTTTTATATTCAACATAAGAAAGAAACTCATACGACATGAGGGTGAGTAAATTATGACAAAATTTTCATTTTGGGGTGAACTATTTCTTTTAAGAAGTGAGTTATCGTCAGATGTAAGAGTGAGAGTGTCAGATGACTCCTTTCTTCTTTTATTTTTGGGGCATCAGATAAGGAATTTCACCTTGACAGTTAAAACAATCAAAGAATCAGAAATGTTGTCAGCTGACCAGTCTGAAGGATTTATGGGATTTCGGATAACTTGTAGTAACCACTACAATGCCCAGATGGTGTAGTTAATCTACCAGCAGGAGCTAACGGAATCATGTTAAGCGACCAACCCGACACTGACTCCTTGGCTCAGACGAGCCTAACAGAACGTTCTGTAGAAACACTTTTTAAAAAATCCAGATGTTTTCAAAATTTCCAATTTGTTAGATACAATCTAAACTATCTAATATAAAAAGCTGACATTAATATAAAAAGTAAATATTTACTTTTAGGTCATTTTAAATAGTGATAAATTATAATGTCAAGTTTGATCACTCATTCTACCCTGCTTATAATTGCCAGAAATGACTTAATCACAGCTTCACTTGATTTGAGTATTATTGTTTTCATACATTGTATGGAATGTATTTAATATTTTCCTTTAGGTTATTATACAAACAATTATAAAGTGAAAATTAAAGTTGTGAATTGTTTTGAGTTTGCTTATGTAAAGCTATAAAGGTTAAACAATTTGAACCTCACATAGCTGAGTATGCCCTCTAAAGAAGCATTGTGGTTGGAGGAATACCCATAATCCCTTATTTGATCAAAACATGGGGAATTACAAAGATGTGTACATTAATTGTTATTTAGAATTAAATGTTGACGATATATGTGTTTTTGATGTTTTAATGTTTAAGTCACCATTGGTGTGATTATTGTTCCTTTTGGTTAGATTTGCCCATTTCTTTGAATTTATCTATATTATCAACAGCTAAGCAATTTTAAGTTTATTAACTTTCAGGGCTAGACAGTTGTAGAAACTTTTTTTCCTAAAGTCACAATGTTATGGATGTAATGACAGATCTTTTTTTCTGTATTGTGACATACATTTGAGTATTCTGTCTAGACGGAGGAAGATATGAATGTAAGACTTCGATTGTAAGAAAGGGTCGGGGTTTAAGTGATTACAAAATGATTGGTGCAGTCCAGCATAGTTCATTCACCAGAATATTGAGACATTTTCATTAATTGAGACCATTTAACTAAAAATTACAATGTCAAAAAACTATTGAAAAAATTAAACATATGCAAGGATGAATTGTTCACAGTAACATCAATAACACACATTTAGAAAAGGCATGTTATTATCATTTAAAGTTATACTGATAGTTTATTCAACCAAATAATTAACGTTCAATAAATTCTTAATGTTGTGTCAGACGTTTTTGCTTAGGAAGCTTGATTTAACTTAAAATAATAGTGAACAACCACTCTACCTCAAAAACTACTTGGTGCAACTAACTACTGAAGTTTAAAAAATCCCCAAATGTTTTGCAGCTGCTTACCTCATATAACTCATCTTTTGTTATTTTTCACAGTTGAATGAATCACAAATCTCTGTGAATAGACTTTCAGTAAAATAGCACAAGCTAGTCTGAAACAACTGCGAACAGTTGCTATGGTAGGACTGGTCAGTAACCTTTTTAAGACGGGACTTAGTGCAGGGTCAATTGTTTTGCAGCTCCTAATACGTGACATCAGTATCAGAAGTGACCACAGTTTGTCTCTGACACATCAAGCTTATCTCTAGTGGCCAGAAGTTTCATTTTAAGGCCGCCCATCCATCTATTCCTCACATTTGTCCTTGTGCTGGCATGAGGAGAGCCTATAGGGCCTTCACAGAAGGTCAGCTTGCATCTTCTCCGGCAGCTGACTCACATTCACCTCGCTGTAGGATGTACCGATCAGCACACAGGCAGTCCTTTGAGGCGGGGTCTGTTGACAATGAGGGTCCGCCTCTGTGCAATGAAGACAAGCGCCATGGCTATCCGCCAGGCCATTGGAGAGTCGAGTGGCATTGCTAGCATCCTTGTTGCAGCATAGAGATGTTTGCCGTTGAAGATCCTTCTCACCAGGCACAGGGCTTCCTTTGCACGGGCTGGAACATATTCGTTTTCGAATCTGAGCGGTGTCCCTGCTCAGAGATTTGCGAAAGTTGGGCTTGAATACCAGGTACACCACAGGGTTGTAGATGGTGGAGGATTTGGCAAAGATAGCTGCTAATGCAAAGGCTATAGGGGGAACCTTACTGGGTTCCACAAATGCGGCCCACATTGCCACAACAGCATAAGGGCTCCAGGCAGTCAGGAAACCGATGCACACTGCCACTGAGAGCTATGAAAGAATCAGAAATAACTCTATATTTCCACACTTTCTGGAGAAAAGAAGTAAATGATTCATTCTTCATTTGCAGTTGCAAAGCACTGTTGTACTTTGAAACGCTAGAAATTAAATCCCCCTGCATTCATTAATTGTATCCCTTAACGCAAATAATCAAAAGGATGTGAAAATAAAGTCTTCTTCCTTAAAATGGCTTGAAAATAACTCTACATCCTTTCCTCATTTAGTATATATACAGAGCGATTAATATGCAAATTAGTCCCGTCCTCCACTCATTTACATAAGCTTGGACTACGTATTCCACTTTCACTCTGTTAATTTATGTAGTTAATGCTGTACAATATTGGATTTAATTAGCCATATATGTTTGAATTAGAAACTGATTGCAAAAAATAAGAGGACGAGTATAATGTTGCTAAAGCTACCATTATCTCTGCCTGTTTTCACTGGTGCTGCCTTCACATGCTACCAGAATGATTGTAAATAGGAATGTGGTAGTTAAAAATTGCATATGAAAGCAATGTGAAGTCGACCGCTTGAATTTGTCGAGCTCATAATCACAAGTGGGACTTATAAAGTTTGTGATAGCATGTGAAGACACCATGAGACCAGCTATGTCATTATTTTTATTGCATGATGTGCTCCCCGTAAACACGCATTTATTATACACAGTACAATCAGATGACTGAGTACGTTTTGCTGTAAAGATAACAGGCTTGTACTAATAGTAGAATGTTTATTTGTTTGCTGGAGCTTGAGCTCTTAAAGCTCCGCCCTCTTCTGAAAGGGGGCCGGGAGCACCAGCTCATTTGCATTTAAAGGAACATACACAAAAATGTCGCATTTTGGCTCATACCCTAAAAGCGGTAATTTTAACAAGCTATAAAAAAATTATCTGTGAGGTATTTTGAACTAAAACATCAGAGACTTATTTTACATCTTGTAAAAAGGAGCATAATAGGTCACCTTTAAGCAATGATGCTTTGCACCTTACCTTCACAATGAGGATATGGGCATTTGTTGTCTTGGTCTGTGGCGACACATGTTGCTGTACTGCCTGCCGTGACCCTCGTACAGTGATGAGTATCAGTATGTAGGAGAGGAGGATGATGGCAAGAGGCAGGGCATAGCAGAAGAGGAAGAGACAGATAATGTAAGACATGGACAGAGCATCCTGGCCTGGTGCATACCTGAAAGAGAGGACAGGACATATCAATGGTGATGATAATCAGGGGCACCGCTGGAGTTTCTAGGGCCTCTGCTTATTTCCTTGGACTGAAATCACTGATTGTCTGACCATTGTCTGAATCCTCCAAACCTTGTTCTTTTTTCCCCCCCATTACGGTGACCCTAATATGCCCTTGTTCATATGCCCAGATTGTTGGTGTTACTGGGCCACCTGAGAGAGACTGAGAATTATTGGGGGCACATGAGCCACAACCCCCGTGGCCTAATGGATAAGGTACTGGCCTCCTAAGCCAGGGACTGTGGGTTCAATACCCATCTGTGGTGAGTTTAAGCAGAGTGGTTAAAGAGCATTGCCCAGAGGTTGATTAATCAAAACCATCCTCTGCTAAGACTTCTACATTTACATAGATACTCAAGTCTTTCTGAAAGCAAAGCTACCACTGTGCTATGCCAAATTGGTCATTGTCTAGCCAAAACTATAAAAAGTAGCACTTAAAGGGATAGTTCACCCAAAAATGAAAATTCTGTTATTAATTACTCACCCTCATGTCGTTCCAAACCCATAAGACCTATGTTCATCTTCGGAACACCAATTAAGATATTTTTGATGAAATTTGAGAGCTTTCTGACCCTAAATTATATTGTTAAAATAGTCCATGTGACATCAGTGGTTCAACCTGTATTTTATGAAGCTACAAAAATACTATTTGTGTGCAAAGAAAACAAAAATAATGTTTATTCAACCATTCTTTTCTTCCGTGTCAGTGTCCGCTGCGCGTTCACAAGAGTACCACGACGCATGCATGTTGTGCTGCTGACACAGGAGCCGGCATTTTGACCTATGTGCTGCGCCTTGTTTGCAAGCAAAAGAATGCACATGCATGCGTCATTGGACTGTCATGAATGTGTGTCAAAGACTAGTCTCGCGTAGCCAGACCTTCAGACTGACGGCTGAAGGTCTGGAATCCATGGCAGCTTTCATTGGCCAAGGCCCGCCCATGAGGCCGTTTGACCAACATGTTAAACAACCAATCACAGTTCGTTTCGTTCAGCATCACGTTTCGGGGCGTGGAAATGTCGCCACAATAACAGACCGGTGTGTAAAACTCTCGGAAGTATTTTAAAGATTCTATGCCGCGAACTTTAAATATTTCACATACTTTTGAAAATCCAGCGATTTGTTGATCATGATAAGCACTCATTGTCACAGTTGTAAACAGGACGGCTTTCTTCTTTCGTGAGGGGGTTTGGCGTCACGGCATCTTTGTTTCCAGGCGGAACGTTTAAGAATGCAACACACACGTCTCCAGGAAATCCTGTATAATTCAACCAATCCGATGACGACTTCGAAACTCCTGAAGTGTTTCCACTTTTGTGTGCCGTATGCATCAGACGTTCAGCCAACGGTCCGTAGGTGTGACGTCTGAGGCTGAGACTAGTCAAAGACTGACACAGAAGAGAAGAAATTGTTGAATAAAGTAATTATTTTTGTTTTCTTTGCACACAAAAAGTATTCTCGTAGCTTCGTAAAATTAAGGTTGAACCACTGATGTCACATGGACTATTTTAATGATGTCCTTGCTACATTTCTAGGCCTTGAACGAGTCAGTTCCATTGCTGTCTATGCAGGCTCAGAAAGCTATCGGAATTCATCAAAAATGCCTTAATTTTTTTTTCCGAAGATGAGCAAAGGTCTTATGGGTTTGGAACGACATGAGGGTGAGTAATTAATTACATAATTTTCATTTTTGGGTGAATTATCCCTTTAATTTAGGCCTAAAGTCAAGTTGTTTTCAAAATACCTGGGTATAGGATTTCTCCTAAGGTGAGCAGAATATCACAGTGGGAGAGTGCTGGGCCCATAACCCAGAGGTCGATGGATCGAAACCGTTGTCTGCTACAGTCCAGTACAGTACAGATCCATCGTCCAGGTGTAAAACACAAAGCCTCTTAGTCCTGGGACTATTGGAACACTGTACCAGTGTTTTGAGAAGCGGTTTAAGTAGACTTTAATCTAGTTTAGTGTTTCTCAACTTCAGTCCTTGGGATCCATTTCTCAGAATGTTTTAGATTTCTCCCTATCTAACCAAAAACCCACTGACTTCGGGACTTAAACCACTTCCATATTTTAGGCCTCATTCCTGTGGCTATTCCACAGTCCGGTCATAACAATCCTCTTAGTCCTGAAACTATATCAACGCTGCATGAATGTTCTGAGGAGCTGTTGAAGCAGACATTGATCTAGATCACTATGCTTGTGTTATAAATACAATTCAAATGCCACTAAACCACCTGACCAAGACTGAGAAGTATTGGGGGCACATGAGCCTCAGCCACAGTGGCCTAATGGATAAGGCACTGAGACAAGCCAGGGATTGTGGGTTCAAGTCCCATCTGGGGTGGTCTAATCTTTGAGAAGGTGTAGTTAATGTGGGCCTAAACCTGTTGTGGGAATGGCAGGTGTGAAAGCAAAAGAATGCTTGGCCTATAACCCAGGGGTTGGCGGATCCTTTCCTTATAAAAAGGCTCAAACCCTAAATCAAGAGCATATTTCATGGTCCAGGTGTGAAACACAAAACCTCTGGCACTATACAACATTGCATGAATGTTTTGCAAAGTTGTTGAAGTAGATGGCTATGTAGGTGTCACTGGGCTAGCTGACCGAGACATAAAATTACTGGGGACAAAAGAGCCACAGCCTGATTTTCATGTCTGCACTCTACTATCCTATAAACAAAGGCAACAATTTCTAAAAATAAAACCATAAAAAGAGTGGAGTAATTTTGTTAGAGAGTACTCCATGTGATCTCAATAGAACATTCAGTGCATTAGATTACTTTAAGAAGTGTGTCATTTTTTGATGATAATATACTTTTTTCCTATCCCAGTTCATTTTGCAACTATAAATAAGCCATTTGTAGGTTTTTAAGTTTCCAAAAAAGTGAAAAGTACAATGTAGCTCTGTGGCACTATAAAACTATCAAAGTGATCACATTTACAATGTTTCCTTGGCAGATGATAAAACAAAATCCAATATACTTGTACTTATTGAGGGACCCGAGCCATATCTCAAGACTAGAATATCAGTCTCTAAACAGGAATAGGGCTCTTTTGACTTGGGTCAGTAAGCAACTACCCAGAGTGCACGCAAACACACACACACACACACACACTCACTCACTCACTCACTTAGAACACCTGGGCAACTGCAATGCCCAGACAATCACACAGAAAACCTTAGAATAATAGCATATAAATTACATATCACCTTTAGGCTGACCTTTTGGCTCTCTTTGTCTGTTTTTCTGAGAATCTTTCAGTGCTCCCATTAACATCCTCCCAGGCACTTACCAGTCTATGCAGCATGCTGTCCCGTAGGGTTCAGGGCCATAGTGACCCCAATTTGCCAAGGGACCCACAGCAAACACCATGGCATAGCACCACACCCCCACTATCATCAGACAGGCACGAGAGTAGGAGAATTTGTTACCTATTAAAGAACGCAAAATCACAGAAGCATTCATTTAGCACAAAGTATTGATCACTGTTAAATGTTTTATACTGTGTTTATTTTACATTAAAAAAAACTGAAAATACATTTTGAAAGCAAAACTTTTTTCTTTTAGAAGCACACCACTTCCTGTTGGCCAAATCCATTCATTTCCCACATGTGCTTACGAGAGAAAGATTCTGTACCAAGAAAGCTATACTGTGGTAAGATGAGTTATCGATCAAACATCAGTCATCCTTATTCTTGTAATTTGTCAGAAGTACATGAATAAATTCTTTTTTTCTGTCTTTTTTTAAAGGAGACCATAGAACATTGAAGTCATGAACAATATGTGCTGTAGGGGTGACATATTTTTTTTAGGTCAAAACCTATATGCGAGTTCGCATTTTAGCACTTGTTCCATTGTCGTGAAAAAGGGTAGGCCATTTTCACAGCCTCGTTTGTGTTTATTATTAAATCTTGTAAACTGTTCTAACTCAAACTTTTAGCAAAAATGTTTATTTTTTTATTTTTTATTTTTTATTTTTTTATAAAAACTGAAAGAGTTGTCGGAAACTTAACTGTGGTGACGTTAAAGTCATGCATCCGTGGTGTAGTTTGTTTATAGCCTATACTTCAGCCAGTTGTATTTAGGCATCAAAATTCATAAAAGTTGTGTTCATTTGTGAAGACTGTGTTTTGATGAACAAAACATTTGTGTAATAATCAATAAGCCAATGAAATTGTTTAGGGTTTGGTCAAGGGAGTCAGGGTGATGCTATTGTCCACCTTGGCCTATAAAACTACGGCTCTGCAGCACTATATAGGGCTTGTCCTTGTCAAATGGGTCCAAGCAGGACGTCAAAGCAATTCTATTGGCTTGAAAAATACTTTTAATAGGAACCTTGTTCTATGTCTGATTAGAAAATCTAAAGTTAAATGCATGATATATTCTGTCATATGTAAAAATTACTAATAATGTCTTTTAAATACATGTATAATGGTAATTTACAGAAGATATATTGATTGCAAAATTCAGCATATCTCTTTTTTTTTTTATTAAAGTTTCAGCATACTAGCCTAACATATTTCTAGCTTGATAGCTTCGGCCTATACTCTACAGGTCACTTACCATACACATACAGTATACGCAAATCTTCTCGCATTTGATTAGACATTACAAACCTTGACCCTACATGGTCTGATTTGGTTTGATTGGATGGACCAAACTGTTTGTGACACAGTGGCCAGAATGTAAAACGTAAAGAATGTTAAAATACTGTTTTTATTTATGAAATCTCTGTTAAGCATTGATGGCAGTACACAGGCTGTATACTTATCTGTGCGTCAGCTGAGCAACTACCATTGAGATGAATGGGAATTCTTATGCAATTTTTGGTTACTTTCAAGGGCATTTTTAGAATGTCGTGTCGTGCGAGACACGAGCAAAACGGTCAAACATACCTGTCCAGCACAAGCTTACATGGAATATGGAAAAGTAGCACAGTGGAATTTAAAAAAGGCCCCCAACAGTGCTTCCACAACTAACTATAATATACTATATTGCTCTATAGTTATGACATCTATCAGGTGCAGAACTAAAGACTCACAACCTATCTGGAAACATGCCCTCTAAAATAAGGCTTCAATTGCATACCAAATATATTTGCTTCTCTTCCACCTACAGAATCCATCTGTTCACCTGCTGTCCTCCTTGCCATCTTAATCTCTGTTCTCAAGCTCACCCACATGCCGTTAACCTGCTCCATCTAAATTGTCTCCTCTCTCCCACACACACCTTCATCTTTTCAACAGTCAGTCAAATCCAATCAGTTTCTCCGAGCCCAATGCTCAATGTGCATAATAGTTTGCACTGTTAATAGTTTGCAGAGAAACACAATTTCGTTCTGCTGGACACTTGTTGTAAGGCTAGACTGGCAATAAAGTATTTGAACTTGAACTTGAACTTGAAATGCTGAAACTGACTAAACTAATGAACTCTAATGAGGCCAACCGCTCTTGTCCAGACCTGGGAGTATTGACCAAAAGCCAAACGAACACCGGGCATCTAGAGCCTGATAAAAGGTAGAATATCCAATAATCACACTGAAAGCCATAAGGTAATGCATTTCCCTTAGGGGTGCATCATGGCAGGACAGAAGGGATTCATGCAGCTGCATCCGATTCTTAATTAAGATATGGAGGAGGGCCAGGGTGGAAGATAAATGTATTGCGGTGTGAAAGGTGTTGAGGAACAATACCATAGTTTGGGAAGCAGACTTTGAGGCAGCAGACGGACGACAGAGCGGTGAGATTTGTCATGCTGGATAAGCCGAAGAGGACGCCACATACAGCATAGCACAAACATGTCAGCTCTCCGAACAGCCACCTGAGAGAATGAGAGAGAAGCAAATAAAGAAAGCAATGGACAGTAACTTTTTGAGTTTGCAGTAAAACCATCTTTACATTACAAATATGGCACAGAAGCCAGATCTGAAATGGCTGAAAAAAACATTGCCACAGAGTTTTGATGTGTGGCATCACATGCACATTGTTATTTAAATTATATCTCGTAATTTTTTAAATGTTGTATCTCATAGCTACAATACATTTCTTGTAATTGGAATTGTATATCTCACAATATGATTTTACCTTACAGTTGTGACTGTATACCTTACAATTGCTACTTTTTTTCTTATATTTGCAGCTTTATTTCTTGTAAATATGATTTTATATCTCTCAATGTAATTTTACATCTCAGTTACCATCTTATTTCTTGGGATTGTGATTTTTTTTTGATCTCACAATGTAAGATTTGTGTCTTTGTGTTTGTCATTCAATCTGAACTGCATATTTCACAATTGCTACTTTATTTCCCATAATTGCAACTTTTTATTTCTTTGAAATGTGATTTTAGCTCACAATATGATTTTTAATCTTTAATTTAATCATTTAAATTTTACCCTTTTACTTGTGATTGTGATTTTTTTATCTCACAATGTGATTTTAAGACTATATTTCACAATTGCTAATTTATTTCTCATGTTTGCAACTTTATTTCTCGTTATGATATTATATCTCACAATATAATTTTGTATTTCGCAACTCCTTTGATCGTTTTTTTCTCATCTCACAATGTGATTTTATGTCTTGCAATTGTGACTGTATATCTCACAACTGCCATTTTAATTGCAACATTATTTCACATAATTATGACTTTATATCTCACAATTGTAATGTGGTGTTTGGGTTTTGTTTCTTGTTCATTGATTTCATGTCTTTTATTTTGTAGTTAGGCCTTAGTCATGTTCTGTCATGCTTCCCTTGCCCTCTTGTCTTCATGCTATTGGTTCCTCTGTTCATTGGATCATGTTCTGATTGGTAGTCTTAGTCATGTGTCCTGTCTCTCATTGGTTGGTTCTTGTCATGTGACCTGTATTGTTTGCTATAAGTAGCCATCATGTTGCCATTGTCTCGGGTCTTGTATTGAAATTGTAACCCGCTGTTGGTGAGTCTAGTCCAGGGGTGCCCAAACTCGGTCCTGGAGGGCTGGTGTCCTGCAGAGTTTAGCTCCAACTTGTTCAACACACCTGCCGGGACGTTTCTGGTATGCCTAGTGAGAGCTTGATTAGCTGGTTCAGGTGTGTCTAATTGAGAGTTTAGCTCCAACTTGCCTCAACACACCTGCCGGGACGTTTCTGGTATGCCTGGTAAGAGCTTGATTAGCTTGTTCAGGTGTGTCTAATTGCTTGTGAGCAAAGGCTGATGGAATCGCCAAGGGAAAGAGAGTAACTGTCATCCCAAGGTCACTAATAGATAAATTTATGATGAAGAATTCTGCCGGCTTGAGAGATGATCTCTTACGATACGCAACAAGGAGCAGGATGCCATTTCCCAAGAGTGACAGAATACCTAAAAAGAGAAAGAAATACATTTGGTGAATAGTCACTACCACAAGCACTTTGTTTTTCCTTGTTCTAAACACCCTGCAACCCCTATTTTACTGTTTTGTTATTGCTCCGACAGCTTGGCAAGACCTGAAACTGCTATGATTTATTCTGGCACTTTACGATTTGAAGTCACCCTTTAAACTGTCATATGTCCTCTTGCTCCGTTTGCCAATGACCTCTGAAGTTTTGATCTAACATCCCTTGAGACTTTAACGTTCACAATATAGCTGTATCTCAAGCATCACATTTTGGATAAAAGCGTACAAAATGCATAAATATAAGTGTTGCATGATTGTGTTCCAATGAGAAACTTAAACTTAAAACTTAAATTTAACAAAGTGAAATGAAACGCAACTATTTAGTCATGGGTTCCCTCAGAAATTACATGTCAGTTTTTAAACTGGTGGTTTTGGATTTACTTTTGAACAGTTCATCAGTTCATCATCCTTGTGGTAAGTTTTATGATGCTTATTTTTGCAATATATTCCAGGCAATGATGTTAAGTGATTAAACCTCTGCAAAAACCATGAGGTGCTTCATGCAATGAATTGCTTCAGACAATTCAAAGTCATCATCAAGAGCGTATCACCCCTAGTAAAAAAGTAATATACTTAAAATACATTCATGTCATACTAAGTAAAATCTATTAACATATACTGACAGATAACTCGAGACTCACTGATATAAAAATTATAAATAAACATTTACTTGGCATATTACTTGTGCACAATGCACTTTTCTTAATATTAAGTGTGTTTTAATATAATTTTGATGAGGATTGTATGATCTTTGAATGAAATCAGACTTTAAATGCAAAAATATTTAAAGAGTACCTGAAGTGTAGTTCCACTTTAGCACAATAAAATATACGAAGTATATCTTTGTACTTCAGCACAATTAAAGTACATTAAGTACAAATTAGTTGTTCCAATTTAGCAGACTTTAAGTATACCAGTTTAATATACTAAAAGAACAACTGCAGGACATTTTATTAAGCACATACATATAAAAATGTAATTGTAGTATACTTAGCATGAAATAAATGTATTTCAAATACATTTAAGTATATTTATTTTTCACTAGGGACAGCTAACCATTCTAGGAAATTTTAGTTTAGCGACAAAAATAAAGACAATCAGACTAAGCATTAAGGCTATACTTTCAAAGCTGAGTGCTCCTGTTTAACATGAAGTATATTTTGGTATCTGGATCAATGACGTTTTTGTTCTATCCAGTAATTTATCCAAACATACATTGCAAATGGAGTTCATACTGTAAATACAATGACTTTAATACATCTCTGCTATGATGAGAATATCTTTCATTTCTGAATTAAAATACATTTTGATAAAGTCAAGAGGGGCAAACATTCCAAAATGTCAGGGAGACACAACCCACCTGATAACATAAAAAAAAAAGACTCATTAAAAGGATGAAATACGTGAAAATACTTTTTTTTTTTGATGGCATCTTTACTAATTCATGGGGGGAAAGTATATAAAAAATAATATTTGTCATTTTGGGTAACCAACAAAGTCACGTGTGGTTCAACCAACATGCAGATAGGCCCCCTATAGACCCTCATGTTTGTGTATCAAGGTCAAGTCTCCTAAACCATTGGGTAATATGAGATTTTTATGACAAGGCAAGATTGGTTCAGGCTGTAAAATATCAATAATTTATGATATTTGTAAAAACCATATGATAATAAACCGTATGATATCAACATGAAAAAATCCTCATGCCATTTCTCCTCTCTCTTCCTCAACTTTACTGTCTCTCGACTGTTCTATAAATAAAGGTTTAAAAGTCCATAATGTGAAAACTATCAGTTGTAAGTGAATGGACTCACAGAAGGTTGTGTATAAAGAACCCATGAAGACATCGTGCTCCTTTGGGATTTTGGAAACAAAATGGGAAGTTTCCGTGGTATTTCCCATCTGCAGAATAAAGAAAAGACAAGACAAGAAGTTTAGATGAACAGTGGGGAAAGGATGAGGCTAAAGCTGTGGTAAAACAAGAACGAGTATTAAGCATTCATGAGCGAGCTGAGGGTTTTCAGGGCTGAAACAGGGGACTTTGTGTTCAAATGAGCTTTGTGGTTTTGGTGAGTCCATTACAATTGAGATTAGCAGCTCATCTCTCGGTGAAAGGAGCCAGATTCCCACTCGCAGCTAATGCCAACACAAAAATGTCCAGTCCAGTTGCTTTAAAGGAGGGAAAGGGAATGAAAATGGATTTCTTTGAGGATATGGGCAGAAAAGAAACTCTCCTAGTTCAGTTTGTCCACTGAAATGGAGAATCATTTTTGTGATGTGTTTCTGAAATGTCATTTCTTTTTATGTAATTTCCACCACATCTCATATTATGTATTGTGTTTAAAAGAATAATGTCACTTTTAAAATTTAAATACTGTATACTGTAACCAGTGCTGGGTAGATTATTTGAAAATCGTAGTCCGTTACTGATTCCAAATTACATAACAAATATTGTAGTCTGTAACGTAATCCATTACATTACACATTTTAGGTAATATAATCAGATTACTTTTAGATTACTTTTGACTTTACACGTTCATCACATTGATTTAAAGCTGCAGTCCGTAACTTTTGGCGCTCTAGCGGTTAATAAACAGAACTGCGTGCGTCTTGCGGAAGAACATTGTAGCCGGAGCTACTTCTCTCTGTTTATGTCTATGGCGAATCACGCAGGTACTGGGCTACTCTGCAGCGGTACCCACCCGAACCAGTCTAAAATAGTCCGAATATAAACACTTATTATAGGTGTACCGCAGTGATTCAGGACAAGCCAAAAACACGGTTTGGAAAATGGATTCATGGTGTACTCGATTATTATATACATTTTGTAAATTTTGAACACAAAAAAGTTACGGACTGCAGCTTTAAATAGAATAATCTTGTTCCATATTGATACAAAAATACAAAGAGAAAATCATACTCTTAAACTTATAACCACAAATACGTAAGTATTATGATGTATTATAACTGTTGTTATGATTATTCATGAGTTGATATAACATATTATACGTTTTTTTTACAATGCATTATGCATTCATTATAATGCATTAAGAATACCCTTATAATGTATTATAAATACGGGCTTCATAGAAAGTGTTACCAAAATATTTTCCATTTGTTTTTATTAACAACATGAAGTACATTAAATATTACATTGTCAAGATTTCCCAAACTGGGGTTTGTGAAGGAACTGCAGTCAGCTTGTGTGTTTAACAAAAAAGAAGGATTAGGGAGAATCAATAAATTATGAATATTTTATTGCTATTGTGTGAATAAGAGAGATTACTTTTCATGTAATGGATAAAAAAGTAACTGTAGTCTGATTCCAAGTATATTAAAATGTAATATAATTTTAACCATTTATATATATATTTTTTTTTTACAAATATTTACATTTTGGAATCTGATTATGTAATCCAGATTACATGTAATCAGTTACTACCCAGCACCGACTGTACCGCGTTGGTGATAAATGCAAGAACCAATGAAGTCTGTATGTCATTTCTTTATTTACTCCATATATGCTTACATAAACAAACCAATGTCCTGACGTGAGTGCCAGATTTAATCAAGGGAGGTTGAGATTTTGAGCAAATGCTTCTTAAAGTACAGTCTGTTTTTCTCATAAAGCATTCAGAAGACTTGAAATAACATACACAAATCATATGCACTATGTGTATGGTACTTTTATGTGCTTTTTTTGGAGCTTGACAGTAACAATCACCATCCTCTCATACTTGTGCTTCATGGATCCACAGATTTTACAAGTTGGGCAAGAAATAATGATTTCATTTGATAACCCTAATTTGAGAAGCACAGCCTTGCAAAAGCTAGTACATTTGAAAGTATAAAGAATAAATGATGAGGACATGGCAAATAAATAAATATTATATGGCAGTCTGTGTGGCTTTCATGTAACAAAAAGAAAAAAAGTTAACTAAAATAATGTGCTAAAATTAGGTAGGTGTGGCTGACTCTTAACTTTTATAAAGAATATCTCTTCTTAGACTTTAGTCTTTGCAACTTTACAGATCTTCTGTATGCACCAAGAGCTTGTAACACTCCAAAGAGAAAGGAAAAATTGAAATCGCATCATATGACCCCTTTAAGTTTCCAGTGAGTGGCACTATAAGGTTAATGCTCTGTCGCATTTGAAAGTAGCGTCACTCCTACATTAAACCTGACCGATAGTGGTTACAAAAGCAAATGTGAGCTAAAAATACATTTGCTGAAGCAACTATGTAATTTTAGCTTGCTTGTACGAGGCTTTGAGCTCTTTTGTGGAGTGTTTTGACTCAAGTTTCACAGGACTCGTACCTGTGAAAGAGCAATGCTGTACCAGGTGAGTAACCAAGAAAGTTTAACATGTCAAAAAAGCCATACATATGGACTGTAGTGGGTAGAAACTGATTACATGTAGTCTAGATTATGTAATCAGATTCCAAAAATAAAGTACTTGTAATTAGAGAATATTACTTTTTTAAATGTTCATGATCAGATTACAGTTACTTTTTTTGTGGATTACATGATTACATATTAATCACAACATGGCAGTAACTTATTGATGATACCTAATTCACATATTTCCAATGAGCCTGGGTTTAAAAAGCCATGCTAGATAAATGTAGTTATTTTTGTACAGTGAGGCTCCATATATGGTCTTTCAAGGAACACTAACCATCACACTGTTGTTTGTTTTATGTAATGAAATGACAAAATAAGCAGAGCTCCTGCATGCTCATCTCACATGATTTTTGCTCTGTGGCAATGAGAAGACTCATTACCAGCTCACGCCAAGCACATCTCTCCACCTGTATTCAAATGCTGAATGAGTAATTCCATCAAAAAGCTGTCATAATGCCAAAACCAGTTTCCTGCTCAAGACCTGAATAGAATGTAATGAGTACTACCCTAATAAGCTGAAGAAACAGATGAGTCCTGGCTTGAGACTGCACAGATGGGTTAGAAACAACTAGACATTCATACTATTCAGAAATGAGTTAAAGTTTGATGAGTTTGATTTAGAAATGAGAAAACTTTTCTACTTTTCTATTTTGTTTTGCTTATTATTTGACATGGACACAACAGAGAAAAAATGCAAACATACGTACGAAATAAACATCTGTCGATGTTTAGCATTTGAATAATTATGTAATTAGCATACACATCATTAACTACTACACACCACTGAACATTTCAATATCTGTAGTCAAATCATGTACGTGCATCAATGTGAAATTGTTAAACCGATCATTCTCCCATGTCGTTTGAATTTCTTTCATTGATATTTTGCAGAATGCCTGAGCTGAGTCAGTCTATCTTTTTTTGAACAATTTTTATCACAAGTACATTTAGAGAATGTTTTACAGAATTGTATATACAATTGCTTAGTGCTTTTTCGAAGCTGAATTTTATAAAAAGTTTGGATTTATTGTATTATTTGTTGTATCTGTCATGTAACACCCTCTGAAATTCATACATTTAAAATACAATCAACCAACCAAGAAATAAAACAAAGTATAGGATATATATACTAACATCTTAAAATTCACTCAACCAACTTCATCAGGTGCATCCTGGATTACTTTTTAAACATTATTAAAGTTGTTGCTGGACACTAACCATAAACCTAACTCCAGCCCCTTCTCTTTTTTCATTCTTAATCCATGTATTCTGGAGCTATACATCAGGCTTCTGTGAGAAGTCTGAATTTTAAGTCTTTATTCACTTAAAGTCACTAATTTTATTCCTGTAAAACTCATCTTTGATCATCACAATGATATATTTAAACATATTTACGTTTTATAAAACGTTTTACCCATGAAAGTAATTTCTTCATTCTTAAAATGTCTTGAATATAACTCCTTACTTTATTAAGTATATGCAGACTTCATGAATATGCTAATTAGTCCCCGCCTCCACTCTAAAAATGTGCATAAAAACTTGTGCGCACAATTGAGTAGGATAAAGTTTTTATCCGATAAAAAAAATGTGCATAAACTACGATGGAACGTCTCGGTTATGTACGTAACCCTCGTTCCCTGATGGAGGGAACAGAGATGTTATGTCGTGATGACATTAGGGGTCTTACTTGGGAGACTGAATACTCTCTGATTAAGACAAAACGCCAATGAAATTTGGCTAGTGGATTTTGCATGCTGAGCCACTCCCAGTGCATACGGGTATAAATAGGCGACAGGTGTATCCACTCATCAGGTTTTATGCTGAGGAGCCAAGAACGTGTCCCTGGCAACCAACGATGGTTCGAGGTTGTGGCATAGGGACATAACGTCTCCATTCCCTCCATCAGGCAACGAGGGTTACGTACGTAACCGAGACGTTCCCTTTCTGTCGTTCAATACGAGTTATGTCATGATGACATTAGGGGTCTATGGAAAGCGCCACAACCTGAACACCATCACAACCTTGTGGTGCTACAAATGTTGGCAAGCCGCAACGTGTCAGACAAATGTAACGCAAAGGTTGTAACCTTCCCAACGCCCCAGTGCAAATACGACCTTGGAGCCCGAAGGGACCAGAGGTGAGTACATTGCTGCTAGAGATAGCCATGCCGCTGTTCCTGAACACAGAAGTCTTTTCTGAGAGAAGGGATTTCAACCTTCGTGAAAGGTGCTTCAGGCTTTTCCTGTTTGTTGTTACAGCACGGCGGTAATGATGGGGAAGTGAGCCTTCGGAAAAAGGGAGCTATGGAGACCACATCCTGCCCGTAGTATCATGTGGAGACACTGATATAGACTGACCCAGTCCTGGGGCAGTACTACATATGGAATGGGTCTCTGAGGCAGGTCCTACCTGAGAGTAGGGATGTAACAGCTGCCAGAAGAGACTGACAGAATGGGTCTGTCAAAGGGAAGACACGGGTTCACCGAGAGGGAAACCTTACCGTGGAAGAATACACATATGGGATCGCCCGCAGGGAATCAAGCCATATGGACATCTAGCCCAGTACAGGGGCTGACCGGGAACCGTGCATGCTAACACCGATACTGGGCCTGGCGTCAGACTGCTTCGCCGAGTCTGACTGCCAGGCGTGCTGGAGGATACTCAACCAGGGTTCGCCGTCCGGGGAAATAGACTAGGAGAGAAAGGCGCTCGCATCCCCGTGTGAAGGGGAATAGTGCTGCAAGCATGACACCAGCCGGCCCTTGCCACCAATTACCTATTACCCAACACACGGGAAGAAACCAGCTCAACGTGGAGGCTGTAGAATCTTGCGAAAGTGTTCGGTGTCACCCAGCCCGCAGGTTTACAGATGTCTGCCAGAGAGGTACGCCAAGGCGATGGCATCCACTATCCAGTGGGCCAACCTTCTCTTTCTGCAAACCTCCGTAACAGACAAAGAACTGCTCGGAGCTTCTGAAGCTCCAGGTGCGGTCCACGTATATGCAAATCGCTCTTAAGGGACACAGCAACTCTAAGGCTGGGTCTGCCTCCTCCGGGGGCAGTGCTTGCAGGTTCACCACCTGATCGCGGAAGGGTGTAGAGGGAACCTTGGGCATGTATCCAGGCAGGGGTCTCAGGACAACGTGAGAGTAGGCCGACCTGAACACAAGGCACTCTTCGCTCACCAAAAATGCTTGGAGGTCCCCGACCCGCGGTCAGGAGCACTGTCTTAGAAGACAGGAATTTTAGCTCGACTGACTCCAGCGGCTCAAAGGGATTCCTCTGAAGGCCAGCCAGGATGGTAGAGCGATCCCAGGAGGGCACCAGGGGTGGCCTAGGAAGATTCAACCTTCTGGCACCCCTCAGGAACCTAACGATGAGATTGTGCTTTCCCAGGGACCAGCCGTCCACTGCATCTTGATGTGCTGCGATAGCAGCCACATACACCTTCAAGGTGGAGGGTGACAGCCAACGCTCCAACCTTTCTTGCAGGAAAGAAAGCACTACTCCAATTGTGCATCTTCAGGGGTCTTCTTGACGAGAAGAACACCAGTTTGCGAACAGACTCCACTTCAGAGCATAGGCTTGCCTTGTAGAGGGAGCTCTAGCCTGAGTGATGGTGTCTACCACCGCCGGTGGCAGATCACTTAAGTCTGCCACGTCTCGTCCAGGAGCCACACATGGAGGTCCCAAAGATCCGGACGCGGGTGCCATAGTGTGCCGTGTCCCTGGTAAAGAAGGACTGGAGGACTGGAAGTACTGGGACAGCCTCGATTGCATCCTTCGCCAAAAGGACAGCAATCTCCTTGCACAGGACAGGGGCGTCTTGGACTGCCACCGAAGTCTCGAGGACACTGCTGAACCTGGGGGGCCGCCTGGCAAACTGAATCACGTAGCCGAGTCGGACTGTCCAAATGAACCAGCAGGACGGGTTGGGCAGCGCAAGCTACGCTCCCAAACTCTGTGCAAGTGGCACCAAAGGAACAATCGACATACCCACAGTGGTGCAGCAGTGGGAAGTCGTGCTGGATGGCCCAGAAAGCATCGCGTTCTGGCTCATCACAGCAGGACTCCCCGTGTCCCCGGAGGGACCGGCCAGAGATGTGTGGGGAGGTGTTGCGTCCCCGAACCGCAATCTCTTGGCCGCTGGCGATAGGGGGCGTTGTGGGCAAGAGTGAGGAGGCAGTGCGTCGCTCACTGTCAACCCATGAGCCTGATGGCCCGGAGGAAAAGGAAACTGCTCTTTCTTTGAAAATGTGGGTACCACTGGCCCTTGAGCCAGTGGCGGAACAGAAACAAAAGAAAACCAAGGATTCTCCGCCTGGCCCTCCTCCAGGGGAAGGAGCAGTGCTGTCTTCACCACCTCCTGTAGAAGAGCAGTTCCTCGCCTCTCCGGGCCATCCATGTCAGGGCCGCTTCGTCGTCTTTCCTGGAGGGCTTAGAGGCCGGCTGTGACACATGGGGCGTCACACTCCTGCAGGGGGCTCGACGCACCTGCCTCGACATGGTCTCAGCACATGACGGAGCAGCTCTAGAAGCCGCAGGAGGGTTATTAAAGTCTTTTATTAAAGTATTTCTGTGTAATTGTCTTACATGGCTTCAGTCCCAAACAGCAGGCATACACCTCCGAAAGCAATGACAGCATTTGTTGTTTTTCATCTGCTCGCTCAGGCACAAGTAATTTATCATATATGTACATTTTTATATTCAGTGGCTTCTCCTACTTTTCTTAGTGATAATTAGTGCCAGTTTATCAGGAATAGGGTTGCAAATAGGTGGAAAATTTCCAGTAAATTTCAGAAACATTCCAGAACTTTTGGAAACTTTCAAGTTTCAGGAAATTTACCGGATATTTTCCACCCATTTGCAACCCTAATCAGGAAATGACGATTTTGTTCTCTCTCTTGTATATTGTTTTATGCGATATTCCAGTTTTGCGCATAAGTTAAATTTGCATCTTTGGATGGAAACATAGCTACTGAGTGAATTTATTCAAATTCTGAATGGCCTAGAAAGCGTGCAAAGAAAGCTTCCCTTATAATCACTGAAAAGCTGTCACTCATCTCAATTCATCGCAATCTCAAAAAAGTTCAAAGTTTAATCAGTGAAGCTCTACACTGCACAATGAATCTCTTATTTACATCGTATCTACAGTTTGTTATAATGAGAGTATTGGCGAGCATGCAGAACAAAACTCAGGTGTTTTGAGCGGAGAGTGGATTCTAACTTAAACACCTCGGATTGGCCAGTACGTTCAAGAAATCAAGAGATATATCTGTAATTGTCTATATTGCAACACTGCAAGATGTGTTAAATAGAAACCTTTAACCAGTTAATTGACAGCAATTGTGCTGTGAAAATAAAAACCTTTGGGGGGGAAAAGATAATAAAAAAGATACAGACAGAATTTACATTTTCAGGTGATCTATACCTTTAAGATAATGATTTCACACCTAATAATGGACTACAGCATTGCTGTTACTATATAACTGTGCTTTGAGTGTTCATAACATTTGTCATGTCTTTAGTCCTTTCGGGCCATTTCTATGTTGCAGTGATTAATGTAGTCTTATAGGCTGTTTACATGAGCTGTGAGGAGAGTTATTAGCTCCAATGAAATGCTAGAGCTGGAGAAAGATGTTAAGGGCATATTTCTTTTTGCTGTGTCTGACTGTGTTATCATGGGCGGAGACATAAAAAACAGATGCTAAGGCAAGCATTGCTATTATTATTTCTCATAGTACTGGGGATTTAAACAAACCCTAACCCTGAGTATTAATCTTAGGCACATAACTTGTCCCAGACTGTTTTGCCGCTGGAATGAATGATGCCTCAAATCATGCAGCTTGTTGAGTAGACGTGTGCTATATTTCTAAGTGATCTGATTTATGACGGGTGATAAAATGGACGTAGGAATCCTGTAGATTTACAAGTAGAGACCAAAATATCATAGAGACTTGTTGGTGGGCTCTTTTGACTTGAGGCAGTAAGTAACCACCCACACCACACCCGAGCAACTCCAAAGCAATGCACTAGAAACCAGTCAACTCTGTGAGCCATCATCAACACTTTAGCATTGTGTCAACTGACTTTTGCCTGGGACATCAGCACTCAAATTGTCCTCAGTAAATGTAAAAAAACATGTTTTTAATATATACCAAGACCTAAAGTTTGATCAGACCAACTGATTCTTTATTATGACTATTTTGCTTTTTTATTATTATTTATTTATTTATTTTTAATAAATCATTGACGGGTGAAAAAAATTCCAAACTTGAGCAAATAGGTCTATATTAAGTCATGTGCATCCATACTCTCATTTTCTTTACAGTAAAATTGAAGTGACGCACAAAGGAAATACACACAAATGAAAAGGTTTTAGTTTACATAAACAGGACATTGTAACGCGTGCACATGTGAAAATTTTCTTGTGAGTCTGTGTATTTTTATTTTTTATTTTTGCAAAGGTCCCTTTAGGGGTTCCATAGTCTCATGGGCATTTATTGAAGTACCACTAAATTGTCAATATTGTACCACTATCCTGTATGTTAAACAAAACAGCAGTCAAAATTGGTTAAAATTTTAACTTCATAAGTTCAGAACATATTTTGCAAGATGGACTCAGTAAAACGTACAATTTTTATCACAAGTACATTTGAACAATGTTATATAGTTGTATACAAAATTAAGTATTTTTTTCTAAGTTAAATTTTATAAAATGTTTTTTGTATATATTGCATTGTTTGTTGAATCTGTATCTGCCATGTAATAGCCTGTGAAGCTGATAAATTAAAATACAATCAACCAACCATGAAATAACACAAAGTATGGAAATTATATAGTTATATTATATAGCATTATAGCGTTTCTGGACTGTCTTTCTTTTACTACTCTGCAACCAAAATCGTAACATCTAAGTTAACTTGTTTTATTCAAGTCAAACATATTACACAATGTAACACAAATTTGTTTCACTTAAATTTTTTATGGTTATTTTGTAATTCTGTGGTGCTAATTATTATTGTACTATTTATTTTCATGTAGCATCAATATTTTGGTATATGTTTAGGTCACGTACATTTTAGAACTTCTATTATTAATTATGAAACATTGATTTAGTACAGATATGTTTTTTACTATTTTCCTGTTGTTGTTTTTTTTATTGTAAGCTTTTGCAAGAATAGGAACATTGTAGAAGTTTCTGTAGCATTCTTGAATATTCTGTAATATTCTAGTGCTTTCTAGAACATTCCAGAACATTGTGGCAAAAAAAAATCATCCAAAGTTCACTTCTGAAGATTTGGACGACTCACTTTTGGAAAGTTTGTTAAAATGTTGTTAGCTCAGTATTATTCATGTGCCATGTAATTTTTATGCATGAGTTATAACAGATTAGTTTATATAAACTGTCAACGTATTCTTTTAGTTTTCATGAGCACTGTTAATGATACACACACACAAAAAAAAAAATTCATATTCAGCATGTCAAACTTCAAAAAGAAACATTAAAATGAAATCAATTCAAAATTTCTATAATAATTTGTTTAATATTGCTGAATCAGCCTACATTAATTTATAACAAAACTACATTTTTTTTTAGGTTAAATCAGGTAGATATATGTCACGGAAACTAGGCTGGATTCAGGTGCGGGTTCAACAGAGGCTTTATTGTACAGAGAAATCACCATGGGCAATGAGCGCCTTAGCGGACAGTCAGTGTGGACGTGGAATCCCCAACCCCACAGATGGGAAGATAGCAGCGGCTGGAACAAGCCGCAACCGCGGCAGTGGAGATGAAGCCGGGGGGGGCAGCTCGCTAATCTGAGCGAGAGGCTGAGCAGCCCAACAACGAGCCGCAGAGTCCCAGGGTAGGCGGATGCCGGAGGAAGCCCACGGGTTCCTGAACGCACAGAGAGGTGCGGGAAATAACACAGGCAGCTATGAGCACTGGAGCCTGGACGAGACCAGATAACAAGGAGGGCGGAGAAACAATCATGCTGACATATGCGCACGTGGCGAGCTGTCAAAACAACCACGCACAACAACACACAAACACAGAGACAACAAGAAACAGGTGATCAGACCCGAGACCCGACAGATATAGCTCTGTAACTGTAACCTTTTACAGTGTATCTTTATCACATTTGTTAATTTTGTACAAATTTGTAAATTCAAATTGGACAATTAATGTTTAATCATTTAATTTAAATTGAGAATGTACACTGGCTTTTTTTTCTCTCCAAATGTTTTAATAATGAAATAATGTCCCTCTAAAAAAAACAGATAATGTTATTAATTTTAGGTTCAAATGCGGACTATAGCCTTGCAGCCTCTTGAACATCATCAGATCGATGGTGGTCATGAAAATGTGGGACATGAACAGACACTTCAAACGCTCAACTTGACATTCAGTTCTCATCCGATTAGTGCATCCGATTTTATGTGTGTCCGGAGTCTGTCAAAGCGGGCAGCTATAGCATTGCACAGTCTGGCTTGATTTCTGCCCAAGGGTGACGCTCGGCCTGTCCTTCACTAATCCGCTGGCCAAGGCATCAGAAGGACAAAATGTTAATAGTTGTGATAACATCAGGAAGGCTACACTCAACCGTCTTATTACTGGCCGGTAGAGTGTTTGTTCTGATCTGAGCTTGGGAATGTGAAGTGTCATGTATTATTGTGGATGTTTAGCGTCTGCGCCCTTTGGGAAGAATTGCTGATGCGTGACATGGAAATCATTGCATTAGAGTCCAGAACATTTCATACTCAAATTTCAGAGGTCCCACTGCTGTTGTCATCACTGCAGCGGTTTGTTTAAGTACAGGTATTTATTTTTAATAAAAGTAGCATTTGGTAATTGTGTCTTATTGATACTTATCAATTGCCTTTTATGTAGAAATAGATTTTATTCCATCTAAAATCCATCTTTGAATGTTATGTTTTCAACTATGATAAATATGAAAATATTAATACAGTAAAGCATTCAATGTTTATTGTTAAAAAACATCAGGAAAAAAACCCCCATTATTTTTGCTCAAATTGTGTTAGAATCTAATCTTCATGAGAAGTCTTGTGTAACTGCAGCAGCATGCAGTGGGTTTGCGACACATGTACTTTGCAGCATATCTGATCTTTCGCAGACCGCTGGCCTATCAGCAGGCTGGAGGGATGGATATTCATGCTGGGTTGGTCATGCGATGGCTTATTCAAGTGGGAAACTATGGCCACTGCGCTGGACTTGTGCAATTGTTCATGTTCTTTTCATGCCACTGGAGAGGTTTTAATTTACAGTATGTTTTGATATCAGACTAAATATACTTTTTTAAGCATGTTATGTTATGTTATGTTATGTTATGTTATGTTATGTTTCAGGATAACATATTAGCCAAACTCTATAAGACCTACTTTATCATATTTGATATGTAAATTTCTAAGGCATCTAAATGATCAACATTTTCAAGTTCCCCTTCAGGAACTCGAGCTGCGTCAGAAAACACTATGGGAACGCCTTCAGCGTGACGCACTCTGAATCACATGCGTAATCAGCCCAATGGAGTGGCAAGACGTCACAGGCAGGGGGTGACGTAGAGACCAGGAAGCTTAAAAGCACGTGTGTCCTATTTATTGTTGTCTGTCGTGCATTATATCAGTATGGCTAAGAGAGAAACAAAGAGTGGCGACAAACAGCGTTTTAGATTGTGTGTCACTCCCTGCCCTCGCTTCATCATGGTGGGGACACACACAATCTTTGCGTTGTTTGTTTGGGAGCGGAGCAAGCTCAGTCAGCCCTTGAGGGGGCATCTCTCGATGCAGATGCTCCGCTCCTGGAGGGCTCTCTTCGAGGAGGGAGCCCTCACTAGCGTTCTCTGCGGCTCGGGTCCCGCTGCTGCCGAAGGCAGAGCTGCGACTTCGTTCATGGGGATCGCAAATGGATCTGGTGGAGGGAATGGAGACGGGCAAGTCCCTTTCTCCGTCCTCACCCCCCAGATCCAGTGCCCTCTCTCAGAGATCAGAAACACGCACTGCAGGTTATTCCACTTAGGGAGCGTACTTACCTACTCGTGCGGTAGGCAAGTTACACATCGATTGGCCCGCCGAGAAACAGACTGAGCCGCCGAAGAGCAAATTAGATGAGCGCTTTTTGCGCTTGCGACCATTACCTCCACGCCGGGGCGGCCCGTATCTTCAGTCCCTCTGCTAGTCACTATTCCAACGTGATGGGACTGAATGACCACGGTTACAGAGCGATGTCCCGGGTTGAACAGACGCTTGCGAGCTATCTGTCTCCCAGCGCAGCATCGTCTCTGAAGGTCCCAGCATTGCCCTCCAAGCCGCTGCGTACTACATCTAGCTAGGTGGGCAAAGGGTACACGGCAGCAGGTCATTCTGGTGCGTGCTTGCATACTATGGCTGTTTTACAAGCATACCAAGCCAACCTGCTAAAGGAGTTAGATGAGGGCGAGGAAGTTAAAGAAGATGACATCACTGAGCTTAGGAGGACCGCAGATTTATCTCTCCACGCCACCAAAGCGACCGCCCGCGCCATCAGCAGGTCTATGGCGGTCGACGACAGGTTTCAGGAGGCCCATAAACAAGCGTTTCAGCGGTTCCTCCCTCGCCGATCTCTAGCTTCTGGGACTGCTGGGCAGGAGCAGCCCTACCAATGTACCAGCTCCTCATACTGTGCACAACAAAAACAGAGTGTCACCTCTTGTACTTCTCTGCAGCTGGACCGAAAGCAGCGACGCTCGAAGTCGGGGTCTTCTAAGCCGAAGCCAGATCTGCGGACCGTCCTTCAGGCTAGGAAGGCCTCGGCTAAGAAGTTCTGACGCTTATGGCCCAGGACTTCAGAGTGCAGGCCCCTCTGGGGAAGAGCAGTACACGCCACATCACACGGTGCCCGTCTCTCCTCAGTGGCCTCATGAGATTGGTCTGTCAACCCTGCCACCTCCGGTGCTTCAGGGCACAGCGGTCTCCAGCGAGTGCTTCTCTCAGCTTCTGCCCGGAAACGTAGTGGTTCTGGGAGGCTTGCTACCTCCAAGGAGGTCTCTAGAGCGGCTAGAGCGGCTAGACCGGCCGTCCCTTGCCGGTCCTCCGCTTCAGGGCACCGAGCTAGCCACTCTAACAACACCAGTGGTCAGTCTCGAGAGACTGATTCCCTTAGTAGATTATCTGGCAGCATGGAAACTTCTGCCAAATGTGTCTCAATGGGTCCTGCACACTGTAGACAGAGGCTACAGAATTCAGTTCAAGTCTCGTTCACCGCGATTCAGCTGAGTTTTTCCCACTCTGGTGGAGGAGGCTCTGGTTATGGAACAAGAAGTAGATGCTGTCTTGAGGAAGGAGGCCATCGAGGTGGTCCCTCCTCTCGACAGAGAGTTCGGATCAAGAAGCCAAGAAGCTGAAGGAGTCAAGAAGCTGAAGTTCAAGATGCTCACTCTCAAGCCATGTCTCAAATCAGGTCCGATGACTGGTTTGTCACAATAGATCTGATGGACGCTTACTTCCACGTATCCATCCTTCCTCAACACAGGAAGTTCCTGAGGTTCGCTTTTGGGGGTGAAGCTTACCAATATCGGGTTCTTCCATTCGGCCTAGCAATCTCACCCCGTACTTTCACGAAGTGTGTGGATGCTGCTCTGGCTCCGCTGCGACTCCAGGGTATCCGCATACTGAATTATATCGACGACTGTTTGATATTAGCTCAGTCGGAGCAGTTGGTGGTTCGGCATTGAGATGTCGTTCTCGCCCACATGAAAGAGCTGGGGTTAGGACTAAATGCAAAGAAAAGTGTGCTTTCTCCAGCACAGAAAACCGCTTTTCTGGGTGTGATCTGAGATTCGACCACGATGCAGGCACGTCTGCCCAAGGGGAAATCCGCTTTGCATGATCAAGGTCACACGGCTATACTTACGTGCCTTAGACATGTGGAAGAAGCCTTGGTTCTTGTCTCAGGGCCCGGTGCTGGGAGCACCTTGTCGTCGTGTAATGCAAACGAGCGTCCCTCACCGGTTGGGGAGTGGCCCGCGGTCTGTGGAGCGGCCGCCATCTTACATGGCACATCAACTGCCTGGAGATGTTGGCCGTGTTTCAAGCACTGAAACTCTTTCTCCCAGACCTAAGAGGCCATCGTGTGTTGGTCCTCCCCCGTGCCACGGCCCGTCGTACTGCAGGCCTTCTGTCCTCCTCCCTTCCGGGACCCAGACCAGCAGAAGCTTAATTGTGTGTGTCCAGTGTGAGCACTGGACGCATACGTCCACAGAGCTGCCCTGTGGAGGAAGTCTGACCAGTTATTCGTCTGCTATGGTCCTTCCAAGAAGGGTCGTCCTGCTACTAAACAGACCCTCAGCCGGTGGATTGTAGATGCCATTTCTCTCTCTTACGAGTCCTCTGGTCTCCCCTCGCCCTTGGGGGTCAAGGCTCACTCAACTAGAAGTATGTAACGCCTTGTGTTGCAGCGTTTGTAACTGCGGGTTGGTCCACGCTGTTCACATTTGTGAGGTTCTACGACCTCGATGTTCGTGCCACTCCTGGCTCCTCTGTTCTCTCGCCTTAGTTGTGCTCTTCCACACTAGGCAGGGATTTGAAAGTCTGGCGGCGTGGGCATCTCTTTCCCATAGCGTTTTCCAATGCAGCTTGAGTTCCTGAAGGGGAACGTCCCTAGGTTACGAAATGTCCTAGGGAACGAGACGCTGCGCCTCAATGCCATACTTCCGGTATCCCTGCGAGCGCTTCATTCACTATACAGAAGCTGCCGCTGTTTCCACCGCACTTGCTTTTAACCTTCCTGGTATCTACGTCACCCTGCCCGTGGCGTCTCGTCACTCCATTGGGCTGATTACACACGTGATTCAGAGCGCGTCACGCTGAAGGCGTTCCCATAGCATTTTCCAACGCAGCGTCTCGTTCTCTTGGGGAACCATGGTTACATACGTAACCTAGGGATGTTTTCAACAAACTTTGCTGAAATACGTGTTGTACAGGATCTACGGCATGCCTTCTGTCACCTCATTCATCATTTATAATTTATTATGAAGTAAAAGACCTTTTAGTATAATTGTAAAAAAAAACGTTAATCATGAGTGTCAAATATTATCATCAGGCTTTGAGGAACGTTTATTTGTTCATGTCTCAATCATCATTGTATTGTATTGCAGTTTTCCCCCTGCAATAAAAACTACAGAGCTTTGCTCATTAAATTAAGTATTTACATATCATCTTATTAAAGACATAGTATTAGGAGATACACAGTGACAACTGATATTTATATTACTTTATGTAAGTAGTCTGCTATACTGTTATAAAGATCTTATTGATTTACATTACAATCAAAATTTCAAATCATGTCCTGGAAATAAATATCAGCATCTGCATCAAATTGCACACTGTCGCTCACAGTTTGAACCTCTGAATAAAACCCAGGTGTTTCCTATTCAAGTCTGAGCTCCATATTCTTACTACATCAAACTATGTGAGTCATGAAAAACTTTATATATTACTCAACAAAAACACATATGCACACTTTTGTTGTTGTTGTTAAAGGTTCCATTCTGACTTACATTGCAGGCTTTACAGGGTTAATAATTACTTAACTGAAAATGTATATTTTCTGAAGAAAGAAAAAAGTGTTTGCTCCTTACAAAACTTGCAATCACAATGCCAGGGTGTTATGCCGTTTTTAGCATGTTGCAATGTTTCAACAGGGTTTTGGGAGGTGTCTAGGTGGATGTTTAATGGCCCACTCCTAAGTCTCTAGGGTTCCTTCATCAAGTTTCTGGGATTTTTCACCACCTTCCATTCAAAAAGTATAACTTAGAAAAGCTCCAACACACCAAAAACCCTAAACATGAGCAATAAAAATAAGGCTTACATAAGCAAACCCTATTAATTAAAGCCAACTGAGGACTCAGGGGCTGTCAAAAAAAACAACCAATTTGGGAAAGAGTCATAGAGCAAATCAATATTCCTCAGCAGTTTTTTTAAAAGCTGTATAAAAACTGTTTTCAATTCTATCACAGCTTCTTGAAACCTATCGAACTGTTAAAAGCAGCAGTGTCAGATATCTCTATGAAAAGATGTATGAAACGAGAGACAGAACAGATATGGAGTTAAAGCTAAATGAGTCTAGTCAGTGATGCTGTGGTTTGGGAGACGGTAAAGGGGAGAGCGGCAGTGCAGATGTCTAAACAGGTGCTGCTGGCTGTAAACTTGTAATTAGGGAACTGTGTCAGTCTGTAAACACACCAGGCAGGTGATTCTGACCGCTCACTGCCAGCACAGATCACCTAATAGATTTGTCTTCCATTTCTACTAATACCCCAGTATATGCTTTTACCCATAACACAATTTTTGTCAGATTTTATTGCCGATTTGAATTATGTTATTCAAATGTGAGACTGACAAACAGTTTTTGGGATTTCCATCTTTCGCTATTCAAGTACTGTAGGAGCTGTAGTTGCATGCTTGCAAGAGCTGCTACTTTTCAGTGGCAGTCAATGGAGAATGATATATTTTGCAGCCAGATGGTGTAGTTACGACATCAGCCAGCTAGGGCTGACTGGACCACGTTATATGCACACGAAGGTATGCACATCGCAAACTGAACAACTGAACATCACGTTGAACATCACGTTGATGGGACCTCGTAGCAAATTCTGTGCAAGGGGCCCAGAATCTTTAGCAACACCACTGAATTTTACTAATATAAAATGCCACGATACTTAAAGAGAGTTTAATGACAATGTTTCTTAACACAATTAAGTACACTTTTAAAAAGTGTACTTTGTAATAATGTCAAATTAACGGTTTTACTTTCAAATTAGTGCTGTCAATCGATTAATTGCGATTAATCGCATCCAAAATAAAAGTTTTAGTTTACATAATATATGTGTGTGTACTGTGTATATTTATTATGTATATATAAAGACACACACATACAGCATATATTTTGAAAATATTTACATGTATTTACATGTATATATTTATATTAATATAAATATATACATGTAAATACATGTAAATATTTTCAAAATATATGCTGTATGTGTGTGTCTTTATATATACATAATAAATATACACAGTACACACACACATATTATGTAAACAAAAACTTTTATTTTGGATTCGATTAATTGTTTGACAGCACTATTTAAAATACATTATAAATTATTATGTTTAACAATTTTTTGTCATGCTATAAAGAAGTACACTTATTTTGGTGTTTTGACTAACATACTAAAGCACAAGTAAAGTACTTAACTGTAGTGTGTTATTCAATATCTCATTTAAATATATTATATTGCAACTTCATCATTGCAAATGTGTGATTACAAATATGTGACCCTGGACCACAAAACCAGCCATAAGGGTCAATTTTTTGAAATTGACATTTATACATCAACTGAAAAGCTGACTAATTAAGCGTTCCATTGATGTAAGGTTTGTTAGGATAGGACAATATTTAGGCAGAGATACAAATATTTAAAAAGTCTGGAATCTGAGGGTGTAAAAAATAAAATAAATCAAAATATTGAGAAAATCTCCTTTAAAGTTGTCCGAAATTAAGTTAGTAACAATGTATATTACTAATCAAAATTAAGTTTATATATATTCACGGTAGGAAATTTACAAAATATCTTCATGGATTGGAACATGATCTTTACTTAATATTCTAATGATTTTGGCATAAAAGAAAAATTGATAATTCTGACCCATACAATGTATTTTTGGCTATTGCAAATATACCTGTGCTACTTAAGATTTTGGGCAAACCTCAAGCTTTTTTTTTTTTTTGGTGCAGGGTATAGCACACATATGTACAATGCCGTGAAAAGGTTTTTGCCCCCTTCCTGTTTTTTTTTATTTTTTGCACATTTGGCACACTTAAAAGATTCAGATCTTCAAACTAATTTTTATATTACTCAAAGATAATGCAAGTAAATACAAAATGCAGTTTTTAAATGATGATTTCATTTATTAAGGGAAAAAAGCTGTCCAAACCTACCTGACCCTACGTGAAAAATTAATTGTGTCCTTCTGTTAAATCGTTAAAGGACTGTGATTAACCACATTATTTTAGAAAGCTGAGTTAAATTTCACTAGCCACACGCAGACCTGATTACTGCCAGACCTGTTGAATCAAGAAATCACTTAAATAGAACCTGTCTGACAAAGTGAAGCATGCTTAAAGAGCAACACATCATGCCGCGATCTAAAGAAATTCAAGAACAGATGAGAAACAAAATAGCTGACATGTATCAGTCTGGAAAG
>NW_015642060.1:122598-134126 GCF_001515625.1 Sinocyclocheilus rhinocerous | reverse complement strand
AGAGAGTCATTTTGATTAGCGGGGAGGAAAGATACTTTAAGAGGCACAATGACTAGATGGGACTTGTCAGCAGGTTGGCCTTCTTAAGGGACAATTTCAAGACACTAGGAAGGAGAAAAAGTGGAGAATTGTGGTTAAATGAAGATTGCTGCTCCTAGAAGACTCACTGGAACATTAACACTTCCCTTTCAAAGCAATTATGTGCTCCCTTTTACCACATTGGCATGTTTCTTTTGCACTTTAACAGAAGTCTGAATCTGTATATGACATAATATCTCACCGATTCTTGTGTTTTGGGTCAAAACAGGCTACAGAATTGAAAAAAAAAAAAATTAATTTATGAATCAAGGAATTATTTTTGATTTATCCGTCCAACATTTCTCAGAGCTTTTCTATGTTTGGAGTCTCCGGCTTCTTTCATTTTCTTATAAAATTTGTGTTTTTACTTTGATCACATATGGGGCAACACCGTTAGATACAAAAAAATAATCAAATATTCATTATACAGTGCCGTGAAAAGGTTTTTGCCCCCTTCCTGTTTTTTTTAATTTTTTGCATATTTGTCACACTTAAAAGATTCAGATCATCAAACCAATTTTAATATTACGCAAAGATAATGCAAGTGAATACAAAATGCAGTTTTTAAATGATAATTTCATTTATTAAGGGAAAAAAGCTGTCCAAACCTACCTGGCCCTACGTGAAAAATTATTTGCCCCTCCTCTTAAATCATGAAAGAACTGTGATTAACCACATTATTTTAGAAAGCTGAGTTACATTTCACTAGCCACACCCAGGCCTGATTACTGCCAGACCTGTTGAATCAAGAAATTACTTAAATAGAACCTGTCTGACAAAGTGAAGCATGCTTAAAGAGCAACACATCATGCCGCGATCTAAAGAAATTCAAGAACAGATGAGAAACAAATAAGTTGACATGTATCAGTCTGGAAAGGGATATAAAGCCATTTTTAAGGCTTTGGGACTCCAGCGAACCACGGTTAGAGCCATTATCCACAAATGGAGAAAGCTTGGAACAGTGGTGAACCTTCCCAGTTGCGGCCGGCCAACCAAAATTCCTCCAAGAGCACAACGACGACTCACATCTAAAGAACTGCAGGCCTCACTTGCCTCAATTAAGGTCAGTGTTCATGATTTAACAATAAGAAAGAGACTGGGCAAAAACGGCATCCTTGGGAGAGTTCCAAGGCAAAAGCCATTGCTGACCAAAAAGAACACAAAGGCTTGTCTCACATTTGCCAAAAAATATCTTGATTATCCCCAAGACTTTTGGGCAAATATTCTGTGGACTGATGAGACAAAAGTTGAACTTTTTGGAAGGTGTGTGTCCCGTTACATCTGGCGTAAAACCAACACAGCATTTCATAAAAAGAAAATCATACCAACAGTCAAACATGGTAGTTATTAGATTTACTATTTTCTAAATTACTTTTTCACGTAGTGCCAGGCAGGTTTGGACTGCTTGTTTCCCTTAATAAATTAAAGCATTATTTAAAAACTGCATTTTGTATTTACTTGCATTATCTTTGAGTAATATAAAAATTAGTTTGAAGATCTGAATCTTTTAAGTGTGACCAAATATGCAAAAAAAAACAGAAAGGGGGCAAAAACCTTTTCACGGCACTGTATGCAAAGCTGCTTTGCAACCATGCAAAATTGTGAAAAACATTTGAAGTGTGGTTAAATTATTGAAAAGGTAAAGTTCATAACTATACAAAGTACTGCATCATTGTGAATTACTATTATTATTATTTGCAACTCAAAACATTTATTTTTATCAAAACTATTTGTATACTCAACAAGTAGAACTCAAATACAGTGTATTGCATTGTACATTTAATCATAACAGGTCAACAGAGGATTCAACTAAAATAAATTACTGAAGTATTACTTCAATATTTAACAAATTAAATTGTTTTATTTGCAAATCCCCCATTGTTACATTTGTGCTGTAGGCAAAAGTTGTGTTTGGAATCTCTGCCCTTACAGCACCTGTTAGCAGAAACATACTGGATGTTTCAATTCCTACCTCACATTTTCTTTGTTTTGCCCAAAAAGAAAGTCATCTTAAAAAAAAAAAAATTACACAGCATCTTAAAATAATTTCATCATTCTCAGATTTGAAATACATGGTGAGACTTTTGTCTTTAGCCGCAATGAGTTTCTAGACTCTAAAGGTTTCTTCTGAAAAATGTGCCAAAACTGAAACACAGATTCCCAATAGTGTGTACTCTACCGAGTTCAGAAGTTTATCAAAAGTACAGCAAAACCGATTGTTGGTGAATTTCAGAGCTCATAAAAGTATAAGGTGAGAAGAGACTGACTTATCAAGCCCCCTTCACTGAACATACTGTAGCCTATATTTAGGCCGATGTTAAAATCACATTATTAAAATACTTAAGACACTTTTAAGGGGTGAAGGAACAAACAAATATCAATACACAGAATGTGATATTGTCTCTTGTGCCATAGTCTTATGTGAGAACTCATACAGCAGCCTTAATAATATGACAACATACAGTACAAACAATCCCCACAGACATACATTATATGGCCTTCGTACAGCTACAGGATCATAAGATGAGTTGCTTCATTCATCCCTTATTGACACTAGTTGTTGGGCTGAGTGAGCATGGACATGTCATTGGGGTTATGAAGTGAGCATCCTCTTTCAAAGGTTCCGTCCAGTTAGTTTATATGGGTCTGTATGTGTGAAATATCTTTTAACAAGTTTCAAACATGTTGTAGATGGAATTAAGAACCTAGCCAGTGTACTTTCTTAAAGATGAATATATATATTTCATCCTTCCCCAAATGCATTTGTAAAAAGTATAGTATTGTACAAATTAATTTGTAGTGCACTACGTTTGTGCTTGATGAAAGCATGAAATAACTACATTTAGAATGTATGTTCAGTTAGTATAGACATGGCAATCTATTTTTAGTATGCTTATCATTAAATAAATATATTTTAAATACAATTAAGTATATTTATTTTTCACAAGGGCCATGGTGTTGCGTTTTGGAATTTGAACTGTTGTTGTAAGAAACAGAACTGTGTAAACCTTTTAATATGTTCTAATGTGTGTATATGTTCTTCTTTTGTGATCCACAGAAAATAACATTGCTTTGTCAGCATGATTTTTCCAACTCCACAGAACATTGCTCTGTATTTTTCTGAAACTTATTGTGCATTTGCTATACTTAACAATTGCTCACCATGCTTATTTTGCCAGATATTTCGCCAAATGAATGCAATCATTCAACCCCACGCGGATGGTGCGACAGAGTCCACTCCAACAAAACAGAAGCGTTACAAACATCAGCATGTGTCTTCCAATTATTATCAGCACGGCTGAGTTTGGATAAGGCAAGATTCTCTCTGAAGAAAATAACACTCTCTGCGCTGCTGGAGGTGGAAGTGAGGAAACATAGGCAGCAGCATGTTTATGATTTGTATGTAGATTTCTACTCTTAGAGGGGGCAGTTGTTTGAACGTCAGTAGATTTAATCTTGAACTGACACCCCTGTGCAACATCAGAATCACATCCGCAGCCAATAGCCTGTGGATATGCATCATATAACCGCAGATGAAAGCTTGATTCAATTTCTTCCCAGATCATTTTGGTATACTGGTCCCAAAAGTATTTGGACACTTAAGATATTTATTATTCAGAAAGATAGCACAAGCACGCTTGTTAAGAGTACGAAATTTCACAAAGAGAAAGAGTTTTTTAGGTTTTTTACATATGGAACACAACAGAACACAAACAGTTTTTTTTTTTTTTTAATATTGAAGATTGAAAGTCCATGCAATGCAAGTCAGGGGTGAAAAAACACATAATGACAGCATAAATATAATCCATATGACATTGGTTTCATCCAAGTTTTGGGTGAGAACAGACCAAAATGTAACTTCTTTTTCACTATAAATCATGACATCAGCAGTGATTTCAAACTTGATTTCTCTACAAGTACACTGCCAGCGCTGTATCCCATAATGCAGTGCACAACCTTCCATTTTACTATGATGGATGAAGCAAAAGCACCAAACATATTTGGTCATTTACAGAATATCAAAAACACTGATGAATAATTCAAAATGCTTCTTGACATTTTGACAAAAAAAACAACAAGAAACAACACGCGGAAACAACAATTATCATTGTTTTATCATAAGTAACTTATTAAGTGTTGTTGTTTTGCCTTAGTCCTCTGCATTATCTGGTTTCAGCGGCTACTCAAGTAAGTACAGTTGCCTGGCTTCTGCTGCTTTGTTTAGAATTGTTAATTATATATATATATATATTATTTATTTTATATTAATTATGTATAATTCATATTATATCATTAATGCATTACACATAAGAGATTATATTCCAATATGTATTATGTATATTCATATTAAATGAATATAAATATACATATAAATAAAAGCTTTAGATTACATAGTTTTTTTTTTTTAAATAAATAGTTTTAAACATGTTTCCTTCACAGATATTTGTGAACCTATATAAATTATTAAATACATTTGAAAATGAAATTCGAAAACAATGATGCATGTTAAGTCATGTGACATATTGTACCGTGTGTATCTATGTCTGTGTCACTGGAGCAATATGTTTTCAGAAGGTACTAATATGAACACTTTTCGGGGTAAATAAGGTACAAAAGTATAGGAGAGTTCACCCCAAAATAAAAATGACAGGTAATAATGTTGTAAATAATGTTCATTTTCTTGCACAGACCAATCATTTCGCTTCATAAGACCTCAGTATATCATCAGCAGCCAATTTTGTGATGCCTGTATATGTTTTTATGACTGTCAAGTGAAGGCAGCCGGTGACTTGCATTTTACAAATCACCACGGTTTCAGCTAAAAATCTTCTTTACTCTTCTACTGAAGAAAAAAAGTCATCTTGGATGGCCTCAGGGTGAGTAAATTAACAGCAATTCATTGCATCTTTGGATGAACTATCCATTTAAGGTAACCTAATTTACTGAAAATGTTCAACATTCTTGATGCTATATTATATATGCGTATGTATACTAGGGTGGCCCTTACTTTTGGACTTTTGAAATCTTCTGCTCTCAGCCTCCCAATCAACTCTCCTTAATGAGAACTGGAAACAAACCAAATTTCGCTGAGATTGGACTCCGTTTGGGGTGTGCTCAACAAAGTTGAAATTCTGTCTTAAATGACCATAACAGCATGTAATAAATAATTATACAAAACCGTTAGTAAACTGTGAATTAGGTTAAGAACAAGAACACAGAACAGTGTTGTTAGTCTTAAAATGTTAAATTACATTGGCGCCGATAGCTTTGTGAGCTGCATGCTGACATGTAGCACTGTTGCGCTTCAGGTGTCCCGAGTTTGAGTCCCAGCTCACGGACCTTTCCTGAACCCATCCCCCTCTCTCTCACTTCACTTCCTGTCCACTCACTGTCCTATCGAAATAAAGGCATAAAACGGCAAATATAAAATCTTAAGAAAAAAGTTGCATTACAACGCTGCTGATGAGAACCGATCTTTGAAAACGTGCGATCTGATCTCGATTGTGATGACAATCCGACATGTGTTTCAGCTGAAGAAATTGAAAACAGATTTCAGTGATCTCTGACAATCTGCATAATGAACTGCAAGTGTTCTTCAGTCTTTGAGAGGAGTCCGTTGTAAATAGTGTATGAAATTTTGCATACATAACTAACTTCTAGTGGAGAAACAAATGAGGGGGTGAGAGGTTAACATTTCCAAAAAATAAAAATAAAATAACCTCATGTATACAGTATATTATCTGTCTATAGAGCAATCAGAGAAATAAAACGAACATAGATAAAAAAAAAAAAATGTAACGACGGAAACTTTACAATTCAGTCCATCACAGTGTTAGGTAATGATTATTTGGTGTGACCTTCAACCAAAAGTAAAATCACCAATTTCATTCATTATTTCATTGAACTGGATGTAAAATATAACAAAATGCTACAGTAACTGGACAACACTGAATTAAACCCCCAAAGATCATGTGACAGAAGTATGAAGTCATGAGGTAGCTATAGCATACCTCTGTTTGAAATATTCATTGTGGATTAACATCTAATAGCTGGTAGCAATACTGTATATAATTTGTGCATACTTTTACTATATTATAGTAGATATGTTCCTATTGCTAGTGAAGGGTTTGAGACTGTGGCTTCATCAGCCAGTCAACATTCTCACGATGTCATTTTGCAAAGTGATTAGTCACATGGCATTTACAGCTCACATTATTGGCTCACCGACTGTGTCCAGAATTGAGTGCTCATGAGCAAAGATGGCAGAATTCAAATCATGTACTTCCAGTGCGACCTGTATGCGTCAGCCGAGCAGCTGCCATTGAGATGAATGGGAATGTTAATGGCAAGATCTCTCCAAGTATTATCTAGACCTCCTTGGCTCAAAGAAACAGAGCAAAGTTTTGATAGAGCCACAGTGTTTACACTCTTCAGGGAAATCAACCTACGAATAACTGTCTCTGAATATTAAACTGGAAGAGGAGGTAAGATTTTAAAATGTAAAGAAAATTGATTATTGTTAGTGACATATGTGCATGCACTGCTAAGTTTCCTTTGAGGACTGACTGAGTAATTAGCATTTGCATTTGGATTAAAAAATCATCAATACGTTCTCACCATAAGAGCTAATCCATAAATGTTTAGAAGAGTAATTATTATAACCATCTCTGCATCTTTGTCTCTGTTCCATCAGCTCCCAGGCTGTTTGGGAGGCTTGTTGCAATCACTGTCTCCCAGGTAATGATCATTTGCTTTTGGAGCTGTTACTGTGGCACCATAATTTCCAGTAATTGCCTTTGGTGGATCTTGCTAAGGGCAAATGCATAAATGCTAATGTGAAAAGCTCTACAGTGTTTCAGAGCGCATTTACATGAGCTCTAATGCGCACTGGGTAGACTTACAGAGGAAGATTTTTTGCTCAGAGGTTGCTCCTTCACAGCTCAAGTCACTTAATAAGGATCTCTACTTTGTTAAATGAATATTAACTTTATCTCAGAGGTAAGATAAAAACAAATGAGCCATTTGTTGTCGTATAAATGTGTAAAGCTACAATGAATGTGGAAAGCAGCTCAGTTCATTTGCAATATGCGTCGGTTCCTGATCTCTGACATTTGACTGCAGACTTTTTATCTCAGCAAATCTGAGCACAATTTAAGACATTGTTGACATCTTTCTGAAACCACAGTGGAGACTCATGTGAGTGGAAAACAGGAGTCACTTTCCACAAATTGATTGTTCCAGTTTATTAAAACAAAAAAGTTACAAATCTAATGTCGTTTGGAGAGACTAAAATATGTTAGATAAAACAAAAAAAAAACAGGTTGTTTTGAACCCATCCTCCCAACCCTCCTTCAAATGGTATTCATTCATTCATTCATTATTTTATTTATTTATTTATAAATCTTAACTGTATCCAACAACTGAAACCATACAACGGTGTGAACATTTTGATATAATCTGATAAATCATTATGCTATTCATTCTAATACAAAAATATTTTTAATGAAATTGTGACTACTAATTAACCTCATTTTGATCATTATTACATGATGAGAAATATATAATCTCATTTAATTTTCTAAATTTTACAAATATAGTGCTTACTGCATCAAATGTTCAACTGTTTTTATATTAACATTTAATATTTACATTTACAGTTTAATATTTATACAATTCCTTTAGATTAATACCTAATATAAACTAAATCTGCAACCCTGTTACTTGCAAAAAAAATTACAAAAACATAGACTAGAGGGAGCAAAAAGACTAACAACATTTAGTCTTTTTCACACTAATTATGATTGCACAATACTATGTTATGACCTCGAAACATTGTGCATGATTTGTAAACTAATACATTTTGATATTTGCACATGCACAACTCCATATGTATTGCTTTTCAGACATAATAAACTTGCTTGGCAGCGCACCTGATACAGCATTGCACTTGTGATGCGGAGCCCTCAAGTTACGAGGCCCGTGAAACACAAGTCATGACACTTCCCAAAAGAGTTCAGCGCTTTGTAGAAGGGGGCTATAATGGCATGGTAGACTGTAAAAATGACCGTGAATTTAACGGTAAAAGACTGTAAAAATGCTACAGTAAAAACCTGTTAAATGGTTAACGGTAAATTCCCCTACTATAAACGGTGAAAAACTGTATTGGACATTAATTTTACGCTAGTATACCATTTTTGGAAGTGAAAAAGACTATAATTTACAGCAAATAACCGTAAATTGATATTCCCAGAATTCCCTGCTAATCCTGCTTAACTCCGTTAATCTCTCTAGAATCTCTTCATTATTCCCACATAAACTCTCAGGGTATATATTATAGTGTTTATAAACAGCAGCATCGTGCACTGATTTCCTGAAGTTCTCAGCTTCATGTGGTCAGGGAGAAGAGAGTTGATGTGGGAATATGTTAAAGAAGGCAAGTTGTTAATTATGAAATCATGAAACTTTATCAACGTTGGCCTGTAATTGCCTAGGACGGCCATATTAGCATTGCTAATTGCTGTGAGGATTTGACTGTTATTACGGAAAGTGTGATAACGTTCAGTCCCAGGGTTCTATGCAATCAAAATCAATCAGAATGGAAATTTATGGGTGGTTTCATAAAGTTTGTTACAGTTTGGTACAGCAACTCTTCACCACTATCTAAATTCATTGAAAGATTGCATGCAATATTTACATTTAAGTGTAAAAAACTTCCCCGATGAAAAATGAAACCGAAATCTAATGTTGAAAATTAAAATTAAACTAAATAAATAAAAGAGTCAGCTACTCACATGCATCTAATAGTGAAAATGTTAAGACACCTTTAACCCTGACCTGTAAAACCTGACATATGAAATTACTGCATAAATAAATAAATGTTTTAAAAAAGGTTTACGCACAACACCTGTGCGCGATGAGTGGCGCACCTGGAGCTCGTTCCTGCTGGCCTTAAAAGCCAGGAGAAAAGACGCCAGCGGGAAGGCACCCCGGAGCTCCAGGCGACATTAATGCTTGTTTCTCCTTGTTCACAGAATCCGAAGGCACCCTGGGAGAGGGCTCTCCTGTAAAACCTGACATATGAAATTACTGCATAAATAAATGTTTTTAAAAAGGTTTATTGAACCTTTAGACAAAATCTAATGAAAAATAAAATGCATGTGTGTTTGATGAGTATCATATTTGAGACATCAGGCTTTTATAGCTTATAAAACATGTAAAACATGCAAAACATGTTATTTGGTGCAGATTATGATATTTATATAACCAGAAAAGTAGGATGAAATCTTAGCTTGTCATGTAAATCAATGAGATCTTTATAACAGTATAACAGACTACTTACAGGATTTTTTTTTTCCATTTCAGCAAAAAGACACGTACCAAAACCTGACTTTTTTTTTACAAAAGCCTTGTACTTGCTGAATCAATCAGATGAGAGAAAGAATGCAGTAGATTGTGTATAACAGGTTTTTCAACAAAGTTTTGATCATGTTGCTCATTAAAAGGCCTTGGAAATAGGCTTTATAGGGTTAAACGTACTTTATATTCATATTTATGTCTTAAACCAGCATGGTATTTTGTTCACCATTAAGTTCTTCATCTAACATGCATGAAGCTCTTCAAAAAAACCCTACCAAAACCTGATTTTTTTTTTTTTTTTTTTTTTTTACAAAAGCCTTGTACTTGCTGAAAGAACATATCAATCAGATGAGAGAAAGAATGCAGTAGATTGTGTATAACAGGTTTTTCAACAAATTTTTGATCATGTTGCTCATTAAAGGGCCTTGGAAATAGGCTTTATAGGGTTAAACGTACTTTATATTCATATTTATGTCTTAAACCAGCATGGTATTTTGTTCACCATTAAGTTCTTCATCTAACATGCATGAAGCTCTTGGAAATGCGCATTTAGCTGAAACGACGCTGTCAACTAACACTAACACAACTGTCCAAACAGCAAAGCACAACATTCTTAATCAAAACAACAGAATAAGCAAATTAGTGTTGCAGATGTTCTGCTCTGTCACATCTACTTCTAAACACTCCAATTCTGACAAATGAGCCTTCAAGTTAATTTCTGAAATCAGATCATTATCCTTCGCTGTGCATTGGGGATCAAATGCTTGTGGGATGATTGCCCATTAAAGAAGATAAAAGTCACATTTATGTTATTGTGGCAGGTGCACCACAAAGGTGCTATTGAAAGGAAAGGAAGCATTTGCGAATATCACAAATAATAGAAGCTTGAATCTCAACATCCCCAGACACCCTCTCCAGATAACAGTCTGTCCGTTTGATTTCTGAGCCTTTGAATATTTGCTATGGACTTTCTCATTTGCTCTCAAAGCACCATGCTTTAGGCTTCTCAATGAGATGCTTCGAGTTACATAACCACACAATTATTAGCTCCAGCGCTGCATGAAACATCAGAATCATGTCAGCCGCCTCTACACTTCTGAAAATAAAGTGTACTGAAGCCGATCAAGCACAGAAACTTGATGACTCATGAAAAAAAAATTCGGAATCCTGACATTCGGAGAGTGTCATGGTCAAGATTAAGAAGCACTAACAGATTTAATTTGTTTCCAAAATGGGCTCTGTTTAATCCCAAACAAGCCCTGAGTGAAACTATGGGAAGTTATTGACATTTTTTTCTCTTTTTGCTTCTTTCTTGGTGTCATATTTATGTCTGACAGTGTAAATGCTGAAAAGAAGGTAGTTTAATTACTAGGATTTGGAATGAAAGTTTGAGGTTAGCATTCAAGCAAACTTACTGTATGTGAAGTTGTGTGTGTGTGTGTGTGTGTGTGTGTGTGATTTAAATCCCTGCAAATAATCCCAAAAGGGCATTGGCTATCTAAACAGACAAAAAAACCAACAAAAAAAATTAATGACTTATACTGTTGAAAGAGAAAAGCCTGTTAAAATTCATAAGAAAATCTGACAAGGCCAGGGTCAGAACTAACAGGGCTGTTAATGCAAAAAATGCCCCTGCATTTTTATACAATGTGTCTATTTCTGCATTACATTTAGATTAGTTCACGTTGCATTAAAGATTTCTGTGCCACCTTAACATTGTAAAGAAAGCGACCCCCTTTTTTGATGTTCATTTCATTGATGTTCATCACCAGTTTTTTTTATTTTTTTTGGTAACAGACAATAGTATTCTGATTTATTTAATTAATTGATTAAATTTCAGTATCTGATGTAAAAACTATAACACTTTATTTCAATAGTCCACTTTAGACATTCTACTAACAGCTCCCATTAATTTACAACTATTGTTTTTTTAATTTTACAGTAAATGAGTGGTATTGCAATTTATTTGTATTGTTTAATATCTTTATTAATCATAATAAAAAATATTCATATTTTATAGTCATAATGAATGGGTCAAAAACAGTGGGCTATGAAAGCTCACAATGAAAAAGATTTTTTTTTTAAATTCTGTT
>NW_015642060.1:120016-121562 GCF_001515625.1 Sinocyclocheilus rhinocerous | reverse complement strand
TGTGTGTGTGTGTGTGTGTGTGTGTGTGATTTAAATCCCTGCAAATAATCCCAAAAGGGCATTGGCTATCTAAACAGACAAAAAAACCAACAAAAAAAATTAATGACTTATACTGTTGAAAGAGAAAAGCCTGTTAAAATTCATAAGAAAATCTGACAAGGCCAGGGTCAGAACTAACAGGGCTGTTAATGCAAAAAATGCCCCTGCATTTTTATACAATGTGTCTATTTCTGCATTACATTTAGATTAGTTCACGTTGCATTAAAGATTTCTGTGCCACCTTAACATTGTAAAGAAAGCGACCCCCTTTTTTGATGTTCATTTCATTGATGTTCATCACCAGTTTTTTTTATTTTTTTTGGTAACAGACAATAGTATTCTGATTTATTTAATTAATTGATTAAATTTCAGTATCTGATGTAAAAACTATAACACTTTATTTCAATAGTCCACTTTAGACATTCTACTAACAGCTCCCATTAATTTACAACTATTGTTTTTTTAATTTTACAGTAAATGAGTGGTATTGCAATTTATTTGTATTGTTTAATATCTTTATTAATCATAATAAAAAATATTCATATTTTATAGTCATAATGAATGGGTCAAAAACAGTGGGCTATGAAAGCTCACAATGAAAAAGATTTTTTTTTAAAATTCTGTTCATTTTATGGTTACTGAAAGACGTTTGAGTTGGTTCTTGGAAAGAGTAAGCCCAAGTGAGAACACCCAGTTTTTCCCAAATGTCAATTTTTTACTTTTTAAAATTATATTTTATTTTCTGTGCAGATGAAAATGATTTCCAAATATATCTGTCAAAGTAATTTGGTAAAAAGTCCTGTATCCATATTGCAGAAAATCAAAATATCGTAAGCTACCTTTGGATGATACTATAAGATCTCTAATTTAAATTTAAATTAGCTAGATAGCTGAGTTATTGTTAGTTTTTTTTCATGCAATTCTCTTATATATATTGTATGTATAATTTGTTTTATGTCATAAAGCTATGCATTCTCTGTGTGAATATTTATTCGGTAACGAATTGATTTGATTTATGTGCTGTTTAATATTTATATAATTTATATAATTGATAATCGCATTAGCTTACATGTGTGTAAGAACTGCTCATATCTCTTGTTTCCGCTTATTCTTCACTTGTTTTTGAATCCAGAGATTCTGTACTATTTCACAAGATGAGAAATAACGCTTCCTGACACAAAGTTCAAATGATATGCAACGGTCGCTTTGTCGCGTCCAGTGTAGACAGACTTTGGGGCCATTCACATGTCACGCCTAAAAACGCATGGAAAACGCCAGCTTGTGCTTTCGTTGCATCTGCCGTTGCTAAGCAACCATGACCTGCGTTCTCCATGATGACGCGGAAGTTTCAACAAAGGATAAATAGATTTTCAGCAATGAAAATCGCGTGCAGTAGCTCTGCTATTAAATGTATTTAAAATGGGTGTCTCTGTACAGCTGTCGCGTCTGGTGTAGACACCGTGTCTGTGTGTGAGCAAAGAAAACAATCAGTATAAATATAACGATC
>NW_015642060.1:90299-119670 GCF_001515625.1 Sinocyclocheilus rhinocerous | reverse complement strand
GACGCGGAAGTTTCAACAAAGGATAAATGGATTTCCAGCACTGAAAATCGCGTGCAGTAGCTCTGCTACTAAATGTATTTAAAATGGGTATCTCTGTACAGCTGTCGCGTCCGGTGTAGACACCGTGTCTGTGTGTGAGCAAAGAAAACAATCAGTATAAATATAACGATCAGTAGCCTATACTAAACATCGCACATCCTGCCATGTGACTATCGCGGGTGCGCGATCGCGATATCGATGCTGAAACGATATATCGTGCAGCCCTACTTCCTACCATGTAACAGTACAAACATGGATTGCTGGAAAATTCCATCAGTGGCAGGGAAAAGGTCATTATAAAAACTGCTCTTACAGGGATAAAATCGCTTGCAGGGGGCAAATATTGGCCATTTAATCCCACTGGTCACAATAGTGACCGCTAATAAGGTTTACATTTAGAAAGCTCTAAAAATCTTACTGACTGATGTTTTAGTGAATTTCCTGCAAATTTGGAAAAAATAAAGGGTCTCAATATGTGCAGTATCACATGATTAGTGCAAATTGTCACATGACCAGAGCAGTTTATTTCCTGTTTGCACCATGAGAAGGTGATGACTGCATCAAAGCTCCAGAACAAAAGGCTCGTAAAGTATGTTAACATAAAGATATGACAAAGTATTAATATATGAAGTTTTGTTGAGTGTGGTCATAGAATGAGTAAAGATATTGATGGTCACAACTGTGACCAGTGCAGTGGGATAACAGTGAATTTAGGTATACATATAAATCCAATTGCAGTTGTTAGTGAAGGCTGCACTAAAATGTTACAATGAAAGTAACCATTTTGAAATATATTGATGTTTTTTTGTATTTTATCTCAGTATTCCTATCAGTGTTGTATAAGAGTTTTTTATGCATAATAGTGACCCTAGAATGTGATTAAACAGTTTAAAATAGCTGGGCTGAGATATTTCTGCAGTCATCAATATTTCTATAATATGTTAATTCAGTATACACATTAACTCACCGGTCACAATTGTGACCGACCATAAAACACAATTTTCACACACTTTTCTAAAAGAATTGAAAAAAAAAAAAATTATTATTGATTATTTAAAAAAGTTTCAAATGACACATCATCTGGATATTTTCATGTCTGGAAAAAATTTGGGATTAAACGGGTTAATGGAAAAGTTCATTTCTAACCCTGGACAAAGTACATACAAATTTCCTGAAAACTTCCTGATAAAACCTCCCCTCTGTTGCATCATTGGTTAATGTGCTCCCATAAACAACTGAGTTGAACTGAATTGTACTGAGCAGCTTGAAAATTCTGCTAATCATTTCATTTTGTGTTCCATTTAAGTAAACAGTGTTTGGAGCAGCATGAGGGTGACTGCGTACTGATGTACTGTATTTTCTGAGCTCAAAGTAATGCCTTTTAGGTCTGTTCCTTAAGTGACCAGTGCCCTGTTTGGATATCTACAGGTCTCTGAACCCTGCTATCTCCTGATCTTACCATAAAACACAATTTTCACACACTTTTCTAAAAGAATTGAAAAAAAAAAAAATTATTATTGATTATTTCAAAAAGTTTCAAATGACACATCATCTGGATATTTTCATGTCTGGAAAAAATTTGGGATTAAACGGGTTAATGGAAAAGTTCATTTCTAACCCTGGACAAAGTACATACAAATTTCCTGAAAACTTCCTGATAAAACCTCCCCTCTGTTGCATCATTGGTTAATGTGCTCCCATAAACAACTGAGTTGAACTGAATTGTACTGAGCAGTTTGAACATTCTGCTAATCATTTCATTTTGTGTTCCATTTAAGTAAACAGTGTTTGGAGCAGCATGAGGGTGACTGCGTACTGATGTACTCTATTTTCTGAGCTCAAAGTAATGCCTTTTACGTCTGTTCCTTAAGTGACCAGTGCCCTGTTTGGATATCTACAGGTCTCTGAACCCTGCTATCTCCTGATCTTACCAAATCAAGCCTGGAGGTGCAGTAAAGATGAACACACTCAAGCAGAACTGTTCAGCCTGGGGCCCTCGCTTAGTAAATCCAATCTTTGTTCATGGACCTTTTTATCTTTATTGGAATTTCTGAAGGGGAACATGCAGTTGCAGTTGCAATGAATCACAATCATAGGACATTAACAGTAGTTAAATCATGATACTGTATAATTGAATGTGTTTGCTGGCCTCATGGAGATGTATTTCTAGAGTTCATAGGCAGAAACTCCATAACCGTTAAGATGCAGTCACAAAAAGGTCCACTGTCAGCAGTGATGTATGAAGCACAGCACACACAGAAGAAACTTTCAAACCAAGCAGCTCTCTGCTGGTCAGCGCATTGAATTCACATTCATCTTGAACATGAGCAAAATCGGTGTGTGGGACTTTTTTGCCCTCACGTGAAACTCCCCAGCAATATTAAATGTGACTGCACCTTTACACACAACACAGCTCAGGCTACATTTGGAATAACATACTTCAATAAATGTTTATTTTGAGTCAATTTACTTTGCGTGTGGCCTCCCCATTTATGTTACACTGCCCTGAACCTGGTAGTTTGTAACATTTGGGGGCTCGTCCTTGAGTAACTGGAAGGTATGTCCAGTATTTTTGATCGTTATTGATTGGGTAGATTCCAAAGTTTTGGGGAGAGCCATGCAAATTTATATTACTTTGGGGAAGGGTAATGTTTTCTTAATTTGGAAGTAATTTTTTTTTCTGGTGTTGGAGAGGAGACATTAAGTAAGCAAATATAGATTTGCTGGAGCTCACTGTGACTGTTTGACTTGGAGTAAGTATGGCATTGTGTTGCATTTGTTTGATCGAAAGAAATGAGGATTGTGCGGTTTAGACCGCTAGAGCTTCATATCAGCCCCATGTTAGGTATAGAGCGATTAATGCTGTTTGTTATTTTAGTTTTTTGTTTTAGTTTTTTTGTGTTTGGTTTGTCGGACGCCGGTAGACTGCTTGTGGTGGCAGTTGAGCTGCATGTGGGCGCACCGAAGAGGTTAGGGTTCAGTTAGTTTATTTAATTTTACGGGGTAGCTCTTAAAACTCTTTTTTTTTTAATTATCCTTTACGATTTGCAACCTCTGCCAATATCCTGTTAATCAAACACAAGATCAGGAAGACATGGTGACTCGATTTTACATAATTAGTTCCTAGTTATTTTGGTCGAATTCGTAAAAATTTATAATGGATAATTTGGAGGATTTTTTTAGCTGCTCCTACGAAGAAAAAACTTGACGGTCTCACAAAAGATCAGTTGCGTAATGTGAGTGAATATTTTGGTATTGAATTGGCTTTACCTAAAACAGCTAAATTAAGACAACTTCGTAAAGCTGTTAAAGAAAAATGAGTGGAAAGGATGGTTTTGACTTTGTATGCGCAATCTGATGTGGAGGTAGTGGCACCAAAAGGAGCTTCAACTCCGCTTGTGGCAGAGGTAAGAAGTGATTTGGGAAATTGTAACTTAACGTTTGAGCAGCAAAAAGAATTGTTAGAAATTAGAAGTAAGGAATGTGCATTGGATCGTCAATTGGAAAGGGAAAAGGAAAAAAGTAAAGAGCGAGAACGTGAGCGAGAGTTTGAAAAGTTTAGGGCTCAACACAAATTAGAAGAGTTGAAATTAGTGCAAGAAACGGAACGTCTTAGATTGATTGCTGAGGGGGAAATGCCAGGTGTTGGTTCTGAAAATTTACCAAATGATCAGCCAGATTTAAATACTCAGTTCTCCAATATTGCAAATATGGTCAAATTTGTACTGAAATTTAACGAAAAAGACCCAGATGTGTGTTTTTTTTTTTGTTATTTGAAAACATCGCTGAGGCTAGAGTGTGGGATGATGCGGAGCAAAAGATCAGTTGCGTAATGTGAGTGAATATTTTGGTATTGAATTGGCTTTACCTAAAACAGCTCAATTAAGATAACTTCGTAAAGCTGTTAAAGAAAAATTCGTGGAAAGGATGGTTTTGACTTTGGATACGCAATCTGATGTGGAGGTAGTGGCACCAAAAGGAGCTTCAACTCCGCTTGTGGCAGAGGTAAGAAGTGATTTAGGAAATTGTAACTTAACGTTTGAGCAGCAAAAAGAATTGTTAGAAATTAGAAGTAAGGAATGTGCATTGGATCGTCAATTGGAAAGGGAAAAGGAAAAAAGTAAAGAGCGAGAACGTGAGCGAGAGTTTGAAAAGTTTAGGGCTCAACACAAATTAGAAGAGTTGAAATTAGTGCAAGAAACGGAACGTCTTAGATTGATTGCTGAGGGGGAAATGCCAGGTGTTGGTTCTGAAAATTTACCAAATGATCAGCCAGATTTAAATACTCAGTTCTCCAATATTGCAAATATGGTCAAATTTGTACTGAAATTTAACGAAAAAGACCCAGATGTGTGTTTTTTTTTTTGTTATTTGAAAACATCGCTGAGGCTAGAGTGTGGGATGATGCGGAGCACACCTTCCTGTTGCAGAGTGTTTTAGTGGGCAAGGCACAAGAGGCTTACCACGTTGTAAAAGAAGCGGTGCTCTAGGCGTACAAATTGATCCGGAAGCCTATAGATGGCGTTTTAGAGGTTGGAGAAAAGGGGCAAACAAACTCACGTAGAAGTCGCGAGGGACTTAACGGGTCATTTCAATCGTTGGTGTGCTTCTGCGGGAGTGGACACTTTTGAGAGTTTGTGCGATCTAATGGTGTTGGAACAATTTAAGAACATAGTTCCTGATCGTGTAGCCACTTACGTAAATGAGCATAAAGTGAAGTCTGCAGCCGATGCAGCCTTTCTTGCGAAGTTTTAGTGGGCAAGGCACAAGAGGCTTATATTGCCCTATCAAAATCTCAACGAAAGGTATACCACGTTGTAAAAGAAGCGGTGCTCAAGGCATACGAACTGGTTCCAGAAGCATATAGACGACGTTTTAGAGGTTGGAGGAAAGGGGAAAAACAAACCCACGTAGAAGTCGCGAGGGAATTAGCGGGTCATTTCAATCGCTGGTGTTTCTGCAAGAGCGGACACTTTTGAGAGTTTGTGCGATCTCATGGTATTAGAACAATTTAAGAACATAGTCCCTGATCGAGTAGCCACTTACATAAATGAGCATAAAGTGAAGTCTGCAGCCGAAGCAGCTGTTCTTGCGGATGAGTTCGTTTTAACTCATAGAGGCCATAATGATGGTAATCGCAGAGAGTTTCGAAATGTTAATGGAATCCGATCTGTTAATCTGGAAGGTGATCAGAATCGAAAAGTAGACCCGAGTTCCATGTGTAATTATTGCCTTGAAAATGGACATTGGAAGAGGGAGTGTCCGGTATTACGAGGCAATAATAATAAATCTATTCCCAAGCCTGTAGCTTTAGCCTCTGGAAAGTTTTGTCATTATTCTGATACATCTACCGACACTCTTATTAGTAAATCTGCGACACTGGTGAAAAATGAACAAGGTGAAACTCAGACTTGTGTTGAGGTAACGACGTCTGACTATGGTCCTTTCATCACAAGCGGTTTCGTTTCCTTGGTGAATGATTCTATTAAAGTGCCTGTTAAGATATTGCGGGACACAGGTTCATTGGAATTGTTTATATTAGAGTCTACATTACCCTTTTCTTCTGAATCAGGCGTGGGTAGTAATGTCTTGATTCGAGGAATTGGGTTACAGACTTTCTCTGCGCCCTTGCACAAAATCCAGCTGTATTCAGATCTTGTGCAAGGTGAGGTTGTGATGGCCTTGCGTCCTTCTTGCCTCGAAAGGTTCTGATGTTGCGGATGAACAACCTTTGTCTGTACGGGTTGTTTTGCCTGCCCTCCCTTCCCTTTCTGTTAATGAACTAATTTCGGCTCAACAACATGGCTCTAGTCTGGCAGATTGATTTGCCTACAGCACTTTGTGTATATGGGTGGAGGTTCAGTGCCCATCGTGGTGTTTTCCGATCATAATCCCCTTATGTTTCTGCGTTCCTTGCATAATGATGCTGAAAAATCAGCTTTGGTCACAGGTATAAATTTTTCTCTAGAAAAATTGTCATTTGTATTCAAATAGAAAACAGTCTTTACTGTATTTTTGATCAAATCAATTCAGTCTTGATGAGCATAAGAGACTTCTTTCAAAAATATTTAAAAAATCTTACCAACCCCAAACTTTTAGAACAATTTAAGAACATAGTCCCTGATCGAGTAGCCACTTACATAAATGAGCATAAAGTGAAGTCTGCAGCCGATGCAGCCTTTCTTGCGAATGAGTTCGTTTTAACTCATAGAGGCAATAATGATGGTAATTCGATCTGTTAATTCGGAAGTCGATCAGAATCGGAAAAAAGAACCGAGTTCCACGTGTACTTATTGCCTTGAAAAGGGACATTGGAAGAGGGAGTGTCCGGTACTACGAGGCGAGTATAATAAATCCATTCCCAAGTCTGTAGCTTTAGCCTCTGGGAAATTGTGTCATCATTCTGATACATCTGCCGACTCTCTTATTAGTAAATCTGCGACAATGGTGAAAAACGAACGATGTGAAACTCAGACTTCTGTTGAGTTAACGACGTCTGACTATGGTCCTTTCATCACAAGCGGTTTCGTTTCCTTGGTGAATGATTCTATTAAAGTGCCTGTTAAGATATTGCGGGACACAGGTTCATTAGAATCATTTATATTAGAGTCTACATTACCTTTTTCCTCTGAATCAAGTGTGGGTAGTAGTGTCTTAATTCGAGGAATTGGATTACAGACTTTCTCTGCGCCCTTGCACAAAATCCAGCTGTATTCAGATCTTGTGCAAGGTGAGGTTGTGATGGCCTTGCGTCCTTCTTGCCTCGAAAGGTTCTGATGTTGCGGATGAACAACCTTTGTCTGTACGGGTTGTTTTGCCTGCCCTCCCTTCCCTTTCTGTTAATGAACTAATTTCGGCTCAACAACATGGCTCTAGTCTGGCAGATTGATTTGCCTACAGCACTTTGTGTATATGGGTGGAGGTTCAGTGCCCATCGTGGTGTTTTCCGATCATAATCCCCTTACGTTTCTGCGTTCCTTGCATAATGATGCTGAAAAATCAGCTTTGGTCACAGGTATAAATTTTTCTCTAGAAAAATTGTCATTTGTATTCAAATAGAAAACAGTTCATTTAAATTGTAATAATATTTCACAGTATTACTGTCTTTACTGTATTTTTGATCAAATCAATTCAGTCTTGATAAGCATAAGAGACTTCTTTCAAAAATATTCAAAAAATCTTACCAACCCCAAACTTTTCAGCAGTACTGTATTTACCGAATAAATTCCTAGATGTATCTAGGAAAATCGTTTGACCTTGCATCAACAAGTCTTGTAGCTGAACAATTTGTGAGAATATTGTTATCACAAAACACCTCAAAGGTTTCTCTGGTCACTATGACATGCCTGACCTGTCTGACACACTCTCACTCCAGACCTAAAGCAGCCACTGCCAGTTACTAGCAAACTGAGTCCATGAGAGTGTTCTGTTTTGTGATCTACAAATTACATTAGCAACCTGAAGGGAACACCGCTTCTGTATCATAATCTGGATTAGATGTTTATCGTAGCATATTAGGCTTTACTTTGCATTAAAAATAAACTATACTGTATAAACTGTGCAGTTTAGTGATCATTATAATATGACAGACAAACTCGAACAGACAAACTCTTAGTGAGTTGTCCCCAAAATCCCACAGTTGTTTTAAATCAGAAACATCTATGCAATGTACTGTATATGATCAGAAGCCCACACACTGCCTGTAGGAACAGATCGTATTTCATCCATAAACACCCAGAGACATCCGTTTCGTTGTGTGTCAGTGGACAGTGAGCTCTCGTTGTCTCCACACACCAGTGAACCGAAACTGTCATCTGGCTGTTGGAGATCAGTTTTCAGCCTTTTCTACTATTGTATCTCCTTTTTTATATATAAGATCTCTAACTCTATCAGTTTTTATTATGATTTCAAATTCTACACTGATATTTAGCTGGATATTGTGGTTTCAGTACACTTAAAAATTAATGATAGAAAATATACCTTTATGTATAAAAATTTCGGTTTGCATGGGATTTCAGTCAGTGATTTTCAGTGAATACTGTAATTTCAGTCAACACAAAGTGACACATTGGTCCATACTGAAGCGGTAGCTACGTACATCACATCATCTTGACACCGCCTAAAGAGCTTGTCCTTCAAATGGCTCGACACAAACAAGAGGAAGTCTTCTGAGAGAAACCACAGAAAGAAACCTGCCTCTTAAAAATAAAGGTCCTTTATTGAAATCAATAGTTCCATGTAGAGCCTTTAAGATCCATGGAATCTTTCCATTACACAAAAGGTTCTTGATAGTAGAAAAAGGTTCTTTAAACTTTTAAAATGTTCTTATACTAAGATAAACTTCCCCTAAAAGGTTCTTTGAGGAACCCAAAATGGTTCTTCTATGGCATCATGGAGAAACCCCCCTTCTGATTTTAAGAGTGTGGAACCTTTCCATTGCACAAAAGGGTCTTTATAGTGGAAAAAGGTTATTTAGGTTATTCTAAAATGTTCTAGAAAAAAAGAGGATCTTTTAAGAACTGACAACTGATTCTTTGGGGAACCAAAAATGGTTCTTCTATGGCATCACTGTGGAAAATCCCTTTATTGAGCCTTTATTCTTAGAAGTTCAGTAGCAGAGAACAGAATAAAGAGGCACCAGTTTGTGTGAATGCAGTCAGAGCGGATTGCACAATGGACATTACTCAAAAATAATCATGTGAAAATACATCTGGAGTTCGCCAAAAAGCATAACAGTGACCCATTTAGGAAATAATTTTGTGGTTAGATAAAACAAAGTGGTTTTCAACCAAAATGTAATGCAATGTGTGTGGTGAAAATCTAAAAGTGCCCACTGCATCCAGTTTTTATCAACCGTGGACAGTGGTCAAGGCTAAATGAACCCATCTGAGAACGACTGAGAATCTTTTGCAGTTTGAACATTTTGATCACCCAGCAGCATCAAAAGGGGTGGTGTGTTGCAGTGGTTAACCCTCACGGCTGAAGACTGGAAGGTTTCTGGATCGATGCCCCCAAGAAGGGAGCTATAAGTCAACAGCACTGTGCCCTTGAGCAGGGCACTCAGCCCCGGGTTACTCTAGGGGGCTCGTCCTTGTAATAAAGCTCATGGTGTCATACTGTGGTCACATGACACTGCAGAAACAACAGCAGCTATAGTCGAGTGCCAATAAATTCTGTTACAGAAGTATATTTCGATTTTATATTTACAGTAAAGACATTTATAATGTTACAAATGTTTTTTTTATGCAGTTCTTCTGAACTTTCTGAAAAAAACAATGATCATGGTTTCCACAAAAAACAATATTAAGAACAAATAAATATTTCTTGAGCAGCAAATCAGCATATTAGAATGATTTCTGAAGGATCATGTGACTCTGAAGACTGGAGTAATGATGCTGCAAATTCAGCTTTGATCACAGGAATAAATTACATTTTAAAATACATTCACAGTTATTTTAAATTTTAATAATATTGCACAATATTACTGTTATTTTATCTGTTTATCAATTTTATCTGTTTTTAATGCATTTTTTAATAAATGCAGCATTGGTGAAGATAGACTTTCAGGTAACACTTTGCAATAAGTTTCCATTAGTTGTATTACCTAGCATGAACAAACAATAAACAATACATTTATTACAGTATTTATTAATCTTTGTTAATGTTAGTTAATAAAAATACAGTTCATTGTTAGTTCATGTTAATTCACAGTGCATTAACTAATGTTAACAAGCAAATTAAGATTAATACACGCGGTAGAAGTATTGTTCATTCTTTGTTCATTTTAACTAAAGTAGTTAACTAATGTTAACTAATGTAAAGTGTTACCGACTTTCAAAACATCTCACCAAACATAATCTTTTGAACAAATATATTATTTTTTAGTTTTTGTAAAGTCACACAACATAACTACTTGAGTGAATACATCATCTAAAATATACATTTACATGTACATTCAAATACATTTGAAGTAATCTTGATGCTGAAAAGCATTTTTAATTAACATAATAATATAACAATGTCCATTTTACTTATCAAACAAATGTATCCCAAAAACAATCAGCAATTTATTAGATTTTTTGGTAACACTTTAGTATAGGGACCAATTCTCACTAGTTGCTTATTAGCATGCCTATTATTAACATATTGACTGTTTATTAGTACTAGTAGTTATAAAGCACATATTCTGCATGATCATATTATGCATCCCTAATCCTACCCAATACCTAAACTTAACAGCTACCTTACTAACTAATAATAAGTAGCAAATTGGGAGTTTATTGAGGCAAACGTCATAGTTAATGGTTTGTTAGTAGTGAGAAGTGGACCTTAAAATAAAGTGTGACCAATTTTTTAAATAACTGTTAAGAATATTTTGCAACAAAACATCACGTGACAGTAATTAATTTTGGGTTTCAGTGGGTTTCAAAAATAAATTATATAACAGACACCAATATTTACATTTAAAATGATTAGTAATTCAGTCAAATTAGATTGCTTGAAATGCTATATTACTTGTAAACTCATACGAACACTCGCATGTTGCTTGTATTTCAAAGTAAGACTCTGCTGCAACGTTGCAAACTATATTTAGTACTGAATGGAGGACAGTACATTCCAGCAGAGCCAATCGAGCCAATTACTTTCAAATTAGTCTTCTGACGTTTGACAGGGGAGATTTGCTTTTCCTATAAGAGTCATGTATAATGTTATAGGAGATGGTGACGCACGTCAGCAGTCAGGGAGTAGTTTGCTATCATTGTTTGTGTCACAACGTCCAGGCTAGATGCCAAAATGTCCATCCGACTGAAGGAACATGTCATGTGCAAGTCATCGCAGCAAAAAAATGAACGAGACAAGCTATAACATTTATCTTCTAGGGAATTAAGCACAACCTAAATGCTTTGCGATGCCTTGGATGCTTGTTATAAGTAACGTCCCACACCAAAATAATTTTTTTAAAGTTCTGAATCAGAGACAAGTATTATTTCACATGCTCACTCTTTATAATAACACTGGAGTAAAGATGCTGAAAATTCAGCTTTGCATCACATAAATAAATTACATTTTAGAATATATTCAAATAGAAAATAGTTATTTTAAATCATAATAATATTTCACAATATTGCTGTTCACAGTATTTTTTTTGATCAAATCTATTTCATATGTAAGCTCTTACATGTTGGTCTATTTTAGCTTTGCACATAAAACAATTGAAGCAGATAAATGGCATCAGGGAAACTAAACTATGAATTGTAATAATATTTCACAATATTTCTGTTTTTACGGCATTTTTATCAAATGTATGCAATATTCAATGCACGCTCATACATTCTGAACTATTTTTACTTTGCACATAAAACAAACAAAGCAGATAAACTGAATCAGGGAAACTCTGGAAGGTTGCATTCCAAAATTTGTCCCAGTGGAAAAGCCTCTGATTTCAGTAAAACAAGCATGAGGTAACACATCCCCTACTGCTGTGACACTCCAGGTTGGTCTTACCTTCCAGGGAGAGGCTGGATTTCCTCAGCTGCACTCATGGAGGCCAAAGGTGTTCCAGGGCAAAAGCAGCAGCGGCCAAACTCCAGCAGGAGAGGCGAGATGTGTCCGTCCTCAGACTGAGGCAGAAAGAGCGCTGGAGCTCGGAGAGACCCGGCGCGGAGCAAGCCAGCGTCTGACACACATACAGACACACACTGATGGAGAAATGTGTTTCACACTCACACACGCATCCACACAGGAGTAAGGACAGTTCGGACAGACAGTTGCAGAGGTGTGGTGTGCATTGGGCTGGACTCACTCATTCAGCACACACACACACACAATTGTTTTTCCCGTGCGGTGTGGAGAGTGGCTCAGTCCAGAACGCGGCCAGTCCAAGCATGGCAAGAGACACACTGAGGCTTGTTGTCTACCTAACAGCACACTCTCGCTCTCGATTCTCCCTCCCCCTCTGTATCTGTCATTTCTAGCTATATCATACACGTCTCTCCATCTCCTATTTTCTGTCGTTCTGCTTTTATATGTCTCTCCCTTTCCTCCTGTTTCTCTGATTCACTCTCTTTTAGTTGGGTTGACAGATACTTTCCCTGTACTTGTCACAATTTTCCTTTTTCTTGCTTTACCTTTGTTTTCACGAATTACGTATAAAGCATAAATACTGAATACCATGTTAATCATAAGTATGAGATAAACAATTTGGAACATACTCCATATATAACATTAAGTAAATTATGTAAATTATTTTGAAGTACAAAACGAAGTCCATTACATTTCTTTCTTTCTTTTTTTCTTTCTTTCTTTCTTTCTTTCTTTCTTCCAAAGTCTCTTATGCTCACCAAGGCTGCAATTATTTTAAAAACAATAATATTGTGAAATATTACTATTTTTAAAAAAATAAGTGTTTTCTGTTTGAATTTATTTTGCTGTATTTTCTGTGGGGGGAACATATAATACATTTTTAACCATTTTAATAATCAATAAATATATATATTTAATTAACTTAATTGGCATTTTAACATTATTTTCATTACAACTATGCACATTTAACCCCAAAATTCTCATTAATGACAATTATCCTGTTTGGGCAGAATGATTTTTGCAATTAAAATTACCATAAATTAAGCAAATACTAACATTATCGCATACTCATACAATTTTACACTTTTTCATAATTTACATTAAATTAATTCCAATGCATTACTTTTTTGTATTTTTGCATTACTGCATGCTACCAGTACCATTTATATATTTACTTTTATTTATTGTTTGCAATATTATATTCTTGACAGTTTTTGTGAGATCCACCCACCTCACTGGGATGTACAGTAATAAAATAAGCACGATGCCCTGGCTTCAAGTTCAGTGATGCATCCCAGAAATTCTCTTAGGTATTGATCAAAATGTTCGAATATTGTATAATGCTATGAATCTTAACAGCACATGCATTAAAACTTGCAAAGCTGAACAGAACCAGACATGTTTCACAGTGACATGCTCTATTTTTAACCCTCACTGATGCTGTGTTCAGTATTCATTTCAGTAAGAATGATGCATGAAATACGACAGCTGACTCTTCATTTTTTTTTAAACTATCCATTTTTCTACATCAAACCAATGTCAGATCTGAGCTGTCCAATTTATGCTACAGCAGTGTGATGTGAACGCATTCACAACAAGCACAAGGTTCTTTTTAAATACAGCTAGAGAATGCCTGTATGTTTGTGCATGGCCAATAAGTTCCTTTAAAGAGGTTTATGTGCAGAAATTTTGTGCAAAGATGCACAACAAGTACAGCGACTGAACAGGTTAAATCTGCATTATGGTTTCTAATGGACAGTTGAGATGTTTGCAGATGCTTGTCACAGATGGTGTGTTGTTTCAGTAGTTTTCTCCAGCTGTGCTTATCACCTAATTCTCTGTCTGTGCTGCAGGTTCATGACACGGTGTTCACTATGAGAGACATTGTGAGTTTGCTCAAGGGCAGTATGTTTCAATGATCTGTGAACAGATCACAATATACAACTTATTTCATGGCATTTTTAACAGACTCATATTGTTACTTTTACATACTTTTGTAAAATTATTCGACTGGGTACCCACATATATGTGCTTGATCAATTTCCATATGTGGCTAAGTTTGACAGGCATGGAAACTGATGAGGGTTGTTTGTCTTAAATGTTTTGTCTCCATCTAGTGTTTCAGGCATTAAACTACATCATGGCAAAGTAAGTTTTTACATTACCTTGCGCCTGCATAAAGAGCCCACTGGTGTTGTTCTGTGAACATTGTGAAGATTGTTGCAACAGAGATGAATTTAAAAATATTTCTGAGCAGCTGCACATGATGTTTCTGTGATGTAATCATCTTGGAATCCTTGTTTTGAGGCAAAAACATCAATACAAAGACAATAATAGCAAAACAAGAGTGAAGAATAATATCCCAGATCTTATTATGATCTACACACCATTATGACTGCAGAATATACCCAGAGGTCCTCCTCTTCCAGATGGTCCTCCATTGTTGTGTGCTTGTCTCGTGATCCAAACCTGCTGATCTCCAAATCACTGAAGCGGTTTTAGACAGATAGTGCTGGAGACTCAACAGCTCATGCTGGTCTGATGAATTTGGTTGGGGACGTCTGCAGAAAAACATGCTGCGGTAAAAATACATGATATTTATGTAAAAATAAAAGGCATTTTTGCAAATGACATGCTGAAGGAACGCGTGAAGAAATTTGTACAGTGTTCCCATTAAAAATTCATTTTAAATGTAGGCCTATCTTTAACGCTCCTAATGGGAATTCTTTAATAGGATTCCAACATAACACAAAACTCGTTTTTTTTTTAATGATTGCATAGGCTATGACTTTTCATAATATTCCTGACTGTTATCCCATTGGGACATTTAAGTTTAAAGGACCTTTTTAGGGGTTTAAAACTCACTAATTGCAGTTTTTATAGAAGCGGTAATTCTTAGTAATGGCGTTTATCTATCTTACAGAAGGAATGGATAAGACATTTTTGCGGGATTCCCACTGGAACTTCTATTGTAATTTGGAATCAATATGTCGTGATGGAAAATTTCTTAAAGAAAGTTCTTAAGGTTTTATAGGAAATTTTCTTCTAACATGACACAAAAACTTGGGAAACACACACACACACACACACACAATTGTAATATTTATAATTGTTAGTAATACAATCGCATCCAAAATATAAGTTTTTAAACCCTGAAGGAACGCGTGAAGAAATTTGTACAGTGTTCCCATTAAAAATTCATTTTAAATGTAGGCCTATCTTTAACGCTCCTAATGGGAATTCTTTAATAGGATTCCAACATAACACAAAACTCGTTTTTTTTTTAATGATTGCATAGGCTATGACTTTTCATAATATTCCTGACTGTTATCCCATTGGGACATTTAAGTTTAAAGGACATTTTTAGGATTTAACCTAATTGCCTTGGGCTGTTATTATGAAAGCAGTAATTCTTATTAATGATGTTTATTATCTAACAAAAGGAATGAATAAGACATTTTTGTGGGATTCCCATTGGAATTTCTATTGCAGTTTGGAATCAATCTTAAAATATTATAATGGAAAATACCTTAAAGGAAGTTCTTACGTTTGGACACTCTTTATCTAAGCGTGAATGTGTTGATATATATATATATATATATATATATATAAACAATTATATATATTTATATCCTTGTTTTTAAATATTATTAATATATGATTGTTGTTGTTGCTATTAAGAACATTTTTCATTACAAAGAACCTTCTGTGTAATAAAAAAGTTTTTTTTTATTTATTTTTTATTGTTTATTTTAAAAGTGTGTGATCAGGGAAGAATCTGTTCTGTGTTTGACAAATATTCTTTGGGTAGACTGAGCTAAACTTATTGAACATATCTGCATATTGTAGGTTGAAAGGTCAGTATAGCTAAAATGTCAAAATAAAAGAGTATCACATTTCAAAACGAAAGATTGCAGTATACAGTTACAGTATACCATATTGCAAAACTAAATATATCTGACCTAGTTTTGTTTATCAGCCTGTGCAAATATCCCATCAGGTACACCACCACCCATTTACCATAATCTACAGGTATCCAGAAACACACGGTTTCAGAGATGCGTTAAATTGTTTCCCGAAATGCAAATAAATTGTCGAAAGAATCTTTGTTTTATACTAGTTTTCTTTTTTGAGAAGTTTTATTTGTTTCATATACAGTGGGTACGGAAAGTATTAAAAAAAATTAACTTAAATGATTTTAGCAAATGGCTGCAATATAACAAAGAGTGAAAAATTTAAGGGGGTCTGAATACTTTCCGTACCCACTGTATATTGATGAGTGTTGATCTTCTTGATGATCATGTAATCATGAAATCTTCCCAAGGGTTTTTAATTTCCCAGCTTTTAATAGTTTAGGTCATGAGATGTTTAGCTTTTGTTTGGTTGATAACGGTCCTCATTCAAATGAAGTTTGATGTATCTCATGACAGATCGGTGGAGTTGATTCTAGCCAGAGGCTTGACATGAGACACATCACCGTTGTGTGTCGACAGAACATTGATTAGTCGTGGGCTATCAATACCTCTCTTATTTCACTCATCTGACATAGCATTTGATGACACAAGTGCTACTTCATAACAGAGAACAGCAAAGTCATGAGGCTCAGACACATGCAGTTATTCACAACCTGGCACCATCTTTTTCAGGTTATGCTAGTGATGTACTAAACTCCATTGGATTGAATAATGTCTGAAAAACACATGATTGTCCTTAAGCAGAACCCTGTTTTATCGAACTGTGTTTCTGTTCTAATCAGCATTAATGGATGTGTTTCAATGGCTTGGTGTTGTTTTTATGTGTGTAGGATTGACCAGATATCAACTCTGTACCAGAACATCAGTTTGACGGAGCCCAGAATCGTCCCTCAGTATGAAAGAGTTCTTCTCAGTTTCATCAAAGAGATCCGAATACTGAACACAGAAATGGAGCATCTGGCACTAGCTGTAAAGAGGTAAACAAACTCATGTATGTAAATTCATACATACTCGTGTGGCCACCAAGTTTTCTTCACTGTACTTTCCATACAGGAGTTTAGAAACTGGGTGGAGTTCAAATCTTCAGAGTTTCTTCAGAAATTCCTTGCAGAATCGTTGTATAATAACCTTTTTTTTGGTTCTTGAGTTGCTATATGGTAGTAACTGATTGCATGTAATGTGGATTATGTAATCAGATTCCAAAAATTAAATACTTGTAATTAGATGACATTACTACATTACATACAAATACTCATAATCAGACTACAGTTACTTTTTTATTGATTGCATGATTACAAAATATTCACACACAAAAAAGGCAGCAAATTATTAATAATTTATTGATCCTTCCTAATTCTTATTTTTATCTTATTAAATGTTCTTTTCTAAAAATCGCTTTGTTTCAGTTTTGAGACTGGCCACTAGTCAGATGGCTATTATTAAGCTATTATTAAGCAGCATTAACAAATTAAATATTTAATATTTTAGTGCTTTGTTTTGATTGGTTTTATTTTAAATGTATTATTATTTCTTGATGTATTTTTTTATTTCATTAATTAGCGTTTCATCAAGTTTGAGAATCCCTGATGCAATATGATGTTTAATGCACTTGTTGTTAACAAAGAATGAAATAAATTCTCTATTTCTTCATGTTTTATATTAATATGGTGCAAGATTGTCCAATTCAATTCAATGTGAAAACATGTTAGATCAAAAGTAATATAAAGTAATCAAAAAGTAGATTTTTGCAGCCGATACCGAGGACCGATTTCTTGTCATGGTGATCGGCCGATACCGATGCCGATTCTGGTGCTTCAAGCTTTATATAACATATGTAATAATGTTATATAAATAATCACAACAATTATTCCTTATACAGTGGAGAATTTTAATATGCCTTTAAAATGGGGTTTATGCATAACATTATGTATATCAGGATACTTAATATAAGACAAAAATAAATACAAACAAAATGGAGCAGTCTGATGCAACCCACAAGGTTTATTTAAACATTATCCGATAGTAAACTGTGGCGAAACAAAATAAACATTTCATCTCCTAAAATTGAGAAGTCTGATGTAACTGATGTAACTATACAAGTCTGAGCAGGACGAAATTAATTTAAAAAAAAAAACATTTAAACTCCAAAAAGAACTAATTGGAGTAGTTTGATGCAACTCATTAGGTTTAATTTAACATTGTCCAATGTTAGAGAGAGGACAAAATAAATAGAAACATTTAAACGCCAACATGGAGAAGTCTGATGTAACTCGTAAGTTTTAATACTGTCCAATATAAGACTGAAGAGGGAAAAAGAAATAGAAACATTTAAACTACTGAAAGAACAAAACGGAGTAGTTCGATCACGGTTATATCCACGGGCGCTGCGGATAATCTGTGGGTCGGGTAATAAATGCATTCTGATTATTTCCGCATAAACACATTTCATTACACCAAATACACAACATAATGTTATTTTTGTCAACATCATATGACCCCTTTAATATATAGTTCTCCCAGAAATGAAATTCTGTCATATTATCATATTGTGCTCCAAACCTGTATGACTTTCTTTCTTTTGTTCAATGGAAGAAAGAAGGTTTGGTTGGACTCATTCATGAAGAGAATTGTGTATTGCTGCATATGTGACGGCCAGTGTGTGTTCTGCTGGTGTTTGTTCAGAGCTCAGGATCAGACGGCTATACAGCTGAGTGAGATGGAGGAAGAGATGGATCACCGCATCCACACCGCAGAGAGAAACACACGTCTACAGGTCAAGAGAAAACATAAGATTCGTCTACGATTTTTAAAAATGATTATTTATTATTAAGCATTATTTATTTTATTTATTTATTTGCAAATTAGCTGATGAGCTAAAGAAAAAAAAGCTTAATTCAAGATATATGCTTTTGTTTTGCAATTTTTTTTTTCTTGTTTTAAGAATGTTTAGATTTTTTTTTACTTGAAAACCACACTAAAAGGACCATTTCTATGTCACAGTATCTCCGCCCACAGTGAAATCTCATTTCAGTTTCAGTTAAGACAGAAAATGTACCCAAATTTCCCACCTATGACCCATCATTAAGAGAAACTATTTGTACTGTAAATACTTTACCTCATAAACGTCTGTAACACCGCTTGATATTCTGTCATATACTGAGCATCTCGAGCTCATAAAATACATATAAATGCAATATGCAAAATGTTTATTTTATAGAACAGGTGCGGTATAGATCTTTGGGCTCTTTACCATAATGATAAGTCACATTGTTTATCACGTTTAATACTACTGTTTAATAGTACTACTTTTTTTGTGATCAAACACACAACAAGACATTTATAACAAAATGACTTAATATTATTCTGACAATTAATTGAGTAATCAAGTTAGATACAGTATGCTTAATCTTTATTATTCTTGCAAGAACATAAAACTTCTTAAAAAATAAATGGCACCTTTCTAAGTATAATTTTTATTGCTTGATTATCTTTAAGGGACTGTGCTGATATGAAATACCAGACATTTTAATGTTTTTTGCAGGCATCCCTCAATTCATATATATACGGTTTTCTTTTTCGTTGTCACAATAATCAAGGATGAAAATTGTAATAGATTATATATTACTTCAGTGCTGGTATTTATATTGTTTCTCTGTTTATTTTGAGTTAGGAGTTGATATAGGCAGCTCTAAATGAATTAGCACAGGTGTGTTTTGCTGTGATCTGGGATCCAGCCAGATCATGTGAGTGTCTTGGATCACATTCAAGGCTTAATTTATCCATGACATCACATTTTAGTGTGTCACAATCTTCGACAGTCGTGCATTTGTTCTTGCTCCTTATCTGAGACCCATGTTCCACGACTTATCATGTTATGTAATGTGAAATGAACTGACTGTTTGTTTAACAGCACCTGTTCAAGTTCCTGTGAAAAGTAAAAAGCATTTCTATCCATTAGTGCACTGGCATTTCTAAACCTTTTGTCACCTTAATTGTCTTGATCTAATGTTTTAGAAAGCATCTATGTTTTAAACTTCTGTACAGAGCTTTTTAGGTATCTTATTTTTATATTTTATATAACAAAAACCTACATTATTTTGACTTGCTTGCAACCATGCAGTCATAATTTCAGTTTATCACAAGACATCTGGAATTTTTACATCATTATCATAATTTATTTTCAGTTTTCACTCTTGATGTTACCATTTTAGTCCTTTTTTAATTTATAACTGTTATAAAATGCAAAGATTTATAATTTTTAACACCAGCTTATGGATTCTATTCTTTTATAGGAGTCTAAAAAAGCCGAGGCGACTCTGAGCAGCATGAAACACCAGTACGAGTCTCAGATATGTGAACTACAACAGAAGATACAGACTCTGCAGATGGTGACTGACTCCTACTGATTCATAATAACAATGGGCTTATATAGATTTAATCAGTATTATTCAGCAGCAAATTACCCTCCTCCATCCCCAGCTCCTCCTTTCGCCACAGTCAGGACTTGGCTTTCTGATATTCCTCGTTGAATCAGACTCTGTTTATCTTGAATAATGTGTTACACTTAGATATCATCAAGCGCGTTAATGATATCTGCTTTGTTCTGTGCTGTTTACCCTATAGGGGGGGGTATTATGGCTGCTCTCCCTGCTCATTCATGACAGGCTGCATGGATGGGCAGGCAGTTTTTGCCCAGAACAGAAACATACCGCCAAACCAAACTGTATGCTAAGTGTCAATCATTTTGACTATAGTGATCCTGACAGAAGTGGTTTAAATAGATAAGGTTTAAAAAAATAAATTAATTAATATTCAGTAATATTTTCACTTTGACTGCACTCACACTGTTGTAAGAGGACAAAACTTGAACTGACTGGAGCTGAATAACAACACTATTGTCTGCTGTAATGCTGCATTCAAAACAATCATTCACACAATTACTGAACTGAATTCGATCAACACTGAACTAAACCGAGCTGAATAATGACACTATTGGTTACTATAGTGCTTATTTATAGTTGAATTGAGTTTGTTTTATAATTGAGGAGCTCTGCAACACCGACACTGTTATTGAACTTAATTTAATCAACGCTGAGCAGACTTAAGCTACATAATAATGTTATTGTCTACTGCAGAGCTGCATTCAAATCTGTTTCATACAGTAACTGATGAACCATTGACACAGTTATTGAACTGAATTCAATCAACACTGAACTAAATCAAGCTGAATAATGATGCTATTGTCATCTGAAGAGCTGCTTAAAAACAAAATTGAATTAGTTTCAAAATTGATGAGCTCTGCAACATTGACACTGTTATTGAACTTTATTGAATCAACATTAAACTGACTAAATAACAGTGCTATTGTCTTCTATAGAGCTGCTTATAGCTGAATTTAACGTGTTTAATGATTGATGAACATTGGCACTGTTATTGAACTGAATTACCTATTATTGAATTAATATTGAACTGACTTGAGCTGAATAATTACACTATTGTCTTCTTTGGAGCTGATTTATAGTTAATTGATGAACTTGCAACATTGACACTCATTGAACTAAATTGAACACTGAACTAAATTAAGGTTGGATAATGACACAATTACTTTCTGTAAAGTCTTCTTTACAGCTAAAATCAAAGTTGTTTCATAAGTGATGAATTTTGAAATATTAACACTTTTATTTTCCTGCTTTGAAACAATTTGTATTGTATAAAGCGTTATTTTTTATTAGAATGTTTTGTCATATATTTTTCTTTATTTACTTTTTTTTTTAGATCGAAAACCAAAACAGGAGTATCAGCCTCAAAGAGGAAACTTCAGCACTGAAGCGGCAGAACAACGAGTTATTACTGGTATGGCTCCTATTTGAATCTGAATAGATCATTAAAAATTGTGTATGATGTTAAATAATGTGTTTTTGTTTTACATTCTTCTTTCAGCAAAACCAGAAGTTGAAACAGGAGCTTTTGGAGTCCCAAACTAATATTGCGTTCTTGCAGAGTGAGCTGGACTCTCTCAAGAGTGATCTCACAGACCAGAGCATCAACTTTGAACGGTATGTGTGCGTCACAGTTGACTTAGTTATTGATGAATATGTGATAAACCCTTTGGATTCGGATCTTCAGACCAGGAATTTTTAAGAAGCCCATCAAATATGTACTCTGAAGTCTCTTCTGACGGTCTCTTCTGACTCAGTCTGACACTCCCAGCTGGATGTGTAATGTCAATACCGTGTCAATAATGAAAGAACGCAGACTCTCGTTCCCCTGCGTGATGGCTCTGAGCAGCTGTAAACCGGTTTTGTGAGTGTTTGCAGTGCTGACATCATCAGAGCAGGATATCCTGGTGTCACGTGTCACACTGCACAGGAATGTCTGGACCTTGTCACCTAGTAACTACAAAACAGAGCGTAGTTTACATGTATTATAATGAGTGTTACAGTGAAAAAAACGTTGTCAGGAAACCCAAATATTTAATGACTGACTACATTAGGTGAAACCAACAAAAGCTATGTTTAACAGACAGATTCGAACAGTAGAAACCTGCTTAAGAATTCAACTGAAATTGGTAACACTTTAGTCTTGGAATAAAATCCTGACTGTTAACTTGTTGCTTATTAGCATGCATATTACTAGCATATTGACTGTTTATTAGCACATAGTAATGCCTTATTGTGCATGATCATATTTTAGGTCCCTTAATCCTATATATTCAGGTTAATCCTAAATATGTTGATCTGTGTGTTTGTACAGAGATGAGGCTCTTATGAAGTGTTTCTCTGAGGAGAGAGGTAACCTGGAGAGACAGATCGAGGTGCTTCAGTGAGTTGAACACACACAGCACGTGAAACTACTGCTACCGTAGGAACTCTTCTTGCTAACACCAGATATGGCTTCAAAAATGTTTTCATTTAATGCTGTTTCTAAGCCATTTTGAGATAGATTCACTTGCAGGTTCTTTAAGAAATCAGAAAAAAAATCTAATCAAAACACACATTCAAACTGGTCTAGCAACCAGATGCACTGTCATTACAAGGAACATTGAGACTTATTGAAGTTAAAAATGGAGGAAAATTAATTCAACATTTACACATATTACAATTTTGATGCCAAGCATCTTTAAATACAATCAGTTCCAAATTTATTTATTTTTTTCTATCTCCATTCAAATTTATTTACACATCCAAAATCATCCAAAAATGAAAATTACCTCATGATTTACTCACCTTCAAGCCATCCTAGGTGTATATGACTTTCTTCTTTCAGATGAATACAAACAGTTATACTCAAAAATGTCCTGGCTCTTCCAAGCCTTATAATAGCAGTGAATGGGTGTTGAGATTTTGAAGCCCAAAAAAGTGCATCCATCCATCATAAAAAGTGCTCCACACGGCTCCGTGGGGTTAATAAAGGCCTTCTGAAGCGAAGCGAAGGGATGCGTTTGTGTAAGAAAAATATCCATATTTAAAACTTTATAAGCCATAATCTCTAGCTTCCACTAACTATCGAACACGCGTTCACGCAACCCAATCTCATGAAAGTGCATATAAATAGTATGCCAAGTAAAAACAAAAACTCGTGGTATTGATACGCAAAAATGGACTTTGGCGTGTATATGCTACGCGATGGGTAGGTTTAGGGTTGTGGGGTAGATGCGTATCATATGCACGCGAAAACTGCGTATCATATGCACGTCAACTAATTTTGTATCATATGCATGCGAAAACTGCGTATTATATGCACGCCAAAAATGTGCATATCATATGCACTCCAAAGTCGATTTTTGCGTATCAATACCACGAGTTTTTGCTTTTATTTGGCGTACTATTTATACGCATTTTCATGAGACCGGGCTCGTTCACGAGAGAGTGGTGTTCCAGCGGATGAGGTAGGACGTAGGCGTAGCGTTAGCTCCGGTGAGAAGTGAAGAATGCGGAAACACAGAGGAGAGAGCAAAACAAAACACTGCTCACGAATGAGAAGCACAAAACGAGGATTTGTAAAGAAAAGTGTCAGAGAATTTCGATATAAGCCAAGAGGAAACTGGTTTTCCTTTGCTGTAAACAAAACTTGGTTCTTGCGAGACTAGCATTTTCTTACCGGAGCTTATGCTACGCCGATGTAATTCGCTGGAACGCCAATTTCTCGTGAACGCGTGTACGACAGCGCAAGCTAGAGATTATGGTTTATAAAGTTTTAAAATATGGATATTTCACTATGCACACAACACACAAATGCACTGCTTCATTTCAGAAAGCCTTTATTAACCCTCCGGATCCATGTGGAGCACTTTTTATGATGGATAGATGCACTTTTTTGGGCTTCAAAATCTCAACACCCATTCACTGCCATTAAAAGTTTGGAAGAGCCAGGACATTTTTTAATATAACTCCGATTGTATTCGGCTGAAAGAAGAAAGTCATATACACCTAGGATGGCTTGAGGGTGAGTAAATCATGGGATAATTTTCATTTTTGGATGAACTATCACTTTAAATGAGGTTTCACACTTGTTAACCCATCATCTTGTTCCATTTTCACACTGTACACACTTTACCCTGTGCTAATAATAATCATGTTCATGGGTAGTCATGGTTCAAGATTTCACAATGCAAATCTGTTATTGAAACGGCTGTTTGAATAACATATGCATGCCACATACATTCACTCATTGTCTTGCATCTTTGTAAAGCATACTAAAAAACAAAGACAAATCAGAAAACAGTATTTGATTATGTTAGTGTTTTGCTCTTCTACAACTTCTCTTCTTGTTCAAATGCTCAGGGCTGTGTTTCCCAAAACTTTAAGTAGACTGTAGAAACTTTTGACACCAGTGCTCTCTACAATACAATCTCAGTTAATTTACTCCTATAGCCCAGTTTTTGTCTGATCTTAGTAATCTCCACTAATTAAATGAATAAAGCTCCCAGTTTGGGTTGAATGAAACGATGAAACATTTTCAGAACATGGTTTTTAGAACTATTACAAGAAAAGAAATCCAAGGCACTTCTTAAAGTCCAAAAAAGTTAAAAAGCCTTTTTTCACATTATGGCCATCTCAACAGAAACATAAAAAATGAATAAAACTCTGCACACTGATGCATTTCGACCTCCAGCCTTCCTCAGAGTGTGTCAGGTATAAAATGAATGACAGGTGTAATTAATATGTGACATTGGGAGAAACCAAAAAAGCCATTACAGCGGGACATATAGCCTTGTTAGCCATTACGCAGTATAAAGGAGATAAAGAAAATAATAATAATAATAAATGAATAATAATAATAATAATAAAAGAAAAAAAAACAATAATAAAGATTTTGAAATGTTTTAAAATTACTAAAATACATTGAATATTTGATCATTAATGTTGCAACATTAACATTATTATCATCATTTTTGAAAGTTTTTTTAATGTATTTTTGATATTTTTTAAATACATGTAGCCATGTAGCCTATATATATATATATGGCCCCACTTTATAAAATGCTGAACACCATTAACCTACTTATGAAACTAGTCATTTCAAAGAGTGATAATGGCATAAAATTGTGTGGTTTTCAAGAGATTAACACAATGTTAATAGATGCCTTGTGCTCCTCTCTGCTAAAAGTTAATATACTGGTCTTGCACAGATGCTTATTACCTACCAGACTAATGACAGTTTCACTCCTTCTGTATCTGAAAGATCTTTTAAATAGTAATATGTAGCCAATTAATCACAGCTTCATATAAGTGTGAAAAACCTTGCAAACACTGTCCATTTGAAGAGACACACAGAGTATACATCCAGAGTATACATACATATACTGTCCAGTTTGTAGGAGTCTTGACTTTCTAAAGGCGCTGATTGTACCAGAGTAAAATGAATTCTTTGTAGAAGTCCAACATGTTTAATTTTGTTTTTTTTGCTTTATAGTTGTCAGATTTTGTTGCAACTTTATATTTCTGCTGTTCGTCTTGTCCAGGGCAGCAAACAGAAAGCTCCATGACAGTAATGACAGTCTGCGTGCGGCGCTGGAGAGCAGTCAGAGCAAGAGTAAGACTCAGGTAAGAGCCTCTTGTGTCCAGAGCCTTTCTTTACTCTAGATGCTGTTGTAAAATGGATTAAGCTGTTTGAAAGCGATGTTTGCTGATCAGGCTTATACTTTGATGGCTGTGTGTGCTTTTTAAGAGGTGTGGATTAGGGTTCTAGTTTACTGTATTTACTGTATTTCTGCATATCCATTAGGACAGACGTGAACTTTTTGTCTTACAGCGGGTTAGTGGGATCTCACCTGCAGTTTACACAAGCACCAGAAAGAATGTCTGTTCCTCTTATTTTGATCGGTAAGATATAAAGTTAAGCTCTGCATGTACTGATATTGATCACACTTTCTAAACTCTTAACATTAGTAATTAAACCACTGCGTTAATTCAGCCCACATATATAGACGCCATTTAAAATATTTACTGATGCACCAATATTAAAAGTTTGGCTAATAAAACAAGCTAAAAAAATAGTTTTCATGTTATGTAATAAATTAATATTTTTAATTTTAGTCATTTTGTTGTGTGTTTTTGTCATTATTACTATTTTATTTAATATGTTTATAGTGTTTTTTTTAGTTTCAGTTATTTTAGTACTAAACGAGAATGGGAAATCAGGGTTAACTGACTGATGCAATAAATAAAAAATAAATCTCACACATCGTGTGATAATCAATATGGCATAACCAATATATTGTATTTAATGCAGAAGTTTGAAATATAGAAAATCAATTGATAGAATGTTTGCCATTCTAAATTGACAGTGATGAGGTCATTGTAATATCTGCATACTGAATTATGATTGGTTTCTTCTTTCTTACATCTAAGTAGCCATATAACATCCTTTACATGGCAAAGAAAGTGTCACATTGATTCTGATAGAAAACCAACTCTGATGCAGGTTTTCAATTCATAGAACTAAATTCTAAAATGAATGCACAACTATTTCCTTCTAGTTTCTAGTAGCTGTGATGTTGACACACTGAATACTTCCCCAGGTGCTGTAACACATGTGTGGACGAGGACTTTGATCGGTTTGGGCTGATGGAGGGTCTGCGCAGACCGAGCTGTGATTCTCTGGCTCTGGCCCTGTGCGACCCCATGCGCAGACGCAGCTGTGAGGAAGACAGTCTTCCCGACAGCTGCGTGGACAGCGGCATGTCTACCCTGCGCTCAAATAACGGCTACGATTACGAGCATGAGAGAACGTCCTGTCTGCAAGCAGAGGACAGCAACACCACTGTGTCTGGAGACACTTCGGATACAGAGGTATGATATCAGTGAATCAGACTGATCAAACACTACAGACAATCTCACTTTTCTTCAGAATGGTTTTCATTTCATTTATAACATTTTACACCCTTGTGGTAAAGATGTACATTTTAGCATACTTTAAAAAGAGTACTTGTTATTAAAATAATGTACTTTAAAATAATATACTTCAGTGTGAATTAAATGTAATGTTTTTAAGACACTTAATAGCAATGATAGTTGCAATTAAATGAAAATATATTATAACTTTAAATTTAGATTAAATGCAATTAGCTGAACTTTCTTAAGTACATATTTATATGTGATTTATTAATTCTATTGTCTGCTGAAATATGTGTACTGCTGAATGTACTGACAAGCATTTATGTTACTAAAATATACTTGAATGTCATTTCTATTGAAACATGTATGTCTTTACATAGTATTACATACTTGTATTTATTTGTAATTACAGATTTGTAATGATGAAGATGCAATTTAGTACATTTAAAACATTCAAAAAGGAAACATCAAATACTACAGTTAAAATGATAATCAAGTAATATACATGTGTGTATGTTAGTCAACATATCAAAATAAAATAATATAATGAGTGCTTCCTTTAAGCACAACAAAAGATTATTTAAAAATAATTATTTAAAATCTTTTTTTTAAGTAAAACTTAAACTTTCACATTATTAAAATGTCCACTTAACTGTGTTCAGAAACATAGTCATAAAAGTATGCTCTCTAAGTACACGTTTCTTTTATTATATTAATATTATTATCTGCAAGTAGTTTTTAAAAATTACTATACTTTTAAGATTTTAAATACACTACAAGTTTACATTAAGTACAATTAAGCCCTTCTTTTTCACAAGGACTGAGTGTCTTGAACGTCTTAGTGAAGAAAAATAAAAGTAGTTTTCTACACATTCCAAATTCATCCCTAACAAGCAATTTAAACATTTGTTCTAATTGATTAATTAATTAATTGTTCTATTCATGGAATGAACAGAAGTCTCAAACACAGTAGATCTTCATTAGCAACAGAGAGACTTTCTTCAGGTAATTGTTCTGTATGACTGTGATTATTTGCTAACTTTTTTACATAATGAACTTTTTTAACACTGACTCTCAAGAATAAAACCTCTTGAGAAAAAAAAAGAGGCAAATATGAACAGATAGTGAATAATTCAAAGGCATCTCTATGTATGCTTAACTTGCTGTCATTTCAGTATCAGTGAGAATGGCTCAGACTCCTGGTTTAAAATAAGCTGTGTGTGCTCACAGGTTCTGGAAGTACGAGAAGAGGCTGTGATTGGGTCAGACAACGAATCCATTCTGAGCTGGAGTCCATCACAACCTGCTCAGAAAAGCGATTTTACTGCATCAGGCAAGAAATGTCTCTCTGCCATCTTCACAGAGGTACTGGATTCACCTGCCAGAAGTATCATAAAAGCTTAAAATTGACCCACGGCATTCAAAATCTTGAACTCAAACAAATCTCAGTTTTGAAGCGCAGATGTGTGTGTATGTGTGCAGAGAGAGCAGGATGTGTTGGCAGTGACTCAGCCTCCATCGGAGAAAGCTTACAGGATTGTGCTGGCGGGAGACGCTGCGGTGGGAAAGTCTAGCTTCCTCCTTCGCCTCTGTAAGAACGAGTTCAAAGGCAACAGTAGCGCCACACTGGGTAAGACTTTTCTAACACTTTACCACACTTGTCTTGAATATAATCTCAAACTCTCACAAAGTTTGTGAAATCATTTGTGTCTGTTTCCTTGCAGGGGTTGATTTCCAGATGAAAACCTTGGTGGTGGACGGTGTTCCAACAGTGCTGCAGTTATGGGACACAGCTGGACAGGAGAGGTAAGATCCCAGAGGCCAAATTCAAAATGAAACACACAACTAAATCATATTTATTATCCATGGTATGAACTTTAAAGGCTGTGACACACCAAACAGACATCAAAGAACACGCGTCAGTGAAATTGACTGTGTCGTTGCCTTGCGTTGACTGTGTCTGGGCCAAAACGTTGTGCTTGAACACAGCAAAAATTACAGCAACTAGCACCTACTTCTGTCAGGACCACTATCGACAAAGATGATTGACAATTAGCATACAGTTTGGATTGGCGGTATGGTTCTGTTCTGGGCAAGAACTCCCTGTGCATCCATGCAGTCTAGCATGGATGAGAGCAGGGAGAGCAGCAATAACCCCCCCAGGGTAAACAGAACAGAACCAACAAATGCATTGCAGATATCGTTAAAGTTCAATAATGTTATGTACACATTTTAGAATTAGTCTGATTAAAAAAAAAATCAGAAGACTGAATCCCGACTGACAGAGGAGGAGCTGGGGATGGAGGAGGGTAATTAGCTATTGAGCAATGCGAAAACTGCTGATAATACTGAGGGACCTTATATATGAACGCTTAGATAGGTGTCGTATTCCTATAGGTAGATGGGGATCAGCTGAGAGTCAGCTGATGAGAGCTT
>NW_015642060.1:87044-89484 GCF_001515625.1 Sinocyclocheilus rhinocerous | reverse complement strand
ATGTTAGGCCTATATTATAAACCTAATAAATAATTGACCTTGTTTTTTAATGGAGTCACTTATGCTCATCAAGGCTGTTTCTGTCAGGAACACTCTCGTCAAATATGATTGACAATTAGCATACAGTTTGGTTTGGCGGTATGGTTCTGTTCTGGGCAAGAACTCCCTGCCAGTCTAGCAAGTCTAGCATGGATGAGAGCAGGGAGAGCAGCAATAACCCCCCCAGGGTAAACAGAACAGAAATGTATTGTTGAATTATTCTGATTCAAAGGAGAATCAGAAGGTTGAATCCTGACTGACAGAGGAGGAGTTGGGGATGGAGGAGGGTAATTAGCTATTGAGCAATGCGAAAACTACTGATAATACTGAGGGACCTTATATATGAATGCTTAGATAGGTGTCGTATTCCCATAGGTAGATGGGGATCAGCTGAGAGTCAGCTGATGCGAGCTTGACTAACGTGACCTGCCAGAACTAACGCTACGCTAGATATTCTGTGCCTGCATGAAAGGAAATAACTCTCCAGACCAGCAGGTGGCAGAAGTCTGTATTCATCATTCAAAAAGGGAAACCGAAACTAACCGTTATTTTCTCTTTTTTTTCTTTTTTCATTTATTAAATAATTTTGAAAATGCCTATTTTGAGTGGAAGCAGAAACAGGCTGTTTTCGTCTCTTTAAATGCAAATGAGCTGCTGCTCCCCGCCCCCTTTTCTGGAATAGAGCTGTGCCTTTACAGCTCATACCTCTGATACTCTGCTAAAAAAACATCTGTTTGGTTTTGATTATCATGTCTTTAAAGCCACATCAGTTTAAACTTCTGATATAGGGTTTTCTGAATACACACAGAAGAAGTGTGAGTACTAAACTAAGCTCTCTTTCATGTCTAATTGTGCTTAAACTGTCAAATACACAGAAGTTTATGTTTAAAACACACATAAGTTACAAAAACACAGTCGGTTATGCCTGTGAAGGTAAACAGCTGGGAAAGAAATCGCTTGTTTATATTAGATCTGCGTATTAAGAGATAGCAGTGTAATATACAGTACCTATACTGCTGTCTAAGCTGTTAATATGAGTCAAACAAAAAATAAAAACTGAAAATCACTCACTGCTCTTGAATGAATCATTTCTGTAGCTCTAATAAGAATACATTTCTTATTTGAATGCTGCTTTTAAATGCTCTAGCGTGAAGATAAACATGGCGGATTGTGTCTCACTGAGGGAGGGCGGGGTCTCTGCTAATACAGCAGTGCCCGTCAACAGTCGTGGGTGGGGCTTGTAAAATGTCACATTTTACAGATTCTGATTTATGGGGATTAAAAGAAAGGAACGGGTGGATTTTTATCATTATAGGGTGGTTGTGTACACACTGCCAACACACATTTATGTTCAAACAACATGTAAAAGTGAATTTTGCATAATAGGTGCCCTTTAAATCTTCTTTCTTCCCCATTCTGATGCTCTATTTGACCGATTGTCTTGAACCATGGCTGCATGCCTAAATCCATTGAGTTTCTGCTATGATTGGCTGATTAGATATTTGCCTTTACAAGCAGTTGAACAGGTGTATCTAATAAAGTGGTTGATGAGTTCCATCATGAACCTCTAGGGGCACAGTTGTACAGTTGACAAAATGTTGACAAAACAGTGACAAAATGTCTTTGTGCTTTTAAACAGTGTCTTAAAATAATGTTCTGAACCAGTACTGCGACCTTGTAAAGTGCAAAAAAACCCTCAAGGTGCATGTGCAAGCTGAGCATATGAATTAATGAATTCACATCACATGCACTTTATGAATACCCTTGTGTGTGCGTAAAAACAAAAGTGTATTTTGGTCTAAAGGTTGACTGCGCGGGTGTCTCTTTTATAGGTTTCGGAGCATTGCTAAGTCTTACTTCAGGAGGGCCGATGGAGTTCTCCTACTCTATGACGTCACGTGTGAGAAGAGCTTTCTGAATGTGCGTGAATGGGTCGATATCATTGAGGTATTTCCTACACAAAAAGAGTCATAATTCAGTTATGCAGACTTGACCATTATCTAATCTCTCTATGAATTAAATGGGCCATTTGTACCTGGTGCTACTATACCCTTAAGACTGTCGCTCAGCTGGACAGGCCTAGTTGCTGAACAGTCTTACAGTTTTTCTCAATTGTTAACACACTATAACTGATTCGTTTGGCACAATTTTCCAAACCATTCATACAGTTCCTGAAACAAAGACACGTTTCTCAAAACTTTTAACACATTTCACCTGTTTTCACACACGCTCCAATTTGCTCCGTGTTTTCAGCTAAACTCTACACAAGAACGGCATCATTTTGCACAGGTTTAACCATGTTCTCATTTAGAAAACACAAACACACAATATAACTACCTCAAGAATCACAAAATAAACTCAAACAGCACACATTTATCCATGTGTGAACATTACAGTTTTT
>NW_015642060.1:35800-86554 GCF_001515625.1 Sinocyclocheilus rhinocerous | reverse complement strand
ACATCAAAACCTAAAATAAAACTCCAGAAAGGTGTACAATATGTGACCTTTAAGTTCAATATTTTATGTACACATTTTAGAATTAGTCTGATTCAAAGGAGAATCAGAAGGCTGAATCCTGACTGACAGAGGAGGAGTTGGGGATGGAGGAGGGTAATTAGCTATTGAGCAATGCGAAAACTACTGATAATACTGAGGGACCTTATATATGAATGCTTAGATAGGTGTCGTATTCCCATAGGTAGATGGGGATCAGCTGAGAGTCAGCTGATGCGAGCTTGACTAACGTGACCTGCCAGAACTAACGCTACGCTAGATATTCTGTGCCTGCATGAAAGGAAATAACTCTCCAGACCAGCAGGTGGCAGAAGTCTGTATTCATCATTCAAAAAGGGAAACCGAAACTAACCGTTATTTTCTCTTTTTTTTCTTTTTTCATTTATTAAATAATTTTGAAAATGCCTATTTTGAGTGGAAGCAGAAACAGGCTGTTTTCGTCTCTTTAAATGCAAATGAGCTGCTGCTCCCCGCCCCCTTTTCTGGAATAGAGCTGTGCCTTTACAGCTCATACCTCTGATACTCTGCTAAAAAAACATCTGTTTGGTTTTGATTATCATGTCTTTAAAGCCACATCAGTTTAAACTTCTGATATAGGGTTTTCTGAATACACACAGAAGAAGTGTGAGTACTAAACTAAGCTCTCTTTCATGTCTAATTGTGCTTAAACTGTCAAATACACAGAAGTTTATGTTTAAAACACACATAAGTTACAAAAACACAGTCGGTTATGCCTGTGAAGGTAAACAGCTGGGAAAGAAATCGCTTGTTTATATTAGATCTGCGTATTAAGAGATAGCAGTGTAATATACAGTACCTATACTGCTGTCTAAGCTGTTAATATGAGTCAAACAAAAAATAAAAACTGAAAATCACTCACTGCTCTTGAATGAATCATTTCTGTAGCTCTAATAAGAATACATTTCTTATTTGAATGCTGCTTTTAAATGCTCTAGCGTGAAGATAAACATGGCGGATTGTGTGCGGCTCACTGAGGGCGGGGTCTCTGCTAATACAGCAGTGCCCGTCAACAGTCGTGGGTGGGGCTTGTAAAATGTCACATTTTACAGATTCTGATTTATGGGGATTAAAAGAAAGGAACGGGTGGATTTTTATCATTATAGGGTGGTTGTGTACACACTGCCAACACACATTTATGTTCAAACAACATGTAAAAGTGAATTTTGCATAATAGGTGCCCTTTAAATCTTCTTTCTTCCCCATTCTGATGCTCTATTTGACCGATTGTCTTGAACCATGGCTGCATGCCTAAATCCATTGAGTTTCTGCTATGATTGGCTGATTAGATATTTGCCTTTACAAGCAGTTGAACAGGTGTATCTAATAAAGTGGTTGATGAGTTCCATCATGAACCTCTAGGGGCACAGTTGTACAGTTGACAAAATGTTGACAAAACAGTGACAAAATGTCTTTGTGCTTTTAAACAGTGTCTTAAAATAATGTTCTGAACCAGTACTGCGACCTTGTAAAGTGCAAAAAAACCCTCAAGGTGCATGTGCAAGCTGAGCATATGAATTAATGAATTCACATCACATGCACTTTATGAATACCCTTGTGTGTGCGTAAAAACAAAAGTGTATTTTGGTCTAAAGGTTGACTGCGCGGGTGTCTCTTTTATAGGTTTCGGAGCATTGCTAAGTCTTACTTCAGGAGGGCCGATGGAGTTCTCCTACTCTATGACGTCACGTGTGAGAAGAGCTTTCTGAATGTGCGTGAATGGGTCGATATCATTGAGGTATTTCCTACACAAAAAGAGTCATAATTCAGTTATGCAGACTTGACCATTATCTAATCTCTCTATGAATTAAATGGGCCATTTGTACCTGGTGCTACTATACCCTTAAGACTGTCGCTCAGCTGGACAGGCCTAGTTGCTGAACAGTCTTACAGTTTTTCTCAATTGTTAACACACTATAACTGATTCGTTTGGCACAATTTTCCAAACCATTCATACAGTTCCTGAAACAAAGACACGTTTCTCAAAACTTTTAACACATTTCACCTGTTTTCACACACGCTCCAATTTGCTCCGTGTTTTCAGCTAAACTCTACACAAGAACGGCATCATTTTGCACAGGTTTAACCATGTTCTCATTTAGAAAACACAAACTCACAATATAACTACCTCAAGAATCACAAAATGAACACAGATAGCATACATTTATCCATGTGTGAACATTAAGTAGCAAAACTGATGACAGACCAGTCAGAATCTCAGGATGATATAAAAAGGAGCACAGGTGATTATGTGATTTGGAAAATTAATCCTACTAGTGGGAGACAAAGAGGAAGAGGAGGGGAAAGAAAACTGAAGGGGACAGGGTCAAAGGACATTTATTCCTGATGAAATACACAGCACTATCGTTGATCATGTTCTTGTGCATGAGGACAGCTGGCCTACAGGCTCATCGACTACAGGCTTTCAATACTACTTACAGTTAAAATATAATGACAGAACAGTAGCAGTACTTCAGATGAGAGAACATTTACTTTTTTTTATATAGTTTTGAGTGGAGAGCTTAATTTTGTCCTGAAAATAGGAAGTATGGGGAATTGGGTGAGAAGTTATGGATTTGTGTTTAGAGTTTCGAGAAAAGGAATCACCATTTCAAGAAATGTGTCTTAAGCAATCGAGAAAAACTGTAAAATATAATGACAGAACAGTAGCAGTACTTCAGATGAGAGAACTTTTACTTTTTATATATATATGTACAGTAAATACTGAAGAACAAGTTGTGCACCCTCAAACTCATAACTGCTGAAGTGATTTGTAGCCAAGTACAGTACTTCTTACATGTACTGTATTTTTGCAGAACTAAGAGATGTCTCTATATTCTGTTGTGTTCCTGTGCAATTCTTTGGTATTTGACCTTTTCCTTTCTAGTGCTTTTCATCTACTGTACTGTAAGATCTCTTTACAGCAGTGTAATGAAAATAATATTTTCTTACTGTAAAGCTTATTGTTGAATTTCACTGTATCTGCTATATTTACTGTAACATGTATCTGCTCTAATTATGTTGCATACTGTAATAGACATTGAGCTGTAAAATGATACCTGATTGCCAAAAGAAGGTTTTTGCAACAGTGTTATGAATTGATCTCATTAGTGTGTAAGACTATGTTGTTGTGTGTGTGTTTCTGAGGGCTTGAGATGGAAACTTTCTTTTCCATCTCCGCTTCCCTCATTTCCGTGATGGCTCTGAACAGAAGGGGTATGAGACGCCTCTCCCCTCAAAGAGGCATCTTTGCATTCCTCACCCCCGGGATGGATGCTGACAAGACAGTCTTCCTCAACTCCCCAGTATTCCTCACAGGTTGCAAGCCATGCGCCACTTCCTGTCATATCGGTCTAGCTCGGCTGCTGTTTCAAATCCCCAGAGGGCCTCATTAACTCAGCAGCCTGCCAAGCCAACATCAGTGACTGCTCAGGTTCGACCTGAAGCAGAGCCTGAGTTCAGACAGTGTTTCTGTAGCATCAAGCGTTACTACTTTCCATGAGCACCAGGGTTCCCGTCTAAGATAACGTTGGACCCTGAGTCACAGCCGAAGCACTCCTGATGCATAAGGGTTAAAGAAGGGAAGGTCGTGTCCCGCAGCGGCAAGACCTCCTTCCAAGAAAGCTTGTATATACTTCCCAACTCCCTGTCCAGATCTGGTGTTGGAGTGTTGTGTTATTGCCAATGCTAGTTTCACCACATTAGATGCACACCCACATTAGATACGCACCCACAAAATCCATTGCCATTCGGCTCCTGGTCCATGAAGGTAGCAATACTGTAGCGGAGGCCATCACTCTGTTAGCTCTCCCCTCCTTGGAGGACAAGCAGGGAGCTAACTTAATTTGCCAGGTGCAGGCCCTCAGGACTTAATATGGAGTGCTTTAGCCAATTGTGGCAGTCAGAGCAATATGTGCTTCGGAGGCCGCTCTAAAGGGATGCTAGTTACGAAGCAGAGATTATGCCGCTGGATAGTTGATGTGATAGCCCTGGCTTACGCCTCAGTGGGATCTGAGTGCCCTATTGGAGTGAAAGCCCACTCCACTAGGGGGATGGCCTCCTCTTGGGCTCAGTCCAGCAGAGTTTCCAGTGGGGATATTTGCGAAGCAGCTGGCTGGTCGTCATCGCTGTCTACCTTTGCTAGGTTTTATAACCTCGACGTCCCTGTCCTTCAGGCATGGATCTCGTCCACTTAATTGTCTTGCATCCCTAGCAAGTGGTCTAGACTGTTTTGAATGAGTGCTCCGACTGGTGGCCTGAGTCTCACTAGTTAACCTATGTTTCTTAGGGCCCTCATAGTGATGCCCTTGGGCTGGGCTCCGTTCTGAGCTTATTGCATGGCGCTATGGTATATCATTCCCCAAGCATGATTACACGCAACATGAGAGACCGGTTCGACAGGGAATGCTGCAGTTACTAACGTAACCTTGGTTCCTTGAGATAACGGGCGAGCATTGGGTGACATGCAGTGCTATACAGCTGCACGCAAGCTGAAGCTGACGCTTCTCAGTCGAAAGATTCTGACGAAATGGCATTCAGCGCCGACTTATATAGGAAGTCGGCTCTGCACATTTTGGCAGGCTGAAATGCCATAGGTTTGTGCAGCTGCACAAACATTAACAAATCAGGCTTCAGTATTCGGAGGAAAACTGTTTTCCCCAAGAGTGAGTCCTCATTCCCATTATCTCAGGGAACCAGGTTTATGTTAGTAACCGGAGAGTTTTCCATGATATGCCATATTAAAAGTGCTGTATGTCATTTTTTGACTGTACAAAAGCATAAAACACTATGCTTGCAGATATTTAGGAAACATGCTAAGTTTACATACTTGTATTCTAACTTGAAATGTGTGTTCCGTGTCGGAATGCCTGTTTTTGTTTTGGTCTGTGTGACCCCACCCACTGCTAATTTACCAAGTATTTCAACACCCCGGGTTGCCAGTTGCTGGAAAACACAGCATTTTGCAGCCATGGAAGCAAGCAAATGAGCTGGATCAGAGATTGCTGATTCTACCTGACCTAAATGCCTTGGCATCCATCTAAAAAACTCCATGACCAGAGGAATATTAAAACGCAGATAAATCAACTCACCAACTTACAGTATAATTGTTAATCGTGCTTGTTCCTGTTGCTTGTCCTTAATCTGGCAACCTGTGTGAGCGAGGATGAGAAACAACTCTTTCCAATATTTTGAATTTGGACTGCAATACTCATTTCAACCACTAGCTGTCAATATTACATACTGCACCTTTATAGAAACACTACAATGGGAAAAGATGCTGATATGTAGGATGTTGCTGGTTCAGTTTGAATAGATACTGATTGAGATTCTTTTCTGGTACAGGATGTGTCCCAGGATGACATTCCCATCATGCTTGTGGGGAACAAGACAGATCTGAGGAAGGAAGCTCTTCTGGATGGAGTAACTTGTATTCCAACCAGCTACGGAGAAAAACTGGCCATGGTTAGTGCCCAGGCATTATTCACTGTTATTTACTGTTGCTTTCTGTTTGTTTGGTTGATTTTCTGTTTGTTTGTTTGTTTGTTTTTTGGTGGGATTATTTACCAAGAATGTTTAATTTACAATATATAATTATAATTATATATATAATATATAATCATAATTTACTCACCCTCATGCAAACTGCAGTTTTCCATGAACAAAGACTGAAGTATTGTAGCTTCAAAAAGGCTCTAGAAGACCATTTGAATTGAACCTTCAGTTATCCAAAACATTGCCACCTGCACATGAAAGAACATGACCTCATACAGTCTTGGCTAGTTAGAGAGTGAGTTTTTTTATTAGTATAAGGGCTAAACTGTGGCTGCTGTCTGTGTTCAGACATACAGTGCCTTATTCTGTGAGACGAGTGCAAAGGATGGATCCAACATCATTGAGGCTGTTCTTCATTTAGCCCGGTAAGCTCTGCTCCCGGTTCAAAAAGAAAACACATTCTGTTTTAAATCTGGTTTACATGTTAATCAACATCTGATTTGCAAAAATAATACCAAATAATACCAATACCAAAGAAATAGACCAAATTGACTGAGAAGATTTTTGCAAAAAATTCACAATGTGATCAAAACACCAAGTATAAAATAAATAAATAAATAAATATTTTTCCCAAAAAAATTTATTTTAAACTATGATTTTTTTGTTTTGTTTTTATTTTCATGACAGTAATTTAATTTTACTGAATTAAAAAAAATGTGTAAAGCAGTGATGCAATTCATATAATAAAATACAAGCAAAATATCAAAATATTACTTTGGACACATATTCTTGATAGCAGGTTTTGTGAGATTCACCGATAAAGAGCTTTCAGATGAACTGACTGCATACAGCATCGTTTGTAATATTAAGATCAAGCACAAGAGGGCAGCAGTTTTATTGAGTTTCATAATGCCTTGATGAAGCCTTGTGAAGTGAATAAAAACATGTTCCTCTGACTGTCATGCCTTATTATGGTATGTTATGCGGCAAGTTTCCGCCTTCAGTTCACATGAGGAAACTTGGCATTTACCTTGGGCTGTTCAATTAAAATAATGTTTAAAATAATAATATTTTAATAATCTTTGGAAGCCAAAATTGGAATTGAAAATAAAATGTGATTAATTGCCCAGCCCTACTGTTACCAAATTCCCAGCATTATACTTACATATTAGCCTAATATAACACTGTGAATACTGGTGAAGGTGTCACATGTTGAATGTTTTGTCTGTCCTGCACTTCAGAGAGGTGACGAAGCACGCTGATGAGTACAAGGAGCCCGTATCAGAGGCCAAACTGTCTGGAAATCACAGCAAAAAGATGTCCAACCCTAACTGCTGCATGGGCTGATGCGTGTTGACGTCACATGACCACGCAAGACTTAACACACAGCCAATCAAATATTAACCATTCATCTATTTAGATGGGAAATACCATTTAGCGATTATCTGAGTTGTTCATTTGACTGTGCTAAGTGTCCTCAGGACTGTCTCTGATGTTGTATTTTTAAATGACGAGTTGAAGCAGATCACTGTGTGTCATGCGTTGCCTTTAGCAGCCCTCAATTTCACAGCTTCTGTATTACAGCCGATTATAAGTAGCATATGGAGTGAACAGACACTCGGGCTTACAGAGTTCTGTATGCTGCATTTTGCCTTTATTTATTACATCAAATCTTCCTTTAGCTTAGTGAAAAGGAATAATAGTTCTGTAATGTGTTACAGGATCATTGAAGTGTGTGTGTGTGTGTGTGTGGTGTGTGAAAGTTGATTGAAATAATGTGAAAAGTTTGTCAGGTAGAATGAAATGCTCTAAGAAGTGGAACTTTATGCATTTTTGGAAGAAACAAATGAAGGAATTTGTTAAATGAGAACTGGAAGTTGGAGCTTGATCCAAAGCATTTCTTTTTAGCTTGTAGCTTTATATATAAAATGATATATATATACAGTGGGTACGGAAAGTATTCAGACCCCCTTAAATTTTTCACTCTTTGTTATATTGCAGCCATTTGCTAAAATCATTTAAGTAAATTTTTTTTTCCTCATTAATGTACACACAGCACCCTTTCCCAAAGACTCATGGCTGTATTAGATCAAGAGGGTGCTTCTACTAAATACTGAGCATTTTTCAGTTTTTCTTTTTTAATAAATCTGCAAAGATGTCAACAATTCTGTGTTTTTCTGTCAATATGGGGTGCTGTGTGTTAATTAATGAGGAAAAAAAATTAACTTAAATGATTTTAGCAAATGGCTGCAATATAACAAAGAGTGAAAAATTTAAGGGGGTCTGAATACTTTCCGTACCCACTGTATATAAAAAGAAAAAAAGAAAGAAAAAAAACTAATATATATTTTTGCTCAATGCTGAAAACGTCACCTCTGAAACAATACATATTAAAACAGATTGACAAGCTTTTGTGGATATTATCATTGCTTTATGCATTTCACAACAGCACTGTTGGCTTTTAATGCTCACTACATATGTAATGTTATATTCTGTAATAAGCAGTGCACACTTTTTGTACAATAAAATATTTTCTTGCAGGAAAACATTTGTTAAATCACAATTATATGAATGACATGTCAGTAACATTTGAATCCCAATGTCTTGTTTGTATTTCGTTTTTCATGTTTTCATTTCAAGCTCATTTCACTGTTATCTATCAGAAACGTTTCATTTAAGAATGTTGGTTGCAATTTCAAATCTTAAGCAAAAATAAAGATTGCAATGTATTCACTCCAGTTTTATTGTGGCAGTACTAACATATAAAACAATTCTTTTTTTTTAAACATATAAACAATCAAAAATCACTTTACAAATTTAATAAGGCGATTCCCAGTGAATCTGGGAACTGATTTTTTTTTAATACTCCCAGAGTTGTATTTTGAAATTAAATGACAGACTGTTTTAAACTGAAACATTTATAATGCTGCTAAACATGCAAACAAAACACAATTCACATACGCAGTGAAATCACCAAATACTCAAAAAGATCTCAAACCTCTAAAGAAAAAAACAAAAAAATCGTTTATCAGTTTTTAAAGGGCAATAGGTGGTTTTCATGTTTAACCATATTATGTAAGAAACATCTGGGGATTTTTTGACACAAAACGCTAATTAAGATCTCAAAGTAAATTACAAGAATTGGTGAATGTTGCGCTTTTTTGTGTTTTTCTTCCCTAAATAGACAATTGGTTTTAATCACAGCATATACAATTGTCAACTCTAAACTGTTATCCTTTTCCAGGTCATATTTCATCCTGAAAACACATTAAAAAGAAAAAAAATACACTATATTTTACATTATTTTATCATTATTTTTTTTCTTTCATTGTGACATTATTGTCATGATAATTAAGGACATTTCCCTCCTAAATCCTCATTACTGTAATGCATCCGGATGTTTTCATTTGAGCTTCTCATTATTCTCAATGGTGATTCTCATTATACTGACGTTACTGTAATGAGAGCAATCAAAAACATTCTGTCCGCAAACAATGTTTTTGTTTTGAATCAGAAACACTGCGAAGATGTAGAAATACTACACAATTTATTTGTACTTTTCACAATATGTTCAATTAGCCTCATTTTCTTAATGCTAATAATGCATATTAATATTTTTATATATATTTTGTTATTTTGGGGTACATTATGACGTTCTTTACAGGCTTTGTAAGAATTCACATTTGAAAACATGACAATTGTGTGGTTCAGTCAGCAAATTCTGGGATAAAAAAAATCCCTTAAAGTAAGTCTTTTGAATTTCCATTTCTATCAGTGTTCAGTTTTGTATGTTTGTAGGCAAATAAAATCACAATTCTACCAAACATATAACAAAGGACTCAGTTAAATTAGTCTTGGTGTCCCATCATGCAACAGAATAGTAAGGCTACAAAAACAATAAACACAAATTCCAGTGCATGACATTTCTGAATGCTATATGAAATATGTTCACCCTCTGGCCAATTAAAATGAGTTTGGACATCTATATTTTGCCACACTACGATATATGATAAGAGATGTTCAGGTTAATGGGCAAATTCAATCAACCTGCCATGAAAACGAATGAAGATCAGCTCTGGCTTCCTCTAGCAGATTGACTGAATGTGGCCACTGCTTCTCTGCTTTCATTGGTCATGATAACACATTAAAGCACAAAGCATGACTATCTATTATTTACATTTTCCACATATGTGACGATTTTATGATCATGAGAACCACGACGTTGACAGCAGCATCAGAACAAAGCATCAATGGTGTATTTCTATTACTGGCTGCTTGATGAATATATCAATAAATATGACTCAACCCTGAGCTGAAAGTCCAGAGAAACCTGAACGCAACACAATAGAATAAAGCCTTCACGTCCTTTTCATAGTCCTATGATCATATACAAATAAGACTTAGATGAGCTAGCTGAATACACGAGGTCAGACACGTGAGAGATGAGAAGGATGATTTCTTTTCACAGTATTTACAGATGTTATACATGCAGAAGTGTGGAACTCAAAGAGACCTAGTCTGTGTTTTAATGTACACATTTTTCTTTCAGTTTATGTGGATGTTTTCACTACCGGAGAAAAGTTTGGACACACTTTTCTGTTAATAAAATGTTCACCATAATTAATTAGTCATTCAAATTATGAAAGAACGCAAATGGAAGTGTAGGAATTACGTAGTGACCAAATAACATGGCATTAAATAAAAACGAGTCCAATTTAAATCAAATTAAAATGCTCTGTTACTGTTGGCTCTGACTTAAAATTTTACAGAGCATTTATCCATAAGACATTAGATAAAAATTCAATTTTTTAAAATTAATCAAATATTACATCCCACTTTAAGTGTTGCTAACTACTACATACTTTAAATAAGTAATAAATCAATTAATGAATTACAAATGTACTTATTGTGTTCATGTTGTTTAGCAAAAAACGTTGTAATTATAGATATAATTACAGAAAATAATTATATGTGTAATTACATGCAGGTATTTTTTAAATAAAAGTGCAATGTAAAAACATGTATGCGTAAAATAAGTGCATTTTATTGCATGCCTAAATAAATGTTTAATACATCGTAGTTGAAAGAAACGATATAAACCCATAATTAATTGTATAAGTTAATTAATAAGTAGTAAATTGTTTGGAGGGGGATGTAAAATATTAATACCAATGAAATATCAGTATGAATTAATGTTAATAAATCTATATGAATTTATGTTAATTACATTTACATACAAATTAAAATTAACAATTTATGACAAATCGTGACATAAATTCAGTTAACTGTGTCCAAGTTTTTGACTGGTAGTGTATATGATCTTTAAAAAAAATGTATTCATGATATATCAGAAAAAGATCTATTAATTTACATTGATGAATACTGGTTGAATCACAAGTGTATGCAGTATGATTCTGATTTGATGATGCACATGTTGTAATGGTGAATAAATATGAGTCTGTATGAATATCAACCACATGAGCCACAAATAACATACAATAGCAATCAAATATTTACTTTGTGGTAACGTATCTATATAAATGCCTGTATGCTAATATGCATATTTGTTTTGTTTTATTTTTTTATCAGAAAATAAAGATCCTTCAGTTTTTGACATTCGTTCCTGAGAGCGCCACCTGCTATTACACAGTAAATATCAGTGATCTGGGATTATGTTGAACTGGATTCAAACTACAATTCTGTTGAGCGTGATGCATTGACAGAAATGTGTCATTAGCCCTTTTGCTATCACCTCAGCAACAGATGTGACATCACATCAGATTTGCATCAAAAGTAGCCTTGTTAATTTGATTAGTTAATGTGCTGCGCTGTGAGCCGGCCAGTCCGGAAGACATCAGTCTCATCCTGGACCTCTGAAGGAAACGCAAATGTAATCAGGTCATGTACTAGCTTTGATTTAATTAAATACATAAAAAAGTGTAAATGGAGCAAGTCTTCACAGGTTCTTCAGGTTTGGCATTATGCAAAACGCCAGTGTTGCAAATGCAGTATGGTAGTACAAGGCCCTGCATGGGCATATAACTAAAAAACAAAAACAAAAAACATAATATCCAAAGAGAAATTAAACCGGGACAAAAACACATTTCATGATCCAATCAATTCAATAAAAAAATCAAAATAATAAATAAATAAAGGTATTTATAACTTGCAATTCAGAGTTTTTTTCTCAGAATTTTTAATTTACATTTTGCAATTTTATTGTATTTTTTTCCACCAACAAATAAAAAAAATGAAAAAGGCAATTCTGACTTCTCACAATTGCTAGTTTATATCTCACAATCCAGACTCCTTTCCACAAATTTGTGAGTTTATATCTCACAATTTAGGCTATTTTCCTGAAATTTGTGAGTTTATATCTCACAATGCAGACTCTTTTCCTCAAATTTGCGAGTTTATATCTCACAATTCAGACTCTTTCCTCAAATTTGCGGGTTTATATCTCACAATTTAGCCTCTTTTACTCAAATTTGTGTTTATATCTCACCATTCAGACTCTTTTCCTCACATTTGCGAGTTTATATCTCACCATTCAGACTCTTTTCCTCAAATTTGCGAGTTTATATCTAACCATTCAGACTTTTCCCTCAAATTTGCGAGTTTATATCTCACAATTTAGCCTCTTTTCCTCACATTTGTTTATATCTCACAATTCAGACTCTTTCCTCAAATTTTCAAGTTTATATCTCACAATTTAGCCTCTTTTCCTCAAATTTGTTTATATCTCACCATTCAGACTCTTTTCCTCAAATTTGCGAGTTTATATCTCACCATTCAGACTTTTCCCTCAAATTTGCGAGTTTATATCTCACAATTTAGCCTCTTTTCCTCAAATTTGTTAGTTTATATCTCACAATTTAGCCTATTTTCCTCAAATTTGTGTTTATATCTCACCATTCAAACTCTTTTCCTGAAATTTGCGAGTTTATATCTCACAATTCAGACTCTTTCCTCAAATTTGTGAGTTTATATCTCACAATTCAGACTCTTTCCTCAAATTTGTGAGTTTATATCTCACAATTCAGACTCTTTCCTCAAATTTGTGAGTTTATATATCACAATTCAGACTCCTTCCTCAAATTTGCGGGTTTATATCTCACAATTTAGCCTCTTTTACTCAAATTTGTGTTTATATCTCACCATTCAAGACTCTTTTCCTCACATTTACGAGTTTATATCTCACAATTCAGACTCTTTCCTCAAATTTGTGAGTTTATATCTCACCATTCAGACTCCTTTCCTCAAATTTGCAGGTTTATATCTCACAATTCAGACTCTTTTCCTCAAATTTGCGGGTTTATATCTCACAATTCAGACTCTTTCCTCAAATTTGCGGGTTTATATCTCACAATTCAGACTCTTTCCTCAAATTTGCGAGTTTATATCACAGACTCTTTTCTTCAAATTTGCAAGTTTATATCTCACAATTTAGACACTTTTCCTCAAATTGTCGAGCATGTATCTTGTAATTAAGAAATTTTTTCTCAAATTTGTGAGTTTATATCTCGCAATTCTGAAGTCAGAATTATGAGAAATGAACTCAGAATTCTGAGAAAAAAAAAGTCTGAAAAGGTAAAAAGTAGCAATTACCCTTTTATTCATTTTATCCTGTGGCGGAAACAAGCTTCCATACAAAACAGCCTGCATTACCAATAAATAATAATAATAAAATAAAAAAACCTGTAAAGAAAAGCAAATGTGCAAATGAAATGTAGTTTTCCATTGACAATTTTTTGGGCCAAATGGAAATAGTTTGTAAACTAAATTTTATTAGCTGCACTTTCATGGTTTGAATACGTTCAATCATTTGACTTCCACAAAATGATATTTACACAACACTTATGTTTTTTTTAATATGTGAAATATTTGGATTTGTGGCGGTTTCATGCATCTTTTTTATATATTTTGTGTTTATGTACTGTATGTTGTGTGATTGCAGTGATCAGTTAAGAACCTCTCAAATGTACTAGCAACCTGCTATTACATCTGCTCATGACATCTGAAAATCTGAAAAAGAAAAAAAAAATGTTTTATACTTTGTGCTATTCTATATAAAAACACAGCACAGCATTTTAAGGTAAATTGTTGGTGATAATAAAAATATTTCACTTCTATACCACCTACTTTTAGTGTAAATCAGTTTAAATAACATAACTTAAGCTTTTTTGCTGAAAAATATAAGTAACTGTAAGCGTCACATAAAAATGTATAAAATTTTAAAAACAGATATTAGGTTTTAGCATGTATAGCTTGCCCTCTCTCTCATATCTGTGTGTGTTGCTCTGCGAGAGGCAGAGATTTATTCCAATACAGTGTTATGAGGTCAGAATCTGCTTGTCTTAATAGCTGTGATTTGATTTTTAAGAAAATAAGATTTATCTTGATTTAGAGATGCGGGTCTGAGCTCATTACCTGTCTGTGCCTCTTCTACATTTGACGTGCATTATTTGTGTTGTTATGGAGGTTGACTGAGTCAAAGACATTGAATCATTTGAAATGGACTCTTCATATGTGTTTATACAGGATTTCACACTCAAACCGGCATCAGGGTCCACAATTAACTTTGGCAAGCATCAAATGTAAATGAAAATTGGCTTTGGTGGATAAGTAAACAGTTTTACAGGCCAGTTAACCTAACTCGTTTAAACAGTGACCCTCGCTGATTATAAGTGAATCAAATCAAAGAGATATTGTACATATAGTCTACAAAAGAAAAAATTCAGCATTCTTTGACGTCAGTCACAAATTGAGCTAGGAGGCCATGTGGCATAACATTTCTGCTGTTTAGCCAGCAAAACAGAAATATGAGAAACAAAGTCATAGAGTCAATTTAAAAGAGTCGACTCTAGTAAAAGAACTGATTCTTTTTTTTGTAAAAACATCGATTCCATCAACTTCTATGGCTGTAATTTCATTTATTTGATCAGAAATACAGTAAAAACAGTAATACTGTGAAATTTTATCACAATTTAAAGAAGCTGAAGCTATTTTCCATTTGAATATGTTTTAAAATGTCATTTATTCCTGTGATCAAAGCTGAATTTTCAGCATCCTTACTCATTCATGTGATCCTTCAGAAATCATTCAAATATGCTGATTTGCTGTTCAGACATTTATTATTATTATTATTATTGTTATTATTAATGTTGAAAACAGTTGTGCTGCTTTTTTTTAGAAACCAATACATTTTTAGGACTCTTTGATGTATAGAAAGTTCAAAAGAACAGTGTTTATATGAAACAGAAATCTTCTGTAATATAATAAATGTCTTTACTGTTACTTTTGATCAATTTAATGCACCCTTACTGAATAAAAGTATTGATTTCTTTCCAAAATAAAAAAGGACTGTATATAGAGAGAAAGGGGGCTTATTAATAGTCACAGGAATCAAAACAAAACAAAGAAAAACCTGTCAAATAAATTATGTCCAGAAAATTCACTCACCATTAAAATGTAGGACAAGAAGTTAATTTTGGACCCTGACTGACACTCTTTTTCAAGTTTATGACAACAGGCAGATGAAATGAATGAAGATATTGAAAAAGCATACATATCCGTCATCGTTGTTGAAATGTATGATGTTCCAGTGCATTTCTACCAAAGCTGTGCATGTCATACAGCTTTAATGAACCCTTTAAAGGCCCATGCTGCTGTCCGCTGTCTAACGTTATGGCTTAAACACTAGACAACTACAGCGCAAGTGCTAGGAAACTGCCTTCATTACTGCTACGAGAACGTATCTGTGTGATCTGCAAAAGATGTGAATGAATAAATCATGTGATGTAGGAGAGCAAACCTGTCCTGTCCTGTCCTGTCCATTATATTCCCGCCCCCCGTTCCCTGTATTTCCCGCTGAGCCTCAGTCGCCCCAGAGCTGCTCTGTCATGAGTTCCAGTTTGCAGAGGAACCAGCGGCGCAGGGGGCAGTAGTACTCGTAGTGGAACTGCTCAAACTCGGGCGTCTGCCGGATGTCATGCAAGAACGAGATGTCCAGGTCCGACTCCAGCAGCACGAGCAGGAGGGGAAGCAGAATCATGAGGAGACCCGTGGCCATCACCACTAGACGGGCGGCACTGCGCAGACACGCCTGCATCTGCTGCCGTCCACTCGACGGGCTGCACAGCGACTGACGAAACGCCTCTCTGGCCACTTCCCTCTCCCTCTCGGCCTGGAGCTCCAGCTGCATCTCTGGGTCAGCATGCAACTCCTTCAGCAGGCGCGCGGGACTCTGGAACAGCAGGTCTAGGCCGCCCTGGCTCTCCTCCACCGGCGTGGGCACCATGCTGGCACACGGGCTGTACGCTGTGTCAGATATGGTGAGAGCCGCACACGCTTCATCTTCATGGTCTACGTGTATCTCTCTCCTTTCCTCATCCGCTCTCGTTCTGTTGGCTGCCTCGTCTTCGCGTCTGTCCTGAACGTGGTTTTCCCTCTCCTCCATCTCCGCCTCCTCAGGAGTGACCGATGGTTTCAGTGGGGACAGATGAACCGAGTTTTTCAAAGCCGAGAGTCCTGCGGAGTGAACAACTGGTTACAGTTTTTTACGATTGCTTACACACAAAAATTTAACTTTTCCAACAATTAGCAAAACCTTACACTCAAGTTGTGTATAGTTTTGACAAAAGTGTTCCATTTTGCAAATGATCTGAAGTGTTGTGCTACTTTGGTGTAGGGTTGTGTTAATTGTGTGTCGTGTTTTGACAAACCGGGCCCTGTTTTCAAAATTGTGCTTAAGCAATCGTAAAAAACCGTAATCACTGAAAGTTCACCCTTAAAGGGACAGTTCACCCAAAAATGAAAATTCTGTCATCATTAAATCAGAAGATATTTATTCAGTTGCTGGTCCACACTGACTTCCATAGAATGGAAAAATACTATGGAAGTCAATGGGGATCATCAAGTGTTTGGTCACCCACATTCTTTAAAATACCTTCTGAGTAAATGATGACAGAATTTTCTTTTTTTTTTTTGGTGAACTGTCCCTTTAAGATTCATTTTTCATGGATATTTCAAACATTTCCTGAAGAACACATTGGTCATTATCAGGAAACACTGTTGACTTGAATGTAGTCATAGTATATTTGATAGATTTGTAACTCTTTTATGTATTGAAAGCAAAAGAGCTTTTAAAATAAAATATTTCATATTCTTTTTCCAAATCTATATAGGGGCCATTCCACAAAATGGGTGCCATTTCTGTCCCCAGGACATTATAGGTACAAACATGCATACAAATTAACTATAAAATATATTTTATTATTAAGCAAAGTGTCCTGCACATTAATCTAACTGCAAATTTAAAGTATTTAATTAAAAAAATATTAAAAACTACCTAAAACACAGAAAATATAGCATTTGTACATGTCCCCAGTGCCTAACGCTACATTTTAACATGAAATATAATGTTTAAAATCCTTCAGAAATCATTTTTATTTTGCATTTTTGTGTACCTCCATATCCCATCTGTGCTTTAAATACATTTATTTCAAAATAAATCTATAATATTTTTGATAAAATACACATTTTAGTCGTGTCCCCAGGTTTTCACTCAGTCCTGTTATGCTAACACATTCCCCCCTCTTAAAAACTGGTGAAATTTCACAAGACACATTTTCAACATAATATTGCAACATCTGGATCTTCTGAAGGCAATGAAATGATGGAAAGCATGTGGTCTTATTTTCTTTTCTGTATATTTGATGATATTGTAACGGTGGCTGGGAGCGTAATTATACATATACTGTCCTGTTACCTAAATTATTTCTTAGATGTTACTTCATTTTAAAAATACAAATCTTTAGTGAATCACTATAATTTGCTGAGTATTCTCATAATATTAGCATGTACTCCATGTGGCTAGATTATACATATTTGCTAATTTTATCCTAAAATCTCAATCCTGTTACTTTCAGTCCTGTTACTCATATACTCATATATCCTATACTTATATATAGTAACTGAGTAATAGTAACAGGAGTGAGTAGTGTCATCAGATTTATTAACGTAAATATTAGGCTACATCCATATTAATCTAGATAAATTAGAAAGTGTATCTTTTTCTCAACATTTTGGCCTTCTATCCACACTGAGACAATGCTTTTGCCCAGAGAAAACCTATGGTCGTTCCTGCATTGTTGTTTTCTATTACATTCCTCCTGCAAGTATGACAGAAAATGTACTTGAAATTTCTGTCCTGTGGCAATTACGTATTAGACTCATATATGGAATGGCGTTTGAGTGTGAGCTGCGCTATAAGAGAACAATATCCACAGAAAAACTGAAAATATATTATTGGTTAAGCTTAATATTTTTAATATTAATTTTAATTTAATATTTAGAATTTTTTCGTTATTTATATCTTATCTTATAACCCGTCTTCTACCATTAAAACATAACCCTAACAAAAACCTCTGCAGACCACTAGATTTAAATAGAAACATGATTTGGCCTTTTTTAGCAGTGAGGTCAGCTCACTAGTCAATGTTCAACACTTTCACTATATCGGTGCGGGCATTAACACCTCACGTGTGTAGTCAAACATGTATACTAATATAATGGATACTCCTTCCTGTTACCCATTTCATTCCTGTTACTAAATGTTTTTTTCTTTAAAAATCAAGTTAAACCACTTTTTTTTTTTTTTTTGAGTTTGGTCCATAATTTATCCCATTGTTTAATAAATTGCATCATAGAAAATTGATAAGCTTGAGGTTTGAGTCGCCTTTAAAATGAATAAAAAAATGGGGTTGTGTACTTTAGAAAAATACACCTTGTGTATATAAATAGTGATCTTTTTTTGACCATGAAACCAACAATTTCTTTCAAATAAACACCTGCCTGAGGGGGAAATGAAGGAATTTCTTGACATATTTTTAAACATGCTTTTTAAAAGACATTAGAGTTTTGGTAACAGGACTGAGGAAAACTGCATCCATCTTCCACTTAAAAATTGTGTAAAAGATTTAATAAAATTACCTGAGATGGACCAATACAGATTTTGAATAGTTAAATATGTGAATTACTAGATTCAGTTTTTAAAAAAGGTAAAAAAAAAATTTTTTTTGAAGAGTTTTGGAAGCAAATGGCACCCATTCGGTGGAATGGCCCATATGTATTAAAAATAATAGCATTGCATGTCCCCATTTATCACCAATAGAATTAATCGATTTTTAAAACGTGTACTTACATTTTGTTTTTGCAGTTTGTTCCTTTTTCTAATAAATACCCAGTGCTGGGTAGATTACAAGGAAATTGTAGTCTGTTACTGATGCCAAATTACATGACAAAAATTGTTGTCAGTGACATAATCCATGACATTACACATTTTAGGAAATATAATCAGACTACTTTTAGATTACTTTTGACATTTATCACATTGATATAAACAGGATAATCTTGTATCATATTGATATAAAAATACAAAGAGAAAGAAAATATATTCAATTTTTTATTATTTCAGTGACTTTAAAATTGTAGTTTTTCACTAAGCACGCATAAACATTGTTTTCTCAAAAACACAATCACGTACATACATGCTGCACACATATTATTGTAGCCCAGTTTGTGCTGATTACAGTGTTATTAAACTTTAGACATTCAAATGTTTGTAAGCTACTGAAAAAAGCACAAATGTCAGGGCACGTCAAAACTTTTCCAGGCCCCAAAACACCCTCGGACCCCAGAGGGTTAACAACATGAAGTGCATGAAACATTACAAAACTGGGGTATGTGAAGGAACTGCAGGGGGTTTGTTTATATTCATGGTTATGAATAATTTATAGTTATTGTATGAATAATATGTAATCATGTAATCAATAAAAAAGTAACTGTAGTCTGATTAAGAGTATTTAAAAATGTAATATAATCTAATTACAAGTACTGAATTTTTGGAATCTGATTACGTAATCCAGACATTTAATTGTGACTTTTGTCATTTGTACAAATTTTTGTTTATTAAAAATGTCCATATAGTTTTGCTTCAGTTCATTTTGTATTTATGTTAGTAATGCAACTAGCTGAAATAAAATAATTCATTTCTAGTTCATTTTAGTTAACTTTTATTTCAAGTTATGAAATGTTTATATATATATATATATATATATATATATTGCTCTTCTCGTCTCGTGTATATGTTGTATGTATGTTTAACCAGCAGTTGAGAGGCACAGCTGTAGCCTGTTCTTTGGACAAGTCCGGTCTAAATATAGACCCAGCTGCCTGACTAGTGTGGATTAAGACGAGTCTCCCGGCTAAGTTGTCAGTGACGTCGATGCTTCTCCATGCAACTATTCTCTAACACACACAGAGCTCTGCAATTTCCTCTGACCTAACCATCCTCTCATTTCACTGTGACATTTAACATACTGTCAAAAAATAATGCACATCTCTTCAGATAAAAACTGGATTGTTGGATGAAAAGCATAAATTGATTGATCCCTCATTGACAGGATATACCAGATTTCAAGGCATCAGCACTGATAGCCGCTTAACAGTTCCTGAAAAACTAATTGGATAATCACGAGTTATCTATTGAACAGCTTACACAGAAACACACTTAAGTTAGTAGATGCAGACATATGGGCAAAGAGAAGATGTCACCATAGCGACACATAAAGAGCCATTTAACCCAGGAGGAGGATACAGTCGTCACTAGCAACAGACCATCATGGCTACCATGGCAACAGTTAGATGCAACAATAACTAAATCTGAGGGAGATTCTCCTGAAGAATGTGAAAGACATAAAAGAAAAATAATAGAGAAAAATGCCATTTGACACAAAAGTTGACATGCCCTCCCCTCCAATTATGTGTCATCAAAGCAAAGTACAAAGAACTAGATTTTTTTTTTCATTTTCTGAATAAAACTTCATTGTCTGTGCAACAATCACAACAAATTAAATAAAAGTTAATGCCTCTGAATGTTTTTATTTGAAACTACAATCTACAACTACAACATTTCATTACCAAATCACTCATATTTACATATCCATAAAAAATAAAAAAATTGTAGACATAGTTTGTATTTTGATTAAAAAAATAAAAAATAAATATATTTAGTTATTATTTCATGTCACATTCACTCAATTTGACTCATTTTACAAATTTTAGTTGCTGAAAATAGCATTTTAGTTGATAAGAATGTGCAAAAAGAATCCAAATATTAAGACATTTATAAATTAATATGTATCATCATTTAACAAAAATGTAAATCTGTCCTTGTTGTGAAAACCTGACCTCCTGAAATAATAATATAATGACTACACTATTTTACTACAATGTTGTGGTTTAGTAATTCATTTTGTTTCAGTGTTATGGAAAGAACATACTGTAAATGGCTACCGTCAAATGTTACATTCTTCAAAATATCTTCTTTTTTGCTCAACAGAAGAGAGAAATTCATACGGGTTCGAAACCACATGAGGGTGAGTAAATGACAGAATTATCATTTTTGAAAATGAATTATCTTAATGTGTTTATGTAGTGTTTCATTTAGTCAGTTATTTCAATATTGTCAAAGGGGTCATATGATGCGATTTCAATTTTTCCTTTCTCTTTGGAGTGTTACAAGCTCTTGGTGCATAAAGAAGATCTGTAAAGTTGCAAAGAGATATATAAGAGAGGGCATAGAGGAGAAACAATAATGTACAGTATGTGCAAAATAATGTGTTTTTTTAACCTTAAACCGCATAAACACATTTCATTACACCAAATACACAAAATAATGTTCTTTTTAGCAGCATCATATGACCCCTTTAAGCTACACCCAGTGGAGTCAAGAGTTTTCTGCTGCCTTATAAGAATAGTTCAACCAAAAATGATACGCCTGTCATCATTTACTGGCGTACTTATTTCTGCAGCACATAAAAATATATTTTGAAGAATGTTGGTACAAAACAAAATGGACAAAAATACACATAAGACCTTTTTCAAAACATCTATTTTTTCCTCACTTTGGAATGATATGAGGTAAGTAAAAGATGACAAAATGTTCATTTTGGGATGCGTTTTCAGATTGACGTAAAATTGCTATTCAATGAAGAAATGAAGTAGAAATGATCCCGCATCCAGTCCATCTGTACAATCACAATTATAAGATGCAAGCATTGGTAAATCATGATTTGGGAAGCTTCCGTACCGGTTCCTGAGATGCGGTCTCCGTGGCCGAGCAGCCGCACGTAGACGTCTCGTGCCGTGTAGTTGGCCATGCGCAACTGCAGGTTGTGACGTGTGGTGATCTTCACCTGACAGCGCATGGCGTCTCCTCGCTCCTCCAAACATTCATCCAGAACCTCATCTACATCCTCCTCCCGCAGACCTTCCTCAGCAACCTTTTCACAACCCACCACACGCTCCCCCTGCTCTCCGAGAACCTCCATATCAACACCTCCCTCTCAATCCACCTCAAACTCACGGCTCCTGCTGGCTCAAACACTGTCCCTGGCTCTTCTGGATGGGTTAAGGCTCATAGGATGGGGTCCTTCACTTCACCGGATAGCGGACATGTGAACAAAGTCGGGGCATTAGGGGCCGGATCAGCCCAAATGCAGGATGAGCTATTTATACAGCATCAGTCATAGCTCAAGGCTTTGCTAATCACAGCGGCTGATTATGGTGAAAAGATCCAGTCCGGAGTACAGTACAGCCAGCAGACATCACACGTATCCGGCTTTGAGGCGTCCTGCTGTACACCCAGAACAACCTCTGACTCCTTTTATTATTTTATTAATAATTCATGATCAGATATTAAAGGGATAACAGAGCAGAATAATGTTCCCCTCCACTGGAGCTCAAATCTCGTTTTGCCTTTGTGTTCAGTTAAAGGAATACTCTGGGTTTAATACAAGTTACGCCCCGTTCACACTACAAGCGACACGCAACAGCAAAGCGACACAATCCCATTCATTTCAATGGAGAGCTCGCGATTTCCGGCGACACGAGCGACCGGATGGGACGTGTCCAGCAACGCGACAAAGTTCAGAATCCTTCAACTTTATGCAAATGAAGAGCGACTTTCGGGAGCGACAGCCAATAGGAAAGAAGACGGTAGAGCTTGTGTGATCGTTCTCCTCTCTCGCTGTAGATAAACATACGCAATGGAAGAAAGAAGGCTCTGTTTCTCATTCATTTTTGTTTGTATGTACGGATTTAATTTAGATTTAGATTATATTTAGTCTTTTGCCTCCAAAATGTTTGTACTTAGCGGCAAGAAACCTGGGCTGCGTTTCCCGAAACCTTCTTAACGCTACGTCTTCGTAGCGAGCTAAGAGACAACGTTATCGGGAAACGCAGCCCTGATTCGCTGTCAAGGCAACCAGTAGAATGCCCACTAGCAACCTCATCACCAGCCCCTGACGACAAAAGTCGCTGCTAGTGTGAACGGGGCTTTAAGCTCAGTTGATAGTATTTTAGGCATGATTTTGATTACCACAAACATTTTCAACTCGTCCCTTCTTTTTTTTAAAAACAAAGGCAAAACTGAGTTTATAATGAGGTACTTCCACGTGAAAAAGAAGTGCAGTTTAGTACTTGTTACAGAAATAATGTACTTTAAAATAATATACTTTAGTGAGAATCAGTTTAAATGGAAATGTATTATAGTTTATTAAATGCAAGTAGTTGAACTCAACAGTGTTTTTTTATACACTTAAGTAGGACTTAAGTACATATGTGTAATTTCATAATTACTTCTATTATTTTTGAAACAGTTTAAAGTGTAGTGCTGAATGTACTGTCAAGCCTTTATTGTAAACTAAAATATACCCTAATGTCATTGCTATTGAAACTTGTATGTCATATTTTAAATATATTAACTTTAATTGTAATATTTGAATAACACACTACAATTAAAGTTATAATTAAGTACTTTACATGTACTTTACTATGTCAGTCAACAAATATAAAAAGTATACATACTCAAAGCGCAACAATAGTTTATTAAAACAACACTTTAAAATGTACTTCTAAAGAAAAACTTTAAATTTGACATTAATTCAAAGCGCCCATTTTTAAGTGTACTTAAGTGTGTTAAGAAACAGTCATGAAAGTGTCTCTCTTCAAATACACAAATACAACATTATATTATCTGCAAGTAAAGTTTTTTTTAAATTATTTATTTTACTTGTAATATTTGAAGCACACCACAAGTGCACATTCAATCCAATTAAGCGCACTTCTTTTTCGCCATTGGCTCTCACAAGTAAATGGAAAGTTTGTATGGCCACAAATGAGATTTGAGAACTCATAATGTCTTAAATGTTGTCTGTTCCTCGCCCAAAGCTTATAGCATGGATTCATATAATTTATGCATTTTACAATTATGTTGTTTCTTAGACAGCATTAACGCTGTCTAATCTAACAAATCAACTCCCTACAGCAGTTAAGGCATGTCTGCAAAGATCGGAACGAGATGAAGCGATCTAATAGATAGTGTTATTTGGAACGCCACTGTAATGTCTAAGAGGTGAGCCAACAAATGGTTCATTTTAATCAAAGGCCATGTTGATATCACCAGCTAGAGTTGTAAATTTCAACTCTAAAAAGCCAGAAGCTTCTTTAGCATTATGCTGAAAGATTCATTGCGCCAAAGAGAAGGCAGATTTTCAAGTATGAGTCACTGTTCTCCAGGGTGGAAACCGAAACAGTAACAAAAACACCCAAAATTTTACCAAAACAATGAAATAGAAAAATAAATCAAATTTACATGACAAGTAGGTAAATGGATTTATAGTGCATTTCTCGAGTTTTAGCAAGTTTAAAATTAGTAAAACAAACTAGTTGATCAATGATCAATAGTGCACTGTAAAATTATCATAATTTTAATGGTAAAAGACTACAAATTTAAAAATGCTACTGTAAAAACGGTAACACTTTGTTTTAAGGACCAATACTCACTATTAACTAGTTGCATATTACCATGCATATTAATAGCATATTAACGGTTTATTAGTACTTATAAAGCAGATAGTAATACCATATTTTAGATTACTTAATCTCTAGTGAGACTCGAGACCGGTGAGTGGCGCAGGTGTCGCGCATTAGCAATTACTCCACCGGCCTCGCTCCGTTCCCACGGCTCTCGGCCCCGCCCCTCTTGTCACATATACCAACTGTTTTTAAGGTGGTTGTCAGTAAAAAGTTAAAAACTGATTGTAGTACTTCAGTAGGTTGGTAGATTACTATTAGATCAGTTAATCAAATATGTATTTTTACAGTAAATTTAAGTCCAGTCTGCCAAACTTAAAATGTTGCTAGCTTATTTTTACGGTAAAGTTCTAGCTTCCACAGCTGCCGGATTTTAACTGTAAATTTCACAATTTTTTATAGTGTAGTAGTGATGTCTGTTTTAGCAAGCACATTGTTTTCAAGCAGGATGAACAGGGAACTTCTGAGAAGGGCCAGTGTGACATTCAGTCCTAAAAAGCTTGTCCTGTCCTCTGGTAACTGGATCTGTGAAGGGCTTAGCATTGATGAACCAGCCTCAGATCTCCTCACACGGACACCACGGCTTCATCACATGACAAGACCCCTTCATTAAACGCTCTAGTTCACTCCGGTTATGCCAGACCAGACAAAAAGTTTTGGTGAGCCTCTGCGAATTGTAGCCTGACTTCTGGCTTCAACAGGGCATTTTTGCCCACAGAACTGCCTTCATTGAATATTTTCTCTTTTTCAGATATTCTCTGTAAACCCTTGAGACGGTTGTGCATGTTAATCCCAGTAGATCATCAGTTTCTGAAATACTCAGACCAGCCCATCTGGCACCAACAATCATTCCACGTTCAAAGTCACGTAAATCTCCTTTCTTTCCCATTCTGATGCTCGGTTTGAACTTCAGCAGATCATCCTGACCATGTCTACATGTCTAAATGCATTGAGTTGCTGCTGTGATTGGCTGATTACACATTTGCCTTAACGAGCAGTTGAACTGGTGTACCTAATAAAGTGGCCAGGGAGTGCATAAACAAAATGTATGACAAAAAACTACATTTATCTGGTGAAAATGTTGATCATCATGAGGCATTTCACCTTCTTGTAGAATAAAAACAGTTTGCTGGAATAATAATGTGACTAGAGTCTCGTGAATGGATCATGATCATATTTGTTAGTATTTTTAGAAGAGTAAATATCTACAGCGGATCTAAATATTTATAATTAATTATAACTAGTTATGATTAATTATTCATATTTCCCCATGAGCTGATTCGCTACATACTTTTCATTTGTTTAGGGGTTAAAGATTTTTACAGTGGAGAAAGGTGCACTGTTCAGGTGTGTATGTATGCAGGCGTGTTACCGTTGTCTGCGGAGGAGTCTCTGTTTTCCCTGCTGGAGCTCAGTGCTGGTAGAAGAGGCTCCATGTTCATTATCAGCTGTTTATGACTGAGCGAAATGAAGCTTCTGCTTTGACCAAACTGAGACCTGAAACAGCCATAGAAACATACAAAAATGTTAAAACATGAACTTCTGAAGTGAAAGTGAAATCATTTAAAAAGAGTAGTTTTTTACTAAAAGAATTTGATTGATGTAGATTTTTGATGTAGACTATGTAGACATAATATCATGTTATAATATCACTATTAAAGGGTTAGTTCACCCAAAAATGAAAATTACCCCATGATTGGTGCAATTTTTTCGACTTCAAATTTTGGGCTACCATCCACTCCCATTATAATTCAAGTTTCAATTCAAGTTTATTTGTATAGCACTTTTCACGATACAAATCGTTGCAGAGCAACTTTACAGCAAATGAAGTTTCTACAATTTTTAGTGGTAGCTTATCAGTGGTGACTGTCAGTTAATGTACATATGGCAGAAATGTACGGAAAAATCAATTAAAGACATAATCAAACAGACGATAAACACTATTAACAGCAATTATTATATGATGCAATCAAACTTATAGCAAAACTTGGTAGTTATAAAGCATGGATTAGCCTGAACATTATTTAATATAACTCCGATTGTATTCGTCTGAAAGAAGAAAGTCATATACACCTAGGATGGCTTGAGGGTGAGTAAATCATGGGGTAATTTTCATTTTTGGGTGAACTATCCCTTTAACTATTAACTATGACTTTTGCCTCAACAAACTCGTAATTTGCTGGTTATTAATAGTTAGTAAGGTAGTTGTTAAGTTTTGGTATGTGGTCAGATTAAGGGATCTAAAATATAGTAATGTAGAATAAGGCATTAATATTTGCTTTATAAGTACTAATAAACAGCCAATATGCTAGTAATATGCATGCTAGTTATTAGTGAGAATTGGTTCTTAAAGGGCACCTATTATGCCCGTTTTTACATGATGTAACTTATGTCTCAGATGTCCCCAGAATGTGTCTGTGAAGTTTCAGCTCAAAATACCTCACAGATCATTTATTATATCATTTTGAAAATGCCTATTTTGAGTGGAAGCAGAAACACTGTGTTTTCGTGCATGTCTCTTTAAATGCAAATGAGCTGCTGCTCCCCGCCCCCTTTTCTGGAATAGGGCTGTGCCTTTACAGCTCATACCTCAGACACTTTGTCAAAAAACATCCGTTTGGTTTTGATTATCATGTCTATCATGCTGAAATCATGCGTTTTAAAGCCATATCAGTTTAAACTTCTGCTATACGGTTTTCTGAGCGCACACATCCGAAGCACACGCACAGAAAGCGGCTGTCACACGGCATGATGTGAGTACTAAACCAAGTTCTCTTTCACACAAGTTTATGTTAAAAACACGCACAAGTTAGAAAAACACAGTCGGTTATGTCTGTGTATTAAACAGCTGGGAAGGAAATCGCATGTTTATATTAGATCTGTGTATTAAGTGACAGCAGCGTAATATATAGTACCTATACTGCTGTTTACGCTGTTAATATGAAATAAAAGTGGAAATAAAACTAATAAAATAAAAGTGGAAAATCACTCACTGCTCTGTACTGAACAGCTTCTATAGCTGTAATAAGACAGCATGTCTTGCTTGAATGCTGCTTTTAAATGCTCTAGCGTTAAGATAAACATGACGGATTGTGTGCGGCTCACTCAGGGCGGGGTCTCTGCTAATACAGCAGTGTCCGTCAACAGTTGTGGGTGGGGCTTGTAAAATGTGATGCCACACGTTACAGATTCTGTGATCAGTAAGTTCTGAGACACTGATTATGATTTATGGGAATTAAAAAGCGGGGGGATTTTTATCATTATAGGGTGGTTGTTTACACACACTGCCAACACACATTTATGTTCAAACAACAGAATTTTGCATAATTGGTGCCCTTTAAAATAAAGTGTTACTGTCTTTTTAAACAAGTTTCTTTTACTTGCATTCTTTTAGCCCTGATGAAGGTCTGTGTGCTGAAACACACTGGCAAAATAAAAAAGTATTAAAAAAGTCAGTTCCACTTTCTGATTATTTTGACTTCTCCATTCCGTAAGTGTTGCTGGTATCACTTTAAAATACCTTTATTATTTATCATTGTCATTGCATACATACATAAGCATCAAAAAACAGAGCCAAAAATAGATAATAAGTGGACAAAAAAAAAAAAGCTAAATGCCTATTGTGGCCTTTTTAAACCATATGAACAGCCTGATTTCCACAACCTGAAGTGAGTGAAGTGTGGATTAGACACAGTAGGATATATATATAAATGGAGGCTGACCTGTGTACAACAGGAGGTTCTCTCTGAATCTTTGAACTAGCGTCAATCACTTCTTTAGCCACCCGACCACTGAAATCAAACCAGAAGCAATAATATTAAATATCAGCATGTCTGACTTATGGTTTACTTCCACCAGATCACTGCGCAATCTCACCTGTAGCGAAATCTGCTTCCCTTGAAAAATATACTGCTGCTGGACACAGTCTTGATCTGACTGGACTTTGCACATCTAAATCAGAAAAAAGCAGTTAACCAACAGTTTGCCTCTACTACGTTCATATTCAAACTTGTTGCAATTGCATTTTTTATTCTGCTGCCAAAAAAAAAATGCAACGTTCTCATTTCTGTTGAATCCTTTTTGCTATATTTAAATCAATTCTGCAGCTTTTCTCCTACAGTGTGGCCTGAGCAATAAAAGCAGCTTGTGATTGATTGACTGATGTGTGTGTGTGTTAATATGAAGAAAGTGTTGCTGTTTGACAGAGGCAGGCCTGCTGTCTGGCTGGCATTTAGGCTCTTAATTAAAGGGCTTTCAACAGTAACATGACACCACTCACACAGAGTAACTAGAGACAGAGAAAGACATCAAGGCACTTATATCAGGATCATTCTCAGCAAACCGTGCCATCTGTGTGCTGCGTTTGTCTCCATGACCTCATACTGATATAATTACCAGGATCCACAACTTAGTCACATTATTAGAAAGATGTAAAGATGTAACTGTTAGTGTGGAATGCAAAATCCATTTAAAAAATGTATATTTAAAGCTTTCATTGAGATATATATACAGCATATATAATGATATAATCAGAAATTTAACTGAAATTTTACTTTAACAATACTATATATACCAATACTCTGTTCAGCTGTTATGTTGATCTCCGTTTTTTTGATGAGTGACATAAAAGTATGTTTGAATTGCATTCTATATTTTATTATGTTTTAGACTTATAATGGCCTCATTGCTGCAGTAGTCCATCAAATTACAGTTTTAATGGAAAATATGACTGTAAAAATACTGCCTGTAAATAATGTGGTGTGGTGTACTATATTTGCTGTTATTAGACATTTTTGCACTGATCTTGAACGCCAAAAACTTTTGTATTTAACAAGGTTTTAAAAATGTTATTTTTATTTATTTATTTAGTTTTTTAATTTGTAATGTGTATTTAGTTTTTGAGGCACAGAAAAATAAATTGATGTCATCAGAAATTCCACACATTTAAACAAATATATTTGAAAATAAATAAATAAGCAAACAATTTTATGATAATGACCCATATACACTACCGTACAAAAGTTTGCTGTTGGAAAGATTTTTTAATTTTTCTGAACAAAGTCTCTTTTGCTCACCAAGGCTGCATTTATTTGACTGTAAAATCTGTCATATTTTGATATATTATTACATTTTAAAATGATTGTTTTAAATTTGAATATATGTTTTAAATGTAATGTATTCCTGTGATTCAAAGCTGAATTTTCAGCATCATTACTCCAGTCTTCAGTGTCACATGATCCTTCAGAAATCAGTTATAATATGCTGATTTGCTCAAGAAACATTTCTAATTATTATGAAAACATTTGTGATATTTTTGTCGAGACCATGATTTTTCGGGATACTTTAGTGAATAGAAAGTTCAAAAGCACAGCATTTAATTTCTAAAAAATCCTACTGACTCCAAACTTGTGAAAGGTACTGTATAAAAAGACCAAAAAATGCTACTTAGATTTACATTATGAAGAAGAGAGAGAGAGAGAGAGAGGGAGAGAGAGAGAGAGAGGGGGGGGGAGAGAGAGAGGGAGATGGTTTTCCACGGCACATTTCCACAGGTGTTTGCAGGCTGCTGGTGTGGAGGTGTGGAACGTCAGAACCAGTTTCTTCTGCAGATAGATGAAAAGAAAGAATGAATAATTGAAGTGTGGAACAGCAAAGGTAGATACAATTATGTTAAGTGAACGGGGAGGTCAAAGCGAGTAAGGACATAAAAAATCTATAAATTACACAGAGATGGAATCTGAGCACAATGTCATAAATAATGAGAGCTGAACAAAATGCTGACCCAAATCTGTGTGCATGTTAGTGAGAGTGAAGGCCGCTGAGTGTGTTTGCGGGCAGCAAGGTGGCTTTACCGGGAACAGAGCAGGGAATATGAGAGTACGGATCAATATAACGTCATAACGGCACAGTCAGTCAACCGGTTAGAGACGCTTTGACTGGAACGGACACTACTGTATGTACACCACACTTATTAACCATCATTTACACTATAGATAGCATGGATTTTTACAAGGACACAGATTAGTGTAATAAATGAGTTAACCATGAGAAGCTGTGCATCCCTGTGATTTGACAAAGATTGTGGAACGTTGTTAGTCACTCACAACAACCTATGATGAAAATCTCAAAAGGCCGATAAAAGTTACATTTATTATGATTAACATTCACAATAAACAATTCTCCTGAGTAATATAGTTCATTAGCCAGTTAATTGAATGTTTACATCAGTTTAATGGTTTGTAAAAACTCCAGTGTTTGTGTTTAGGTATTGAATTTCAAAAAGGTGGTTCATCCAAATCTGCTATCAGTTTTATATTTTATTACTAAGATAACAGATGGTGTTATACTGGGAATACAACTAGAGGATGCTGTTAAGACCTTTGGATGTGACTATATTCACATCATAAGGTACAAAATCTGTCAGTGTGGTAGTACATTTTCAAAAGATACTAATATCTACCATTTAGGTACTAATATGTACATTTAAAGTGGTAATATGAAACTTTAAGGTAATAATAAGCAATATTTAGGGGTAAATAAGGTTGTCATAGCTTTTGTACCTTTTTTTCTGTGATATAACACAGTTTTATGTTCCTTATTGATTTTTTAAAACAGTTGCTACATAATATTAAGGATACAATTTTTTTCAAAAGGGTTTCTTCATTTCCAGGCAATTTTATGTTCCAGGGCTGATTTTTATTCAAACAAATACATTTCAGCATTTTTAATTGGAACCTTAGAAGCTTTTTCCGATTTTAAAATCCATCACAAATGAATTATTCTATGTTACCATTTTCCATAATCTAATTGAGTGAAATAACCGATTGAAGGGATTTTACCTCTTAAATATGCGGTTATTGATAAAATGCATTAAATAATTTTTATTTCTTTAACCAGGATATAGTCCTGACCTTTGCTGACATAATATAAACTAAGGTGCAGTGATATTGTTACGGGGCTGACAAGACGTGAGACGTGCGGATCCATGTGCAAGCTTTATTCACAGGTGTGGTCAGAAACAGGCATGGGTCAGACAATGGCAAACTGGTATGGAGAAGACAAGGCCGTGACGTGACTCTGGATGATCAGCTGTGAAGTGACGTGACTCTGGATGATCAGCTGTGAGGTGACTAGACTCTGGGTGATCAGCTGTTATGGGACGTGACTCTGGACGATCAGCTGAGACGTGATGAGACTCTGGACAAACAGCTGAGACGTGACGAGACTCTGGGAGATCAGCTGAGACGTGACGAGGCTCTGGCAGATCAGCTGTGTGTGTGTGTGTGTGTGTGTGTGTGTGTGTGCGCGTGCGAGAGAGAGAGAGAGAGGGAGAGCGATAGAGAGAGCGCGAGAGAGAGAGAGAGGAAGAGAGGTGTGTGTGTGTGTGTTGTGTGCAATCAGTGCTGTGTGCAATCAACTGTGTGTGTCATCAGTGCAATGGATAGTGGGATATGTAGTCCGGGGTGATATGCAACAGTGTGTAGTGCGAGAGTCAATGAAATGGAAAGGGTGACCTCTGATGGCTAGCAGACGGAAGTTCATGGACCGGATACGTGACAGATATACAGTAATGTTTGGGTTGCAAATATATTTTATATTTTATATATAATTATATTTTAATATTGTGAAATATTATTACATTATTACGTTTTACCATTTTCTATTATATATTTATAATAGTGCTGTAAAACGATTAATTGCAATTAATCGCATCCAAAATAAAAGTTGTTTACATAATATACAGTATGTATGTGTGCTGTGTATATTTATTATGTATATATAAATACACACATATGCATGTATATATTTTAGAAGAATATGCTATGTTTATATATTAAATATATTTTTTAAATATAAATTATATGAATATAAATATAGACATGTAAATATTTTCAAAATATATACTGTATGTGTGTGTATTTATATTTACATATTAAATATACACAGAACACACACATATATTATGCAAACAAAAACTTTTATTTTGGATGTGATTAATCATTTGACAGCACTAATATATAACAATTTAAAGATATTTACTATCACTATTGAATAATTTAATTCATCCTTGCTGAATAAAAGTATGAATTTCTTTCTAACAATAGTGCACGCAGAATCAAATGAAGAAGTGTTTCCACAATATAAATGTTTGTATATCATGTATTTTATCACCACTCAGGAGGACATGGACTGGTTTATAATGAGTCACATGTTGGATTAATAACCATGCATGAGAGGACGAATGCTACGTCAGTGCTGTAATGAAAATGTATAGAGGGTATTGGTTTTCTGCTGGGTCGATATGCGTTGGATTCCTGTTGACGCATCTGAGATTACAGTGGGGTGAATGTGCTAAACTGCCAACCAAACTATGTGACAGCCTGAGCCCAGCGAATATATGTGTTGGATCAAACGTCCTGGGCTGAAGCGGAGGTGAATATGTAAGTGTTAGGCTGATGTGACAGAGATATATATGAGGCCTGATAAAGTGCTGTGAAAAACAGAAGTGTTAGGAGAATAAGTTCCATTAACCCCACGCATCGTGTAATCTAAGACTGGGATCGATAGATGGAGTACTAAACAGAACAGTGAATCCAGAAAGAAATCAATGCAAACCACTTCCAGGCCGTTTAGCATCAAACTGCTGCCCCTGCAATATACTGCTGAACGCTCACACTGAGATTACCGTCACATCATTAAAACAAAGCTAAATGTCAGAGCGCTCACCCAACCTATGACAAGAGACGGTCCACTAATCATCTGGGTTTAGGACGGGTATCCCACACTAAACTAACTGGGATTACAAACTGTGGTACACAGAGTGACGTCAGGTGGTATGTATAGCACAACCCTAAAAACATAACCCTTTTAACCAGCGCTGGGTAGTAACTGATTACATGTAATCTTGATTACAAAATCAGGTTCCAAAAATTGAGTACACGCAATTGGATTATATTACATTTTAAAATGCTCACATTCAGATTACAGTTACTTTTTATGGATTACATGATTACATATTATTCACACAATGGCTGTAAATTATTCATAATTAATTGATTTCTTAATTCTCCTTAATTCTTCCTTTTCTTTTAAAGTTTCCTTTTTTTTAATTTTTATATGTAGATTCTAGAAGAACAAAAATAGGCAAGCCCTGGTGTAATGTAATGTTCAATGCATTTCAAGATGTTGATCAAATAATGTAATATACTGTATTTTCTTTCTCTTTGCTTTTTTATATCAACATGGTACACATTTAATGGTAAGTTTAAAACAAGTTAGGTAAAAAGTAATCTAAAAGTAATCTAAAAAGTAGTCAGAATACATTACCTTAATTGAGTAACTTAGATTTCATTACGAACTACAATTTTTATCATGTAATCTGTAATCAGTAACGGAGTAAAATTTGTAAGTAATCTACCCAGCACTGCTGTTATTTTATTCCTTATTTAACTTGTTTTATTTTTTATTTATTTTAATTTTTTATTATCTGTGTTTTTTTTGTTCTGTCAATGTCATTCTGTTACACTGTGGAAGCTTCTGTCACGAAAACAAATTCCTCGTATGTGTAAACATACCTGGCAATAAAGCTCATTCTGATTCTGAAATGCCAAGTTCAGTCATGAAACTCTAGATGGCGCAGGCTGATGGGTCGTTAACGCAAATTGATGATATTCACAGTGTTAAACTACTTGGCGCAAGCTAATTGGTTCATGTTGCTTACGCAGCCAATGAGCTTACTACTTTACATTTAAATGGCCGGTTAGTATATTCACTGAGCATTTTGCAGCACGCTTTCAACCCTCCATCCTCCCCAGCTCCACCTGTATAGATCTGCTACGGGTTATTTTTAGGGCTGCAACAACTAATCGATAAAATCGATTATTATCGATTATGAAAATCATTGACAACGATTCTCATTATCGATTAGTCGGGTCTGCCCACAGTGCACGTCCAACTCCAGCCGGTCGCGTCAAATTACAGCACTGAATTACGCATTTTTATGGACAAAATGCATCTAAAAATAGTGGAGGAAACAGAATGAGATGTTGCGGGAGAGTTACGTGATTCAAGCTGCCCAAAACATGAGATTCCTTTATTTTAAGCTTTAAGCTAATGCATTAGCGCAATGGCTTGCCCTGGCAGATGATGCGTGTGCGTCCTCAGTGCAAAAACTTTCAGTTTATGGTCATATCCTTATGTATAAATGAAACAAATTTCCATTTCCATTTTTTCATAAAGGTCCGTCCTGACAGTCTGTGTTAAGTTTTAATCTTTACTGAATGAGAGGCGGGCGCGTGCACGTGAGCCCTCACTCCCAGTGGGCAAGGTAGGCCTCTGGCCTGATAGGCCGTTCGGATCGCATCCACAATCCAGTGGGAGATCCTCTGTCTGGAGACAGCATTCCTCTTCTGCTGTCCTCCGAAGCAGATAAAGAGCTGTTCAGAACTCCTGAAACTCTGAGTGCGATCTAGGTATGTGCGTAGGGCTCGCACTGGGCACAACAGAGACAGGTCGGGGTCCCCTTCTTGGAAGGGGATAGCTTGCAATGTTACCACCTGGTTCCTGAAAGGAGTGATGGGAACCTTGGGCACATATCCAGGCCGGGGTCTCAGGACAACGTGAGAGTCTGCCAGCCCGAACTCCAAGCATGATTCGTTAACGGAGAGGGCTTGGAGATCCCCCACCCTCTTGACAGAAGTGAGCGCAGTCAGGAGGGCCGTCTTCATGGAGAGGGCACTGAACTCAACTGACTGAAGGGGCCCAAGCAGATCTCTCTGTAAGGCCTGCAAGACCACAGTGAGATCCCAAGAGGGAATGAGACATGGCCTCGGAGGGTTCAACCTCCAGGCGCCTCTGAGGAACCTGATAACCAGATCGTGCTTCCCCACCAATCTGCCTCCCACAGTGTCGTGGTTAGCCGCAATCGCAACCACGTACACCTTAAGTGTAGAAACAGACAGGTGCCTGTCCAGGCCTCCTTGGAGGAAGGAGAGCACAGATCCGATGCCACATCTCCGAGGGTCCTTCCCCTGGGAAGAATACCAATTCACGAAAACGCACCACTTCAGGTCGTACAACCGCCTCGTCGAGGGGGCTCTGGCCTGACCTATGGTATTCACCATGGCTGGTGAGAGGTCTCTAAGTTTCTCCTGGTCGCATCCAGGGACCAAACATGAAGGTTCCAGAGATCCGGGCGCAGAATGCCAAATTGTGCCCTTCCCCTGATAAAGGAGGTCCTTCCTCAGGAGAATTCGCCAGGGAGGAACTGATGCCATGAGCACGAGCTCTGAGAACCAGGTCCTCTTGTGCCAATAAGGGGCCACAAGAAGGAGCTGTTCCCCGTCTTCCCTGACTTTGCACAGTGTCTGTGCAATGAGGCTCACTGGGGGAAACGCATACTTGAGTAGGCCCCTGGGCCAGCTGTGAGCCAGTGCGTCCGTGCCGAGGAGAGCCTCGGTCAGGGAGTACCACAACTGGCAGTGGGTTGATTCCAATGAAGCAAACACCTGTTCTAAGGGCACTCCTGCCCATAGAAAACAGATGTCCTCCCAAGGACTGAAGGTACGGCAACACAACGGTGTGATGTTCACACGGAGTGAGCCGTGATGCCGTGATGCCATGCCCATCTCGGGACTCTGGTACAAAGCCAGTGCTGAAGCGGTCTCATATGCCTCAGTCCCAGCGGCGTGACTGCGGCTTAGAACGCCATATGCCCCAGGAGCCTCTGAAAGTTTTTGAAAGGGACCGCCATTCTCTGCTTGAGAGCCCTCAAGCATTTCAGCGCTAACTGAGCACGATCCTGAGAGAGGCGTGCAGTCATCGTAACCGAGTCCAATTCTACACCGAGAAAAGAGATACTCTACACAGGGGAGAGTTTGCTCTTTTCCCAGTTCACCCAAAGTCCCAATCGGGCTAGGTGGTCGAGGACCATGTCCCTGTATGCGCAAACCAATTCTTGCGAGTGAGCTAGGATTAGCCAGTCGTTGAGGTAATTGAGAATGCGAATGCCCACTTCCATGAGAGGGGTAAGGGCAGCCTCCGCGATCTTAGTAAAGACGCGAGGAGACAGGGACAGCCCGAAGGGAAGAACCTTGTACTGATATGCCCGTCCTTCGAAGGCAAACCGAAGAAACGGCCTGTGCCTTGGTAGGATTGAGACATGAAAGTACGCATCCTTCAGGTCTATTGCCACAAACCAATCCTGATCTCTGACACATGTTAATATGTGCTTGAGGGTTAACATTCTAAACGGAATCTTGTGTAGGACCCGGTTCAGTGTCCTCAAATCCAGGATTGGTCTGAGCCCCCCGGCCTTCTTGGGTACAATGAAGTAGGGGCTGTAAAACCCCTTCTTCATTTCGGCCAGGGGAACAGGCTCGATTGCACCCTTCCCGAGAAGGGTTGCGACCTCCGCCCGAAGAACAGCAGCATTCTCGCCTCGTACTGAGGTAAACAGAATGCCCCTGAACTTGGGCGGGCGCCTGGCAAACTGAATTGCATAGCCGAGCCAAATGGTTCTGAGGAGCCATCGGGAGGGATTGGAGAGGCTTGACCAAGCGTCCAGATACCCTGCCAACGGTCTCAAAGGAACCATGTTCGACGTACCTCGGGCAGGGTTCCTGTGGCTGAGCGGAATGGAAGGCGCTGTGGTAGGAGGTGAAACGCCCTGTGAAACACACAATGCCTTGTCCGCAGGGTCTGTCACATGTGCCACCAACGGATGAGGGAACATGAGTTCGCCAGCATGCGTCGTGTTGGCTGAGTGACAGACCCTTTGCATCTGAATGTGAGGAGACGGAGTGTCTGTGTCCAAACAGGTTCTGATGCATGGTTTCAGCATCTGGCCGTCGCAAATGGGAGGGCCAAAAAAGCTGTGTGTGACCCAGAGAAGAAGGAAATTGCTCTTTTATTGACCAGGTGGTGGCGATCTGCCAGGTGGCAGACAGCCGTGGTGGAGCCGAATCCACCTCTCATCCCCACGCCGGAAGTGGATCCAGGCTGGCAAAATGGATGTGTTTGATGGCCTCTGTCTGCTTCTTCACTGTGGAGATCTGCTGGGCAAATTCTTCCATTTGTGTCGCCAAAGAGACCAACCTGTGAAATGGGGGTGTTAAGAAATCGTACTTTCTTGGCTTCCCACATCTCAGCCAGGTTGAGCCACAGGTGGCATTCCTGGACCACTAATGTGGACATCGCCCTCCCCAGAGCCTGCGCCGTGACCTTCGTACCCCGGAGGGCATAGTCAGTCGCTGAGCGCAGTTCCTGCAGTACCTCTGGGTTGGGACCACCCTCGTGCAGTTCTTTCAACGCCTTGACCTGGTAGACTTGCAGGATGACTATGGCATGCAGGGCGGATGCAGCTTGTCCAGAAGCCCAATAAGCCTTCGCTACCAGGGATGAAGATAACTTACAGGCCCTGGACGGGAGTCTCGGGCGGCCTCGCCAGGTGACGGCGTTTTGCGGGCAAAGATGCACCGCAATCGCTCTCTCCACCTGGGAAACCTCCGTATACCCCCTCGCTGGACCCCCATCGAGGGTGGTGAGGGCAGAGGAGCCGGTGTACCATGTTCTGGCTGAAAAAGGGGCCTTCCACGATTTTGTCAGCTCCTCGTGCACTTCCGGGAAGAAAGGCACCGGGGCCGAGCGCGGCTTAGTGTCGCGCTCAGCACCCAGAAACCAATCGTCCAGCAGCGAGCGCTCGGGGCAGGGTGGGGGAGACCACTCCAGCCCGATGCTCTTGGCTGCCCGTGTAAGCACGGCTGCCATCTCAGCGTCAGCCTTTGACTGAGGCTCAGCGCCCGTAGGTGCTTGTTCAGCCGAGTCATCTACTTCCGGTGGCTCGAGCCCGACCTCCGATGCTGCGATCGACAGCTCATCCTGCTCGCGAGCTCCAAATGAGAGATTGAGCCTGCCCAGGGACGAGCTCTCAAACTCGACCGGTAAACACAAAACAAGGGAAGAACGGGAAGCTCGCAGGGATTGTTCCGGCGAAACTGATCCCGCTTCCCCATGCTCTTCCGCGGTGCACATCGCTGCGGCCTTGTACCCGGAGGTAGAAGGACCAGAGCGGCAAGCTGCAGCGGTGACTCGGGGTCTTTTGATGAAGAACCCAAGCCGCAAGCGCAACGTGCCGATGGGAAGTGCCTCGCAAGCGGGGCACGAACCATCCACAAGCGCTGCCTCAGCGTGAGCACGTCCCAAACACTGAATACAACACTCGTGCCAGTCATCTGTCGAGATGTGCCAACCGCAAACCAGAAACACACGGACGGAAAGGCATGATGTAACACACAATTCCACTCGTGTAGCTCACAGAGAAATTGTACTCTTTTAGAGGAAATTTGCTCTTTTAGAGATCGCCGTTGAAGCACCCAGGGGTACTCTCACAACACTTATCTGTGTATGAGTAGGGAGAGACCGCTGATCATGCCTTAGATCCAACGACGAGGAATCGAGAGGTGAATGATCGCAACTTCTCAGTGAGAGACGCTGCATTCGGCTCCGAAAAAAAGAACGAGTGAGCAGATGCTATGCTGGCCTATTTATACCCGGATGTCCGGGGCGTGGCCAGCCATGCAAATTCTGCACACCCAATTTCATTGGCCTTTTCTCAAAGATGTCAGAGGTGTTTGGGCTCCCAAGAGCGACCCCTAGTGTTGTACACTCGACACACGAGGAATCGAGAGGTGAATGATCGCAACTTCTCAGTGAGAGACGCTGCATTCGGCTCCGAAAAAAAGAACGAGTGAGCAGATGCTATGCTGGCCTATTTATACCCGGATGTCCGGGGCGTGGCCAGCCATGCAAATTCTGCACACCCAATTTCATTGGCCTTTTCTCAAAGATGTCAGAGGTGTTTGGGCTCCCAAGAGCGACCCCTAGTGTTGTACACTCGACACAACGTCGAAGTGAACGACAGAAAGGGAACTCTAAGTTACTTCACCACAGTGAAAAACTCTAAAAGTGATTTACTAAACAGGTCAAATTAGCATGAGAGTGCAAGTTCTGCTGTTGATCTACTGACAATGTGCAAATTAAAGAACACAGACACAGCTGGATCATTTCCATAATGACCAATGCAATCTACCAAGAGCAGCGCAAATTAGCTTAGAGACGATGATAATCAGGTGTGTGTAATCTACAAACACAGGCGCAAAATGAGTTAAGACATGCTTTTTTGGGGGCGTTAAATAATGTCACTAAATTGACTACCGCAAACCTTAGTAAATCGCATTGCATGATTCATTTAAATACTCTCCTCCCAGAAATTTTGCGTGAATCTCCTACAAATGCATATGCAAGAAGTTCAGCTGCAAAAATGACTGTGTCTGCACCTTTTCATTGCTAATGTTTGGCTGTATGTCTTTAGTAAATCCTGACAGTAGTTTGTTTACAGCAAAAGAGGGTTTGCATTGGCACAAGCTGTTAGTAAATCAGGCCCTTTATAGTTTAACATCACATTATATGCAATTTTACTGTATAATACTGTATGTAAAATTGATCAGTTTCCCTGTTGGTGTTCCAATGGAGTTCCATGTTCCAAGTTGGTGATACATCACATACAATAAAATTTTATATAAATTATTTATTTATTTATTTATTTTTATTTTATTTTTTTGTTATCAGTAATGCATATTAGGATGTTCCGTGTTACATTTAATGCTATTTAGATCTGTTTATTGCACTATTTTATTCTCATGTGAGTTAATGGTCTTTTATCTTTGTGTGTGACCCATTGTCTATTACATTGTTAACATTCTATCACTTAATTAAATATAAAAGGTTAAAAGTTGAACACTTTTATAAGAAACACTGGATTCAGTTGTGAGCATCATAGCAATAATGAAACCAGAGACAGCAGCAAAAATAGCAATTACATATATAAAAAAAAAAATTTCCATGTAGATGTCGACATTTAAAGGATTTTGTTGATAAATGAGGTGGGAGAAATTCTTTATAAAAATTAACAATAATGACTTAACTATGAAAATATTTTGTAATTGTTAAATAAAATACATTTTAATAAATAAAAGCAATGCCTCATATAATCATATTGACACACTGCCATTTTTATTATATTTAATTTTTGCTTTATGAAATATACAAATTATGTACAGGAAGGGAAAAAAACACAATGTTTTTTGTACTAATTTTATTGTCCAGATGCAAATAAATTCCTCAATAAGCCACACAGTTTGAAGTATAATTCATGTCAGGAGTGCAAATAGTGCTGGATGAGTTATGTAAGAAGTCTCTAAGGTCTGTTCAAATGCCTGACTCTAAGTATATGAATAATAATTCAGAAATCATTCTGTGAGATTTGAGTAGGAGAACAGGTCAGCTGTTGCTCAACCTCTGTGGATAGTGAACAGTCTGCGCTTCAACACTTCTGGGCAGAATAGTGTGTATCACAGACAGACGTGTGCACTTGTGTGTGAAACACAGTCACATGTCTGGTATAAGTAAATGCACACACATCCTTTTCAAGTGTGTGTGTGAACATGCAGAGAAAGACACTTCAGTGAGAACAGCACACAATGATTCTCACTGCTCACACATACAGTATCAACCCAGAGACTCTCAGGCTTGCATGGGTGGCGAGCCAGACAGGCGATGATATAGTGTACAGAAAGAACCTATCACACACACACAGATATAGACATACAACAACACTTTAGTTTCATACCCATCATATAATATGCATAACTTCACAAGCAACCTAAGAAATATTTCATAGCTTTAAACCAGTGGTTCTCAACCTTTTTGACTCCAAGTCATTTGTGATTTACTGGATAAGGATTAAGTGTACATAGAGTATAATTTTGTTGTTCGCAATATTGTAGAGACTGGCATAATTAGTAATATCTTGATTTTTTTTAGCTTATTTTAATGCTTGTTTTGTCTTATTTTAAAACATTTAAGTCATGTTAAGGTCCCCTGGTTGAGAACCACTGTTTTAAACTATTTCAATAAAAGTGTGTTAAATCTATATAAAGTTTGGCTGCACGATGTCAAGTTGTATATAAATTGAGTTTTCTATTATAACAATGTCAGTAATAGCAGTGCATTTATATTCATTCCCAAAAAGAAGGCTTCAGGATTTATTTTATTTAGGATTTATTTCAATAATTTATTTAAAAATATTTATTCTTTTTTTTTCAACAATATTTATTTAAAGTATTCATAAAATATTTACTAAAACACTCAAGAGCAGAGTAATAAAAAGAGAAAGTATAATGAATTTAGGAAAATTACCTTCTATTGTTTAAGTGTATACAGGATAATATGGCAAAAAAGTTATTCCAATCTAAATCAAAATGAATAATTTTTAATTAGAATATCCAGTAAAATACTGGATGTTTTTCATAATTGTGCAGTTCTAACAGTGTTGCCTGTGAAATTCTCATGAATACTCTATGTTGGGCACTACAACTAAAGACTGATTAAAATCAGGACAGATATGTGGGTGAGGAAATGTACTAAGGCTATATAGTCATAATTCATGAGTTCATCAATGGCCATGATGTATATGTTTACTCACCAGCAATGGAAAAGTGCACACAGAGAAAAGAAGACAGAAGCACATGTAAAACTAGATTTAAAGCGTGACACACAAACAGAATGACAGGCACAGGACGCTGAATAAAGACCTGTTCACACCAAGAACCATAACTATAACAATAATTATATTAGTGCCCACACCAATGGATGTTTTGTCTATTATAATATGCAGTTTTGTCATCTGCAGCCTTAAATGCTTGAGCATTTCAAAGTCAGGTGGATTCTCACTCTCAGTAATTTTATCATTCAACAGCTGGGGAAAAAAATCATTCTGACAGTGATTCCAACGATATTGTTCCTTGTTATCATTATAGTTGTCATGTGGACGTCTCTATTTTCATATAAAATTTAGGGTGACCATATTTTAGCTTTCCAAAAAGAGGACAGTAGTGTAACACATTATACATAGCAAGGTTTTTTTTTAGTTTGCTTGCTTGTTTTATTTTTTATAATAAATAATAGATAGAAGTCAATAGAACAGAAAAAGAATAGATAATGCTTGTGTTAGAAGGTCATTATTTATAATAAATAAAAAGAAAAAAAGTAGAAAGAATAGATAAAGAATAGAGAATGCTAGTGTTAAAGGCTCTTTTTTTAAATAAAACAAGTAGTTAGAATAGAAATAGAATAGAGAGTGCAAATGTTAGAGGGTCAAGTTTTTTTAATAAAAAAAAACAAGCTGATAAAATTTGAATCAGCATAAGAATAGAGAGCGCTAGTTAGAGGGTCAAATGAAGATGAAAGAGATATGTTTTCAGCTGTTTCTTGAAAATGATTAAAGACTCAGCTGCTTGGATTGAGTTCATTCCACCAGGAGGGAACAGTTAATGTAAAAGTCAATGAAAGTGTTATCATAGTTAGAATGCAAAATGTTTCAATACAAGCATTTCAGTCAAATGTAATTTATGCAATATTTCAAACCTTTAACCCACTTGGGAAAATCAACCCATGGCAACAATTTAAAAGTAGGCCAATTCTGTGGAAAAAACGCAGACTTGACAACCCTGCATCCAACAAGAGCTACCGGAGTCAGCTTTGATCACAGGTCGAGAATAAGGAGAGATGACTGACAAGATCATGCTGGAGTATTTGCTGCTCAACAGATCCTGAACTCATTGACAAATATCTGATCTTGTAATATGTGCTCCCTTTACACAGAGTGCGTGTGATCGCGAAATCGAAAGTGAAAGAGAACAGCGCACACGCTCATTCGAAAAGAGATTTAAATGCTCCGCATACTGAGAGCGGCTTCCCGATGCGCTAAAATTATATATAATATTAGAATGTGTAAAGGAGTGGACACGAAAATCGCGGGAGTGAAACACATAGCAGGTAACAATGGTCAGAAATTCAGCGGGAGTGGGATTAAGAAAACACCCGAATCCCGGACATTTTGGGCGATTAAGAAATCCCGGCCGGACGCATATTTTTAGGTCCAGAAAGAGGACATGTCCGGGGAAAAGAGGACGTATGAACACCCTATATAATTAGAACAATTATTAAAACTTTATACTTGTAGTTATCATTACAATTATTGTCCTTAGTGTGAACAGGACTGAAATCTGTACTGGCAAAAAAAAGCCACTTTGATATCTGCATTAAAATGGTAAGGTTTGATGTAGGGTGACCATATGTGGAGAAATGTCCGGGCTTTGGCTTTGTTTTTCTGTTGTTTTCATACTTACTGAGGATAATGACTGAAAAGTAGTTTGACCAATAGTGTGCAGTAGGGCTGTCATGATTCCTCGATTCAATTCGAGTACTCAATAAAAAAAAATAAAAAAAATCCTAGATTGCATTTTGCCAGTGCTGAGTAACCGGCAAAATACCGGAAGTGGTGCATTCCATGGACGAGAATCCATTAAACACATTATTAGACGATTTCCAAGGCTGCATGATATATTAAACCCATTTAAAAATCATAATAAAGCACAATGCTATTGTAAATTTACAAACGCTATGATTCAATTAAATAAATATATGCAATGCAGGTTTAATATGCGTCTCAGAGGGGCTCCGTTCTCAGTAAATGCTGCTCCACACGAACTGTTATCGTTTATATGAAGGCAGCGTATCAAACTCCATCTCTGCATATTGCTGTGTGTTTGGGTTTATTATAACGTTCATCTGGGAACGTAACGTGCGCCATTTCATCAGATTTGTAAGGTAAATCATTTACTAACCTACGCAAACACAGGAGAATACATCAATATCTTTCCCATTATGCAAACTGTGCATCGCGACTTCAAAATAAAAGCTCAAACCCTCACTCTGAGTTTGCACGTTTTGATATCCACATATTCAAGAAATTACAGTAGCTGTAGCATTTCTGTCGTAAAGAAATGGCCAAATATCAAAGATAAAGTAGACATTTTAATAAAATGTTGTTTAGTCAATATTAAACAAGGATTAGATTGCGCTGTAAAGTATAAAAACAATCGTCAGGCAGTTGGCGCCCCCTGCAGGCATTTGTTATAATGCGTAATGTACGTTAGCTCTATTGTTTATAACACATTATGTATTTTAACAGTTTTGTTCAATAAAACCATATGATTACTTGCTTTGGATACTTTATTTGAACTAATTATTATTGCCTCATTGCTATTATATATGTATTTTAAGTAATTTTAAAGGCTACGGTTTGCTTAGGTCTATTTTTATTACTACAAAAAATGAATTATAGCAATCCGATTACTAGATTATTTGTCAGAATAATCGACTGATTACTCGATTACCAAAATAATTGTTAGTGACAGCCCTAGTGTGCAGGCATTATACATAATCGAACAATCACAGTGTACGATAAAGCAGGATCTACAGAGAACTGTTAAAGCAATGTATGTACACGTACATATAATGTATGAGGACTGTAAAGAAACCGTCAGTAGGAAAACAAAGCCAAAACCAGGACATTTAATTTGTAGAAATCCCGGCTAGGACACGTGGGGAAAAAGAGGATGTATGGTCACCCTGTTTAATAGGCTTTATTCTTTATGAATCATTTAAATTATGTTTTCAGCTATTTATTATTGTAGAATGAAGAATAGGGGCATGGGAATGTTAATAAATATATAGGACAATGCCAGTGAGTTTATCAAAGCTCTCAAATGAATGTAAGATAACATAAAATTGAGTTTATAATGTCCTCATGATGTAATGTACAGCATAATGATAATCTGAATGGTTTTAGGTCCGGTTTCATTGGTATTACACGGTGGGTAAATGCATTATGAACCATATGACTAAAATGAATGAGAGTTTTAAAAAGATAATGTATCTTACCTCTCTTTGCACTCCAATCACATAAAACGTTTTCCCTTCAAACTTAAATTTGCTGACATCTGCCCTGCAAGAGTGAGGGATACAAATGAAAGTTACAAGTGAGGCGTTCAATGTAAAAGGTTCATGTCAACAGACACTCTAACGCTATGAGAGGGAAACTCTTCAAAAGCATTCATCTGCTTGTTGACTGTGAGCTGGTGTTAACAACCGTACAAAACCTCATATGTCATATAGATCAGGAGCACCCACAGACCGCTCACCCATCCGCTGATCAACTGGCCTTACATAATGCCTGTGAGTCACAGCGCACAGGCTTTCAACTGTCTGTCGGGAAACAGTTTTATTTACAAGCTCTCAAGCTGATTTTGAGGAAGAACAGATCCTCGTTGCAACTCAATTTGCAAGGTTATTGCATCAGATTTTTAAAAGATATTCAAGACTTTCATTGGAGATGCTTAATGGCAAGACATCCGTGATATATTATATACAGTATACTGTTTTATTTTTATTTTATTTTTATTTTTTTTTTGCTTTGTTCTCAGAGTCTGATTTCAGGTTTAAGGCCTGTTTACATCAAGGAGGATAACTATAATGACAAAGATAACTAACATTATCATTCCACAAGAATAGGAAATTCACACCACAGCTAACAGTAACAACACCGAGGAACAATGTAATTGGAATCACTATCAAAACTTTTTTTTCCAGCTTATGAACAATTAAAAACACTGGCAGCCAATCAGAATCAACCCAAATTTAAAAGAGCTCTAGCATTTAAAACAGCAGATGACAAAACTGCACAATGCACTTATCACAAATAGAGCATTATCATCCATTGGTGTGGAAACTAATACGGCTATAGTTATTTTTATAGTTATTGGTGTGAACGGGCCTTTACATACCCCTACACCAAAAATGGCAACTATCAGAATAACTATACAGCAATGGAGAGGTAACTTCTGTTTATTATTATTGTCGCTTATAATGCTCAAGCTCGTTTAAAGTTGGGTGGATTCTGATCAGCTGGAAATAATAATTCTGAAAATGTTGTTTTCTGTGTTGTTATTGTTATCATTACTCACAAAATTAGAACAATTATTATAATTTTACAGTCATAGTTATCATTATAGTTATCATCCATGATGACAATAAGGACTTAAAGGGATAGTTCACCAAAAATATTAAAATTCTGTCATTAATTACTCACCCTCATGTCATTCCAAACCCATAAGACAGGGGTCACCAGACTCAGTCCTGGAGGGCCGGTGTCCTGCAGAGTTTAGCTCCAACCCTAATTAAACACACCTGAAGCAGCTAATCAAGTTCTTACTAGGTATACTTGAAACTTCCAGGCAGGTGTGTTGAGGCAAGTTGGAGCTCAACTCTGCAAGACCCCAGCCCTCCAGAATCAAGTTTGGTGACACCTGACGTAAGACCTTCGTACATCTTCAGAAAACAAATTAAGATATTTTTGATGAAATCCGAGAGCTTTCTGACCCTGCATAGAGACAGCAACGCAACTGACACGTTCAAGGCCCAGAAAGGTAGTAAGGACATCATTAAAATAGTCCATGTGACATCAATGTTTCAACCGTGATATTATGAAGTGACAAGAATACTTTTGTGCTCAAAGAAAACAAAAATAATGAAAATAAATTCTAAATTGTTGAAAAATAAATTCAACAATTTGTTCTCTTCCACATCAGTCCTTGACACACATTTTCATTTTTGTTTTCTTTGCCCAAAGTATTCTAGTAGCTTCATAAAGTTACGGTTGAGCCACTGATGTCACATGGACTGTTTTACCGATGTCCTTACTACTATTCTGGGTCTGGGAACATTTCAGTTGTATTTCTGTCTGTGGAGGGTCAGAAAGCTCATGGATTTCATCAAAAATATTTTAATTTGTGTTCTGAAGATGAATGAAGGTCTTACAGGTTTGGAACGACATGAGGGTGAGTAATTAATGAAAGAATTTTAATTTTTGGGTGAACTAGCACTTTGTTTTTGTTTTTTTCCAGAATAAGCTACAAAGGGGACACTAGACTAATGGTGAGGTCATTTTTACTGTTGTTCACCAAACTGTTGCATACACAATCCAGTTATTTCAATAGGAATCCACAAAACCAACCAAATTTTGTGCCAGGTGAAAATATTTCCCTATGGTGATTTCACAGCATGTTCAAGGATTTTACGGATTCGTTGCATTGACCAACATAAAGCTGATTGGTTTAAAAGTGACTTTTGTTTGAGCTGTGCTTGCTACACTAATGACAACAGACAGTCAGCCTTTTTTGTCTGTGAAAACTACACTGAGTAAGGTAAGGTAGTGATGGCAAGTGAATCTGAGAAAAAGTGAAGATATAAAAAAAAAAAACGATAAGATGGTTACCATTTTAAAAGGTGGATCCGCTTATTTCCCTGGAAAACCACAAACCCTCTTGCAGTGAATCCCAGGAAGGCTGTGGATCCTGTGAAATCCTGAAATGAATTAGATTAAGCTTCAGATTCATGATGTTTCAGCTAAAACCAAAATTGGTTTTTGCATTCCATTGCATTGCATTCCTTTAAATTTTTTTTGTTCATGTAAATTTGCTAGATGGACGTCTTTGCTCATTGTGTAGCTTCTTACTTTTTTTCAGCAGCAAATGAAGTTCAACTACTATGACAGATGTTTTTGGTCGAGTCAGTACCTTGCAGGGATGTGGGTCGACTCCATACGTGTCCAGTGTGTGAGCCCTCTGAAGAAGATTTAACTCGGCGAGGGCAGGACACTGTCCCCTACAGAAACAAACAACACAATCTTACAATAAGATCTACAACTAGGCCACACCAAATCTTTAATACTATATACTCTAAATTATTAAGGTTACACGTACAATACTGTTAAAAAGTAAAAAATAATAATATTCAGCAAAGATGTTAAACTGATCAAAAAAATGACATTTAAGACTTAAATTGTTAGAACAAAATATTAAGCACAACTGTTTTCAACATTGATTGTAATCAGAAATGTTTCTTGACCAGCAAATCAGCATATTAGAATGATTTCTGAAGGATCATGTGACACTGAAGTCTAATGACGCTGAAAATTCAGCTTTGACATTTTTACTGTATTTTTGAGCAAATAAATGCAGCCTTTGTGAGCATAAGAGACCTCTTTCAAAAACATTAAAAAATCTTACCAATCCCAAACTTTTGAATGGTAGTTCTACAGTGGGCATGTGGCTTAAATTTGGTGTTTTTTTTCCTCTCACCTCAGCTCATTCTGGTGGATCTCCATGATCTTGCGCTCTAGTTTGAGGGACTGTTTGGGGAAGAGCTTGAAGTCGCTGATGTAGTCTGCAGGATGTTCCTCAGGATCGTAGTCCCCAAGCTCAGCTAAAACAAGACAAACAAAAACTCATCAATGACCAGATGAAAAGCTGAAGAGCCCATGTATCTGCAACTTTCATCTGTTCCTGATCTAAATAAGATTCATATCCATCAGAAACTCTCTTTGCTGGTCACTTTATGGGCAGGGAAATGTGTAAAGAGGATTGAAATATGACTGTTCATTAGTTAAAAACCTTCCAGAAGAAAATGTCTCAGGAACACCGTGTTACTGCTGCTGACAGAGTCTGATGTCAAATAGTACTTAAGCTTTTGGTTACATCAGAAAATGTAATGAAAAGTGTGATTGATTGCAAAATTGTCTAAAGATGAGATTGTATTCTTACCCTGTACTATACAGGCTCCAAGATACGCAGCATCAGCGAAGGGACACAACAGCCTACCATGGTACACGTCTCTCTTCAGCTGCAGGTACAGAAGATACCTGACAATAGAAACAACAGTTGAGGAGACATTTCCAAAAAGTGTTAGTGTTATTTTGACATGAAACATTCACCATGCATTCTCTTTCTTTGGCTACATTCACAGTACAAGCCAAAGTGTCAAATCTAAAAAAAAAATTTGTTGTTAATTCCAACCTCAGATTTTGGGTTCAGGCTGTTCACATGACCCTTTAAATATGGCCCACATCAGAGACTCTGAATAAGTTAAATACGCATAAGACACCCTATCTATCCCAACGTGTTTATATTAATATCATTTTATCTTCAACAAATCTCATAATACATTTAAAAAAAATATCACATTTTGATTATTCCTAATTTAAAAGTAAGCATTATTATTTTAACTTTTCACACACACACACACACACACACATATACAGTTTATATAGAGTGCAATTCAAAATTTATTTTATTTTATTTTATTTAAAAAAGTATGATTATTACACTGCAAAAACTGGTAACCTGCAATATTTCTATATTTCTAAATACAATAAAAAAAATAACATGCTTTATTATATAAAATAGGCTTGGTTGTATAAATTGATGTACTTTGATTAATATTTTTGACTTTCATCTAGATGCTACCATTTTTAGTTTACCTTCTTTCAGTTACCCTTAATCATGCACAATTATGATGAATGATGAATTACACTGACTTAAATTCGCTTGAATTCCAATCCACCTTTTTACATTTACGGTACAATGTGAAATAGATTTGTACCTTTTTTAGAATTGAACAGAACTGAAAATGTTCAATTTTTCTGTTCACACTTGGACACAACGCAAAAAAAGATCAATGTCACATTTGAAGCACAACTGTAAACATGTGAAATCTGTCCAATACCAGTAAGCACAAACATATCAGCAACAATATATTAACTTTAAATGTCACACTGAATATCACACAACAGTTAGAATTATAACTGTTTATAGTTCCCTTTCAGTCGGTCACTACGAGTCACGTCGGTGACAGACGAATTGGGATCTCGCTTAGAGAGACCAATCCACTTCGAGTGTAAACTAAACGAGCCAATGCACATTGGCATGCACAACATCATCTGTTGGCAGACGGCGCTTCAGCGGTGGTCGTTCCTGTGTTCGAGTGGGTTGCGCACTTCAGGCTGCACTACCCCCTGTCGTGCTTCAAGCGGCCATTTCCCCTGTGCGTCTCAGCACGTAAAAGACCATTTCCCTAAAAGAGCCAATTTCTCTAAAAGAGTACAATAACCGCGTCTTTGTAAAGACGACGGATCGTCTTTTTAAAGATGCCATTTCACCCGTGCGTTTCTGGATGCGGTCGTTACTTGGCGCCAGGTGATGGTCACAATCGCTGCCTCACGTGTCTGGGCATTAAACACGCTGAGGTGGCGTTCGCGGATGAGTCATGTTCCCATTGCGGGAAGATGACCATCTCGGAGCTGCGGGCCACACTCCGTTGCCTCTGCCGCGATCTAGTGTTCGTCCTGGCGGCAGCCAGGCGTAGACTACTTCGGGCAGTAGCACGGGCGGTCTGAGGGTTACAGTGGTGGCAAACCCCTCAGGGAACCAACCCTCGGGGGACCATCGC